>NC_053026.1:611010040-611251299 GCF_003073215.2 Triticum urartu | reverse complement strand
GGAGGTGGTGAAATTCTCACGACATTCTTGACATAAAAGATGGTAATACTCCAAGGTATCGAAGAATAATTGCTGGATAGCACGGGTCTCCAGGTATAACACAAAACACGAACAAGTTTGTGTTGGAGGGAAAGAAATAATGTTGTCGGTGATAACACAAATCATCGAGGGACAAGGATGGTTACATGTCATCATACATTTGGTTGATATTCTAGAAGGAATCAAAATGTTGTTTGATGACCACGACAAATTTAGTCGAGAGGCTCCACGAAGATGTAATCAATCGGCGATGACATCAAGTGAAAGGAATGATGAAGCGAATGGTTATTGGAACCATGGTTATGACACAAACTCGAAATCAAGTTTGCTGTTCAGGGAGAAATGATATGATGAGGAAAATTGACGTAAGCTTAGCTCATCGTCGAGAATTGTGCTCCGTGAAGGACCAGGTATCACAGTTAAAATTTAGCACAATGATGATATAGCCGATCAGGCTAGGAATGACTTAAATGAATATTAACTCGTAAGCAACAACATTTACTTAAGAGTTATTGAATCAGAGTGCGGACTCGATTCACTATTCGATGTTCTCGGTTGATGTCAACCCAGAACCTAGGACCAATTGGATCCGGCGAGTGATAATGGTTTATGAAGAACCCATAAGAAGTTATGATGTCCCATGATATTCCCGAGATACCAGGGTGTAATACTCGACGGTAGATCAAACTAAAGGTTGGACTGGTGTATTGGTCCACACAAGACAAGTGCTTAAACTTGCCCGAGAAATGGAGTCAAAGAAGAACATATGGTCGGAACCACGATTGCAAGGATCAATTCACAGATACCAAATGATATTATATCAAGGAGGATAGTTATTATTGCAAGAAGCTTCCATGATAGGATATACATCGTGTCCATGGGCATGAACACAAGTTCAAGGTCGACTCCCACTTCTTCAATGCATAACCTTTCATTCACTGCTCTAGATAAAACTGATTTCAGTGTCAAAACCTACCTGGTGAATTATCAGAGGAGTATGACCCGTGAAAACTTTCGAGTTCACACAGTTTTAGAGAAGGCATATGTTCAACCCATAGGGGCTTCTTAGAAACATATACCACAAGTTTCATGAGTAAATATTACCAGCTCGAAAGCAGAGCATGGTTGGCAAAAGGAGAGGATACAAATTACCAAAGGCATTATGTATCGGAGAAAGAACTCACAAGGTGATTAATTATGAAGGACATTGTCGGATAATAATCCAACAGTGGATATGGTGATCCACAATGGAGCTGATGTGAGTATCGATACCCAATCAGAGGAAGAAAGAATGCAAATGCATCGTTTTACAGAACATCTGAATAATTCAACGTTTAAATAACAAAGGAATTATGATTTTCAAATCAAGGGATCAGGAGCAAACGCTCTGATCAAGGACGGACAAGTTGAATAGACTTAGGGGTACAATCGATGGCAATCTGATTGGCCGAGGACCAGCTCACGTTTTAAATGACATCTGAGCTGGAAGGATGAATTCTACGATCTGAGTGAGGATTGCGAGAATTCGCAACATATTGAGTCAATGGACTCAAAATGATATTGACAAAGGTAGCCAATAAGATTACTATACTTATGGAATTAACCATAATGCAAGCAAGCAAGAATTTCAGGAGCAATAGGTTGCTCAGGATTTTCGGAAGACCGAATGGTATTTCGAAGAATTTTGTGAACTGCATGAATATCTGGGGATGAGCAGATACTCGATAAATGCGAGTAATTATCCGTAGTGGTATGCATGTGGCAAAGAACTGCAAGGCAGTAGGCACAAAGTATTCTCGGGGTATCTTATAGTAACAAGATCGACTGGGAATAAAAGTAAGCACGTCAGGTCTAAATACTTATCCATAGGGATATTTCGGTGGTAGGGACTTGCAAAAGCAACGGCATAAGGTTTCAACAGAATATCGGAGAGTATCTTCGAAATCCTCTAGTGCAGCCGACGATCCTCTGGACTGAAGGGGGTTCTCCGGGAGAAAGTATTTTCGAGAACCTAAGTTAGATTTTTAGTAAATTTATTAAACCCGAATAGAAGAGAGATCAGAGTCCCAGAGTAAGGATCGAGGAGTAAAAGATCCTAATACCACCCAGATGGCGACATGGGCCCATGGGCCGCACAGCCATGTTAGAAAAACAGTTTTCATCGACTAGACTCAACTTCGGCCAAGGAGTTGGAAAGGGGATTCCTACAAGCAGTCGGTTCTGATACCAACTTGTGACGCCCCCGTTTTGACCGTACACTAATCATACACGCAAACATGTACGATCAAGATCAGGGACTCACGGGAAGATATCACAACACAACTCTACCAATAAAATAAGTCATACAAGCATCATATTACAAGCCAGGGGCCTCGAGGGCTCGAATACAAGAGCTCGATCATAGACGAGTCAGCGGAAGCAACAATATCTGAGTACAGACATAAGTTAAACAAGTTTGCCTTAAGAAGGCTAGCACAAACTGGGATACAGATCGAAAGAGGCGCAGGCCTCCTGCCTGGGATCCTCCTAACTACTCCTGGTCGTCGTCAGCGGGCATCACGTAGTAGTAGGCACCTCCGGTGTAGTAGGAGTCGTCGTCGACGGTAGCGTCTGGCTCCTGGGCTCCAACATCTGGTTGCGACAACCAGGAAGAAGGGATAGGGGGAAAAAAGGGAGAAAGCAACCGTGAGTACTCATCCAAAGTACTCGCAAGCAAGGAGCTACACTACATATGCATGGGTATCAAATGGAGTAAAGGTATCATATGTGGACTGAACTGCAGAGTGCCAGAATAAGAGGGGGATAACTAATCCTTTCGAAGACTACGCTTCTGGCAGCCTCCGTCTTGCAGCATGTAGAAGGGAGTAGACTGAAGTCCTCCAAGTATCATCGCATAGCATAACCCTAACCGATGATCCTCCCCTCATTGCCTTGTGAGAGAGCAATCACCGGTTGTATCTGGCACTTGGAAGGGTGTGTTTTATTAAGTATCCAGTTCTAGTTGTCATAAGGTCAAGGTACAACTCCAAGTCGTCCTGTTACCGAAGATCACGGCTATTCGAATAGATTAACTTCCCTGCAGGGGTGCACCACATTCCCCAACACGCTCGATCCCATTTGGCCGGACACACTTTCCTGGGTCATGCCCGGCCTCGGAAGATCAACACGTCGCAGCCCCACCTAGACCAACAGAGAGGTCAGCACGCCGGTCTAAACCTAAGCGCCCAGGGGTCTGGGCCCATCGCCCTTAGCACACCTGCACGTTGCGAACGCGGCCGAAAGCAGACCTAGCCTAGTGGCCTTCCAGTCCAATCCGGCGCGCGCCACTCAGTCGCTGACGTCACGAAGGCTTCGGCTGATACCACGACGCCGGGATACCCATAACTACTCCCGCGTAGATGGTTAGTGCGTATAGACCAAATGGCCAGACTCAGATCAAAAACCCAGATCTCGTTAAGCGTGTTAAGTATCCGCGAACGTCGACCAGGGCCAGGCCCACCTCTCTCCTAGGTGGTCTCAACCTGCCCTGTCGCTCCGCCTCAAAGTAACCGTCGGGGGCCGTCGGGAACCCAGGCCCACCTCTACCGGGATGGAGCCACCTGCCCCTTCAGCCCCCATCTCCGAACAGTATCACAGGTAAGGTAACTGTGTAAAGTATATTGTATATGCCCGTGATCACCTCCCGAAGGGATCACGGCCCAGTAGTATAGCATGGCAGACGGACAAGAGTGTAAGGCCACTGATGGAACACTAGCATCCTATACTAAGCAGTAGGATAGCAGGTAATGGTATCAACAGTAGTAGCAAGGATAGGCTATGCATCAGGATAGGAATAACGGAAAGCAGTAACATACTACACTACTCTAATGCAAGCAGTATAGAGAAGAGTAGGCGATATCTGGTGATCAAGGGGGGGGGGCTTGCCTGGTTGCTCTGGCAAGAGAGAGGGGCCGTCAACTCCGTAGTCATACTGGGTAGCAGCGGCGTCGGTCTCGGTGTCTAGCGAGAGAAGAGGGGGAAGAAACAATAAATATTTAAGCAAACAGATGCATAGCGATGCATGACATGACAAGTATCGGTGCTAGGGGTGCCCTAACGCGGTATGAGGTGATACCGGTGAAGGGGGGAAACATCCGGGAAAGAATCCCCGGTGTTTCGCGTTTTCGGGCAGAGGAGCCGGAGGGGGAAAGTTGCGAGTTTGGTATGCTAAGGATGCGTGGCGGACGAACGGGCTGCGTATTCGAATTCGTCACGTCGTTTTGAGCAACTTTCATGTACAAAGTATTTTCATCCGAGTTACGGATTAAAAGATATGATTTTCTAAAGATTTAAATCATTTTCTGATTTTAATTATATATTTAATTCCAACATTATCCAAAACAGTGTGTGATGACGTAGGCATGACATCAGAGTGATGTCAGCAGGTCAACTGGTCGGTTGACCAGTCAAACCAGACAGGTGGGTCCAGTGGGACCCACATGTCATTGTCAAGGGCCTTAACAAAGTTTTAAAACTAACTAAAATGGGTTAATTAATGGGTGGCCCCAGCAGTCAGTGTCTAATTAGGTTTTAGTTAATTAACTTATTTAATTAGTAGTTTATTTATTTGTTTTCATTTGTTTTATGGCATGGGGCCCGCATGTCAGTGGCAGTAGCTGCCACGTCAGCGAAGTTGACTTGGTCAACGTGGTCAGTTGGGGCCCCCAGGCCCACAGGCAGCGACCCAGGGGTGGGGCCCGCCTAGCCACGTCGGCGGACGGTGCCGGAGCGACTCCGGCGACCCAACAGAGGCGGCCCCTCGCCGGAGTTGGCCAGAATCGCGCTACGGGGCACCAAATCGGGCGCGGCCAGGCTCTCTGGAACGGCCTCTTCGCGCCGCGTCCGACGGAGGGGAGCACGACGGCGGGGGTGGCCGGAATGGTCGCCTAGAGCTGCGGGCGTCGGCGGGAGAGCGGCGTAAGGTGCGCAAGGGGAGGGGCGAGCCGTAGGCGAGCGCGGAGCAGGGGGACGCGGGAGCGAGGCGGGCGTGCAGACACGCGCGGGCGGCGAGCGCGTCCGCGCAGGGGCCAAGCATGGCCAGGGCACGACCCGGTCGCGTCGAGCGCTGGTCAGGGGAGGGAGTGGCTGCAGGCAGCGGGCGGGGCTCGGCGGTGAGCGCGCGTGCGTGCGTGCGGACGGCGCCGACGATGGAGGGGAAAGAGTGGAGGTCGGGGCCTCACTGCGAGGCGTAGGGACGTGGCAGCGGTGGTTGAGGCGGAGTCGGGGACGACGGTGCCGGCGAGGAGGAAGGCGACGGTGGCGTCGGGGGTCGAGGCGGCGAGGTCCAGGCGGCGGCGCGGGCCCCCGGCGACGACGGGCGGCATTAGGCGGGCGCAAGGAGAGCGGCGGCGAGCGCAGGGGCGCTGCCCCGATCTGGATCGGGGGCGGGTGTAGAGGCATGGGGGGGAAGTGGGGGAGTGGGGCGACGGGTAGTGGCTAGGGTTTCGGGGTCCAGGGATAAGGGGAGTGGGGGTGGGCCGGTTGGGCCTGTTGGCCTGATGGCTAGCTGGGCCATTCGGCCCAGGGGGAGGGGGTTCTTTTTTTTTGTTGTGTTTGTTTTCTGTTTTTTTCTGTTCTTTTTATTTATTTTCTTTTCTGTTTTATTTTGTTCCACATTGTAATTTAGTTTTGTGAAGTAGCAAAAATGATCCCTAAATTGGTAATAGGAATTATACCACTGCCACAATTAACTTGGCACCTAAATATATTAGTTTGTAATTGTTTATCATTTTAAAGCATTTAAATAATCATTTTTGCTACTGTTTTAGTTTATTTAGTGCATTTAAGTATTTTATTAAGAGATGATTTCTTCACCAGCATTTATTATGGATTATCAGACACATTAGGGACAATTTAGTTTTGACTTTTGAAAACTTTAATTGTTTTGACTTTAATTCAAATTTGAATTTGGTTCGGTTCCGAGCTAACACGAGATTATCAACAATAATCGAGGTGACGTGGCGTCATTACCAGAGGGTTACTGTAGCTTGATTACCCGGGCGTCACACAGCTCTTTGGAGCCATTCTTTGAAGGCGACACAATCCTCGATGACGTGACCCACATACCTGTGATATGGGCAAAACAATGGATTATCAGTCATCCGTACCTGATCGGGCCTCCGAGGTTCTGGAAGGTTCAATGCTCGATGCTCCATTAGCTGACTGAACATGTCCCTGACAAGTTCACGATGGAAGATGTACTGCTTCTTGAGGAGCTCCTGGATCGACGGGCGTTGTCTTCCTGCTGCTTGTTCGCCTCTTGCTCCAAGACGGGCACCTGGCCTTGGGGTGCAGACGAGAAGATCTTAGTGGTGTTTGCTTCCGCCGGCGCCTTCAGCTTGCCCCCATTGTTAGCTTGCTTGGATGTCGCGGCGAAGCGCTTGGCAGGGTCGAATGCGCTGGCATTCTTGTAGAGCTCCATTATCTGCGGTGATTTCTCGAACTCGAGCTTTGTGGCTGCTACCGCCGTGCTTAGGGCACTGAAGGTTCTAGGCTCGCGCCGAGAGACCTCAAGTGACCAATGTTGTTGCATCCCATGGACACACATCTCGATGGTGTCCTCAAGGTGCATCTCTCTAGCGAGGCACACATAGCTGTTGCGGAATCTGATGATGTAGTCGTCGATGGAATCATCTCGTCGTTGTCGAACTTGCGCCAGCTCAACGATGGAGAAGTCCTTCTTCATGGCGACGAAGTGCTTCTTGAAGACTTCCTTCATGCCCGCCCAACTTCCAATGAATCCGACCGGTAAACGACTGTACCAATGGAATGCAGGTCTCGTTAATGACCCTGAAAATTGACGCAAGAGAAGTGACGAGTTGTTTGCTGTGTCGCTGCATGCCGCCTCAAAGTACGCCAAGTGCTCCCTTGCATCACCGGTTCCATCGAACTGGCGGAACTTCGGTGGGTGCCACCCTGAGGGGTATGCCACCATGTCGTGCCACGCCTCATAAGGCTTCTCTAGCTCGCTCTTGGAGGTGCGAGGTGCTTGATCTATCATCATTTGCTTGAACTTTTTGGCCACCATATCTTCAACAATGTCGTGGCAGTCCTTCAACATGCTTGCATTTGGCGCCACGTTGGCAGAACCAATGGGGCTAACCAATGGTCGAGCGTGCGTGCTAGGGTCTTGGCATTGACGCACATCATTAGGAGGCGGCACTGCGTGAGTGTCACCAAGTAGCTCTTCTTCTTGTGGATCCACCACCCGTCGTGGCGCGCCTCGTGATGGAGCACCTTGGTTGTTCATCATGAGCTCGATGAACTGGTCAAGCTTTGACGACAACTGGTTGATTGCCTGCCGCTGGTCCCTGACCTGTTCTTCTATGGAAGCTTGACGCGCCGCTACCGCATTTGCGGCACCTGGGTCCTGGACGACAGCATCGGGATCTTCAGGGGCACCGCCACTGTTCACCATGCGAACTAGCGCAGTGTGGAGATCTCCAATACCATCTTCAGAATCTGATAAGTCAGAAGGAAAAAGGTCTTGGTAAGGAGGGGAGTTCGGGTGCATCTCCAATGAAGGCGAAGAAGATGAGTCGGAGAAGCTCTCTTCGTCGTCGAGGTCGTCCTGGTGCTCTCCATCTCCAACAGGCTCATCTGTTACGCTCTGACGTGCGATGGACCTCAGTCATGTGTTAGCTCCAGGCCAACTTGCAACCTGGTGCAGTCCGTTAGGGTCTTCAGGAAGACAAGCCTTGATGTCGGTGTAGCGGCGTGGCGATATGTCTCGATGTCGCGAAGTACTCCCATCCGCTAGAGATCCTTTGCCTGCAGTTACAGGAAGACATGGGGCCTTGGATCTTGCACCTTCTTGAGATGACGAAGAGCTTGTCTTGCCCCCCCCTCTGCTCCTTTGAACCATGCACACACATGGCCAAGGCGGGGTAAGAAAGTCTTCCGGAAGTCCGCCTTAGGGTTTGGCATGATCTCTTCATCTGAAGGATAGCCAAACTCCTGGGTGACGCGAGGAGGTCGTCATCCATTACTTGACTCTTGACTGGGTTGCACTCCTAGCATGCCACATAAAGCAAGGTTCTTCTCAACTAGTTCTTTTGCTTTGCCTGCCTCGTGCTGAAGCTTATTAGACTCCCCATCTTGGTCCAACCTATCAAAGGGAACAAGTGGAGGATTCATGGGAAGTGTTGCATCTGGTTGGAGAGCGGCCTTGGATGTAGCCTCAGGAGCCGCTTCGTTGCTGGTGGAGGTCGTTTTCTTGGTTACTTCAATGCCGTCCATTGGCATGGCCGACGGGGGTGGTGTTTTTCGGTCCTCCAATGGGGGTGGTGTCATGGCCGCCTTCACCTGTTCATCATATTTTGGGGGAAAGGATGAAGAAGGCATCTCCTTGCTCCTTTGCTC
Organism: Triticum urartu; assembly: GCF_003073215.2. Lineage (NCBI taxonomy): Eukaryota > Viridiplantae > Streptophyta > Magnoliopsida > Poales > Poaceae > Triticum > Triticum urartu. The sequence continues at coordinate 611,242,860 of NC_053026.1, read as the reverse complement.
TGCGTTGCTTGTGGAGGACTTGCGTGGTTTTGGCGCCAAACGACTGAGCAGGTAGTTATACCGCTCGTGCCGCTCTAAGTCGGGGGAGATGCGGAACCTGATTCTGTCATTTTCTTGAACGACCGCGCCATCTGGTCGTAGGCATACCTGGGTGTGTCGAAGGACTAAGTCCTCGAGTTCTTTATATAGAACTTGGCGGTTTCTCCGACGCCTCTCGCGCTTGCGTTGGTTATCCGTCGGAACGACGCCGGCTCTTAGTGGCACTGGTGGCGTGGGGAGAAGTGGTGGTGCAGGTCGTCGCGCAGATGAGGAAGTCCTGTCCATCGTTGCCTGTAGTTGTGGATGATCTTCCCGCCTAGGAGGGGAAGATGGCCGTGTTGGAAGCGTTGGTCGCGGAGGGTCTCGTGGGCGCCATTGCTGACTGGGCCGTGTGTTCCTTTCTTCCTCTTGGTGTCTTGACCATCGGTTCCAATGTGGGGGCATGTTGGGATGCCTTCGTTGTTGAAAGTGTCGGGTTGGTGATGGTGGTCGTCGAGGTGCCAACGTGTGGCGCTCATGTTGAGGGCGATGACTCGGGGCTTGACGCCTGGTCCCACCTGCACCTTGTGTTGATGATGTACTTGGTGCCGCTGGATCAAGTAGCCGCCTCTGGATGTTGTTCATCTGCTCTTGGAGTTGGCGAAATTCTCGCCGCAGGTCTTCGGCGCGCGGCGCTGGTGCTTCATGGCGAAGGACAGAAAATCTATTGTCGTTGGCGAGAGATCCTCCGTCGACCGCTGAAGTATGGAGGCATGGCGCCCATGCCCCCCGTCGAGTATCTTCAAGGTTGATGGAGACTGTAGGGCCCGGTAGAACAGGCTCCTTGCGTGAACGCCTCTTCCAGAACTCCTTCATAATGGCCCGCCTCACCAGCTGCTTGATCTTGGTTGGCTCGTACGCCCAGTCGTCAGGGAACAAGTCATACGGAGGGGCCTGGGTGCTCTGGTAAGTGAACACCTTGTCCGCCAAGTCCCTTGCTCCGAGGGACCAATCCTCCTCAGGCACCGTGCTCTAAGCAAGGCGTGAGGTAATTTGCTGGTGGAGTCGTTGTACCTTGCGATACTTCCTCCTATAGTTTCGAAGAGGGTGCGGGCTTTCCGACAAACGTGCGTTCGCCATGAGTTTCCGCAAGTTCTGGGCGATGGCCTCCAAACCTTCGAGCAGCTCAACCTCGGTGCGTCTGGGTGCTGGTCGTGAAGGCTTCAAGTGTGGAAATGGGGTAGGGGCGTGATGGGATGCCGCTCTTGCCCGCCTGTTGGAGGCCTTGGCACGAAGGCGGTTAGCCGCCTCCACGTCTCATTTCATATCCGCCCTTGTCGTTTCCTTCAACAGGGCCCGTGCCTCGAGCATTAGCTCGCGACGCTCCTTCTTCGCCTTGGCGGCCTCCCGCCTTTGCGCCTTCCTCGACTGCACAGTTTGGAACTGCGCAGGATCTTGAGCTTCGTGCACGTAGACCTTGTCACCGAGCTCGATGACGATCATTGCTGGCATCGATCCAAACTGAAGCACCGATGGCTCCGAGTTGCTTCCGTGTGAGAGTCCACCTGCAGAAAAAGGTATCTCGATCAACGGAAATCCTCGCCGATGCCTTGTCATGCAGCATGCTGTGTGGATTGGGAGACGGGCGAAGACGATTCAGACGACCACAGCGAAGCAGAGATGGGAGGAGAACCATGTCCCACCAGGCGTGCCAATTTGTTTGACACGAGAAAAACATCTAAAACTCCAGGGAGAAGGGAGAAGGGAGTGTGTTTCTCTCAGACGCCGGGAAAAGAAAACTGAGTATGCGGGCGTGCCAGTGTACTGTAGTACACAAAGAAAAAGAGATACGGGAACATGTATTTCATTAATCTCATTGGATAAATAAAATTACAATATCCCAAAAAAAAGGTGCGCTCCATGGCCTACTAGCACGGCCAAGCTGGCTGTGGCGATTGTGTGATCTCCTGGTTCCCGGGGCCTCGGAAGGCTCCCGGTTAATTACTCCCGCGGGTTGCTCCGCGGGATACCTCCGATTGAGCTGTGTGGTTGTTTTCGTCGTCTTCGCTTCGCGTTCTCCATGCATGATGATGGCGATGTGTGTGTGTGGGCGGCGGCAGAGCCCGTGTCCTCATCGGTACACGCGCCGCAAGTAGCGTGGCCTTTGCGGTGGCCGCGCTTGCCCTCTCCGTCGTGCCTTGTCGGTCTTGACGGCGTTGGAGGAGCTGTTGTTGGGGTAGCATGGATCGCGCTCGGCTCGGACTTCTCGACGACCAGTAGCTTCTCAGGGTGTGCAAGGGGCTACGCCTTGCGGGAGTAATTGTCGGTGGAGACCATCATCGGTGATGACCGTCGCGTTGCTCGCGCCAGCGTGGCCTGAGTGGTCGACACCTCGTCCCGGCCAGACGCTGAGTCCACAGCAATCGGCGTAGTCAAGGCATCGTCTAACGAGATCATAGAGGAGCGGTGTTGTTGTTGAAGTCGCGTCGCCCTGCAGCCGTGCCTTGTCCTCGGGCGGTGCCAACCTGCTCGGCTCCGGCCTATGAATGAGCGTGACGCGTGTAGCAGCGGCACCGTGGCAAGGCACCATCTTCACAAGCAGCATACATGCGCCGTTGTAAGGTGTCATCTTCACGATGTGGCGTCACTTGCAGGGACTCTTCCTTGAGCGTGCGGCGCCACGAATGTACGACGTTGTGACGAGCTCCACCTCTTCTTCTTGAATGATGTAAGACGCGCTGAAGCGAACGACGACCAGCGGTGAGCATGCCACCTCGCCATTGGCTACGTGCATGGCCCATGCATGTGCAAAGGCCACTTACGTAGTGCACTGCCACACATTCAGACGTACTTAATGTTCAGCTTCATTCTTCTATAGCATTTGATGTAGACGAAATCCTCCGGCTGGAAATGGACGGCAGGTGCGGCGACATCCCAAGTACCACGTCCATTGCTTCATGCGGTGGTGAGCCCAATGGCCATCTTCACGTCTTGGACGCACACGAGTACGTATCAGGAGCATGCCTTCTTGTTCTTGTGTAGACCACTTCATGATGTTTGGCTGGACTAACGTGACACCATCGCCAAGGCACCATCGATTCCGGGCGAGATGAAGGATAGGCACTACCCCGGTGCCAAATGGGATCTCGTTTCCCTTGAAGGAGACGCGAGCAGCACCGTCGTGCCACGTGAAGGAGTCGGTGATGTCGACATGGTCCGCGGCTTCGTCCTTCATGGTACCGGCTCGCCGAGGTGGGCGAAGGGTGTGACGGGTGATTTGAATGGCGGGAGGCATCGTGGCGAGCACCATGTCGTGGTCCTCGGCGTGATGAAATGGAGGTGAGCAGTGTGATGGCGAGTTCTGCGTCGTCAACTTCTACGACACCATCTTGATGAAGTGAACGAATGGCCCGACGGCGAACTCCAGATCACCGTCTTCAGCGGCGTCTCTCCGGCGCGACGAAGCGGACGGCGGGCTCCATAGAGCGGTGAGGTTGACCTATGTGTCATCGACCTCCAAGGCACCAGCTTGACGATATTGACGGTGGGCAGCGTCGTGGCGTGCCCTGTGTCATTGTGTTCTGCGGCGCCGTTGTGACGAAGTGGGCACGAGGAGTGGGGGCGGCCTCCGTGGCGTCGGCCTCCATGGCGCCGGCTTGGCGACATCGAACGGTGGGCGGCATCGTGGCGTGCTCCGTGTCGTTGTCCTTCCGCGGCGCCTCGCGACGAAGTGGGCGTGAGTGGTGATGGTGACTTGTGTGTTGTTGGCCTCCATAGAGCTAGCTTGGTGAAGAATCTGGCGGGGAGCACCACGGTTGGCTAAACGGCATCTTCGTCTAGCGACGATGAGTGAAGGGCGACCACCATGGGGTCGACCTCCGAGACATCGACCTTGATGGCGTCAGCGTCCATAGCGCGGGCTTGGTGAAGACGAGCTCCGGTGGCGCGTCGTTCTCATCAAGTGGTGATGAGTGGGGGCGGCCACCGTGACGCCAACCTCCAGGGCACCGACCTCGGTGGCGTCCGCGTTCATAGCGCGGGCTTGGTGAAGACGAGCTCCGGCGACGCGTCGTCTTCGTCGAGCGGTGGTGAGCGGGGTCGGCCTCCATGGCGTCGACTTCGACGGTGGGTGGCGTTGTGGTGTGCTCCATGTCGTCATCTTGGTCGAACCGTCGTGACGAGGTGGACAGCAGGTGGTGATGGCGACCTCCTCGTCGTTCTTGGTAACGCTGGCTTGGTGAAGACCGTCCCCGACAACATTGACTTCATCATCCGGTCCGGCGGCTCCATCTCCGGCGGCGGTCCAATCATGCGAACGATGCCGGGCAACGCTCCCGACTTGTGTGCGTGCATGCTATATGCCAAGAAAGAACTAAGCAAGAGATTTGTTAGATCAAAGTTTTACCGTTCGGGAACACGAGTTTGGCCTCCATGGTGGTTCGCCTCCTCCTCCTCGCCTTTGCTCCAGGGATGCAGTCGCCTGAAACTCTGCCAGAGGCTATCCACTCCGCCTCCGGCCGATGCGTGAGGATTCTACGTGCGTTCTTCCCTCGGCCTGGCCATGAATCCCGATTTATGGGTGCGTGGGTTGCGGATGGATTGATTGCTGCGTGGTTTGACGAATAGATGTGTGCGTGAGATGACAAATGGATGGGTGCTGGAGGTGTTGTGCGATGGATGGGTGCCGGAGGTGTTGTGCGATGGATGTATGTGTGCGTCAGTTGCCTTGAGAATGGATGTGTACGTGAGGCTTCCTCTGCGTAGCTAGGTGTGTGTATTTATAGGCATGAGATGGGCGACCCGGCGGATGGAGACGGGCCAAACGTCCCGATTTTCTTGGACTAGATATGGATGCAATCTCCCCCTGAATCTGATCATCTCGCTGATGTTTATCTTTCTTCTTCTTGACGCGTACGCCTGCACACAGAAAATGAAAACCGTCTCGTGCGTACCTAGCTACCTGACTGACGGTGGGCCTGGTTCATTCGATCGCCCCCTTCATGCTTATCTCCGGGGTTTGCTAGTTGAAATAATCACAGGTATTCAAGTACGTATACGCGCGCTTGCCGGCCGGTATATACGGCACTTAAAGAAATACGCATACTGTATGTCATCTTGTGGGCGCGCCGTAGATGTGGACTCCGCCTTCTGATTGTAACCTGCATGTGTGTATAAGTTTATGCCACGGAGCATCAACTGCAAGTATACATTGGTTAGTACGTGAGCAAACTCAAAATGCATGCATGCACGTACCATTGCATCGAGGATTGCCTAATGCGTGTGTGTACGTATACACCCAATAAAAACATATATGTGTATAACTTGCAATATAGAAAAAAAATACATTTATACTTATATCTTCTGAAAATAGTAACCACAAAAATACGTCGAACATGACAAGAACTCATCTGTTACATTAGCACTTCAATGTTTTTAAAATTTATTTGAACTCCAGACTTCTTGTGGTTTGGTATGCAGCATTCAAAGCGACGTCATCAATTTTCAACATCTTCTGACATCATTTGTTGTTTTTCAGTCATTTGCCTAATTGTTTAGAGAGTTAAATGACCGCGAAATTGAAAATCACTACAAAATGAACTGTGAAAATGTTGAAACCTGGCATCGTAACATCATTTCACCCGCATAGCATGTGCGAAAGAGTGGAGAGGGTCACGGCAAAAACTGGACGCACTTCGTGTACAAACTGGACAATCTCTTTCGGAGTATCAGGGTTTCGGACGAGAACTCATCTGTTACATGGGCACTTCAATATTTTTTAAACTTATTTGAACTCCAGAGTTCTTTTGCGTTCAGTATGGAGCATTCAAAGCGACGTCATTAATTTCCAACATGTTCTGACATCATTTGCTGTTTTTCAGTCATTTACCTAATTGTTTAGAGAGCTAAATGACCGTGAAATTGAAACTCACTACAAAATGAACTGTGAAAATGTTAAAACTTGGCATGGTATCATCATTTCACCCGCATAGCATGTGCGACAGAGTAGAGAGGGTCACGGCAAAAACTGGACGCACTTCGTGTACAAACTGGACAATCTCTTTCGGAGTATCAGGGTTTCGGACGAGAACTCATCTGTTACATGGGCACTTCAATGTTTTTTAAATTTATTTGGACTCCAGACTTCTTGTGTGTTCAGTATGCATCATTCAAAGCGACGTCATCAATTTCCAACATATTCTGACATCATTTGTCGTTTTTCGGTCATTTACCTAATTGTTTAGAGAGCTAAATGACTGTGAAATTGAAAATCACTACAAAATGAACTGTGAAAATATTGAAACTTGGCATGGTATCATCATTTCACCCGCATAGCATGTGTGAAAGAGTAGAGAGGGTCACGGCAAAAACTAGACGCACTTCATGTACAAACTGGACAATCTCTTTCGGAGTATCAGGGTTTCGGACGAGAACTCATCTATTACATGGGCACTTCAATGTTTTTTACACTTATTTGAACTCCGGACATCTTGTGTGTTCAGTATGCATCATTCAAAGCGACATCATCAATTTCCAACATGTTCTCACATCATTTGTTGTTTTTCTGTCATTTACCTAATTGTTTAGAGAGCTAAATGACCGTGAAATTGAAAATCACTACAAAATGAACTGTGAAAATGTTGAAACTTGGCATGGTATCATCATTTCACCCGCATAGCATCTGCAAAAGAGTAGAGAGGGTCACGGCAAAAATTGGACGCACTTCGTGTACAAACTGGACAATCTCTTTCGGAGTATCCGGGTTTCGGACAAGAACTCATCTGTTACATGGGCACTTCAATGTTTTTTAAACTTATTTGGACTCCGGACTTCTTGTGTGTTCAATATGCATCATTCAAAGCGACGTCATCAATTTCCAACATGTTCTGACATCATTTGTTATTTTTCAGTCATTTACCTAATTGTTTAAAGAGCTAAATGACCGTGAAATTGAAAATCACTACAAAATGAACTGTGAAAATGTTGAAACTTGGCATGGTATCATCATTTCACCCGCATAGCATGTGCAAAAGAGTAGAGAGGGTCACGGCAAAAACTGGACGCACTTCGTGTACAAACTGGACAATCTCTTTCGGAGTATCAGGGTTTTGGACGAGAACTCATCTGTTACATGGGCGCTTTTCAATGTTTTTTAAACTTATTTGAACTCCGGACTTCTTTTGCATTCAGTATGCAGCATTCAAAGTGACGTCATCAATTTCCAACATGTTCTGACATCATTTGTTGTTTTTCAGTCATTTACCTAATTGTTTAGAGAGCTAAATGACCGTGAAATTAAAAATCACTACAAAATGAACTGTGAAAATGTTGAAACTTGGCATGGTATCATAATTTCACCCGCATAGCATGTGCAAAAGAGTAGAGAGGGTCACGGCAAAAACTGGACGCACTCCGTGTACAAACTGGACAATCTCTTTCGGAGTATCAGGGTTTCGGACGAGAACTCATCTGTTACATGGGCACTTCATTGTTTTTTAAACTTATTTGGACTCCGGACATCTTGTGGGTTCAGTATGCATCATTCAAAGCGACGTCATCAATTTCCTACATGTTCTGACATCATTTGTTGTTTTTCAGTCATTTACCTAATTGTTTAGAGAGCTAAATGACCGTGAAATTGAAAATCACTACAAAATGAACTATGAAAATGTTGAAACTTGGCATGGTATCATCATTTCACCCGCATAGCATGTGTGAAAGAGTAGAGAGGGTCACGGCAAAAACTGAACGCACTTCGTGTACAAACTGGACAATCTCTTTCGGAGTATCAGGGTTTCGGACGAGAACTCATCTGTTACATGTGCACTTCAATGTTTTTAAACTTATTTGGACTCCGGACTTCTTGTGTGTTCAGTATGCATCATTCAAAGCGACGTCATCAATTTTCAAGATGTTCTGACATCATTTGTTGTTTTTCAGTCATTTACCTAACTGTTTAGAGAGCTAAATGACCGTGAAATTAAAAATTACTACAAAATGAACTGTGAAAATGTTGAAACTTGGCATGGTATCATCATTTCACCCGCATAGCATGTGCGAAAGAGTGGAGAGGGTCACGGCAAAAACTGGACGCACTTCGTGTACAAACTGGACAATCTATTTCGGAGTATCAGGGTTTCGGACGAGAATTGATCTGTTACATGGGCACTTCAATGTTTTTTAAACTTATTTGAACTCCGGACTTCTTTTGCGTTCAGTATGCAGCATTCAAAGCGACGTCATCAATTTCCAACATGTTCGGACATCATTTGCTGTTTTTCAGTCATTTACCTAATTGTTTACAGAGCTAAATGACCGTGAAATTGAAAATCACTACAAAATGAACTGCGAAAATGTTGAAACTTGGCATGGTATCATCATTTCACCCGCATAGCATGTGCGAAAGAGTAGAGAGGGTCGCGGCAAAAACTGGACGCACTTCGTGTACAAACTGGACAATCTTTTTCGAGTATCAGGTTTCGGACGAGAACTCATCTGTTACGGCGGCACTTCATTTTTTTAAACTTATTATAACTCCAGACTTCTTTTGCGTTCAGTATGCAGCATTGAAAGCCACGCCATCAACTTTCAACCATCAACTTGGCATGGTATATAAAAATAAATAAATAGAAGAAAATAACTGAACAGAAAGGAAAAAAAGCAGAAAAGTAAAAAACAATAGCAGAAAAGAAAAAAACTATATAAAAAACTACTCAGAAATAAATAGAAGAAAATAAATATAGCAGAAAAGAAAAAAAACTACTCAAAAATAAATAGAAGAAAAAATAAAGCAGAAAAGAAAAAAACTATATATAAAAATTTGGGGCGCTGCCCTGTGGGCCTGCTAGACCACGGGCGTGCAATTTCAGGCCCACAAGGCCCAACAGACTCACAGGGCAGCGCGCCGTAGTTAGGTCCAGAAGCCTGCTTTATAGAGGAGTTCGAAAGGGCAGCCGCGGCTGGGATTATAAACCAGTGCGGCTGCCCTTCGCCCGATGAGGTGGGACTAAACTTTGTGCACCGCGGGTGGCAGCGCACAACCTTTAGTACCGGTTGGTGGCTCCAACCGGTACTAAAGGGTGGTCTTTAGTACCGGTTGGTGGCTCCAACCGGTACTAAAGGTTACTCTTCCCGCCTCTTGGCCTGGCCAAAGTTGGCCTTTATTACCGGTTGGTGACTCCAACCGGTACTAAAGGCCCATCCTATATAAGAAAACACTTAAAAAAATTCAGTTTCTCATCTGCTTCTTCTCCTCTGTCCTGTCGCCCGTCGCCCCTGTCGCTGCCCCCTTCGACGCCCCCGTCGCCACCCCTCGTCGCCACCCCCGTCGCCGCCCCGGCCGTCCCCGTCCCCGTCGCCGCGCCCCGCCCCGTCGTCCCGTCGTCCCCGCCCGGCCCGTCCCCGTTGTCGCCGCCCCGTCCCCATCCCCGTCGTCGCCATCCCCGTCGTCACCATCCCCGTCGGCGCCGCCCGTCACCGCCCCCGTCGCCTCGCCTCGCCGGTGAGATCCTGCCCCGGCCGCCATGTCCACACACACACATTGTTTTTTAGTTATAAATTTTAGTTCTAGAAATTTTTATGTTTTTTATTTATAGAAATGTTAGAAATTTTTCTGTTTTTAGTTATAGAAATATTAGAAATGTCAGTTATATATAAATGAATTACCTAGATAAGAATGTTAGAATGTTAATGTTAGATGAATTAGATAGAGAAGTTAAATATTAATGTCAATTGTTAGATGAATTAGATAGAGAAGTTAAATATTAATGTCAATTGTTAGATGAATTAGCTAGATATTAATTAATTAGGTATATGAGATTATTTGAACTAGTTGAATTAATATAACTAGTTTATTTTTAGTAAATGCTTAGTTGAACTAGCTAGTTGAATTAGTACTAGTTTATTTTTAGTAAGAAAATTTAGGTATATGAGATTTGATGATCTAATTAAAATATTACTATATATAGCTACTTTATATATTTTAGTAAGAAAATTAATGGAACTAGTTTATTTTTAGTAATTTCTTAGTTGAATTAGTTGAATTAATAGAACTAGTTATTTTTAGTAAGAAAATTTAGGTATATGAGATTTGATGATCTAATCAAAATATTACTATATAGAACTACCTACTTTATTTTAGTAGGAAATTAATAGAACTAGTTTATTTTTAGTAAATGCTTAGTTGAATTAATAGAACTAATTTATTTAGTTGAATTAATAGAACTAGTAAGTGTTTAATGTTTCACCTATATATGAACATATGTTAGATATTAATGTCAAATGTTAGATGAATTAGATATAAATTATATGTTAGATATATATTTAATTTAGTTATATGAGATTTCATTATCTAATTAACATTTTATTATATAGAACTAGCTACCTTATTTTTAGTAAGAAAATTAATAGAACTAGTTTAGTTGAATTAGTTGAATTAATTAGTTGAACTAGTTAGTTGAATTAGTTGAGCTACTTTATTTAGGTATATTTTTCGTAAGTGCTTAGTTGAATTAGTTCAATTAATTAGTTGAACTAGTTGAATTAATAGAATTAGTTGAATTAATATAACTAATAAGTGTTTAATGTTTCACCTATGAACATAGGAATGTCGTCTGACGACGAACACGATTTCATTATGTGCGAATACTGCGAAGACCAGCGCGGCCTGTGCGGCAGAAATTTTCTAGTTGATGATAGACGCTTTAGCATCAAGCTGGATGAGAACTTCGAAGTGGATACAGTAAGTCACAACGACAAGTCTTTTTTCGTAATTAAGCATGACTTATGCTTCATTTGCTTTAACTTTTAATTTTAATTTTTCACTATTCTACTAGCGTATCCCCTGTCATGCAAGAATTTTTGTCTTGGATAAGATAGGTTTCAGTCCTAACGAAACTATGGAGGTAAAAAGAGTTTACTTGAAGACCGAGCATGGTTATACCTTCAACGTTAAATTATACAATGCAGACACATACACCTATTTTGAATGCAAAACTTGGCAAGCACTATGCAAGGCTTATGCATTTGAGCCTGATATGGTTATCACCTTTGATATTCGTCCGGAACATGATATTGAAGGTAATAGAGACATCTGGGTCAATGTGCAGACACCTCTAGTTCTACCATTATGTGAGTTTCTCAACCATATTTATGTCTTTGATATGAGATTATTTGAACCAGTTGAATAATTAATAGATCTCAATTTATATTGACAGCTTACTTCCAATCAAGCAAACATGTCCGGTGCTTGGTAGACAGGACCGTCCACTGTCCCGGGGCTGAACTAAACTGCAAGGAGAAAAGTCATTATGTTTCATGGCTTGAGGATCTTGATGCTGTCAAGATAAAAAATTGCTGCACTTAGAAATGTTAGTACTCAAAACGTGCGACCAATAGTGTTCGTATTGAACTACGGTCACATATATTTAGGAAAGATGGTAAGATTTCTACTATTTCTCCTCGGTGCATCTTTTGCATACATTATTTTTTTAAGCTAAACTTCATTGCTAAGTATGTTACTATACGATGTTCTTCAACAGGGACTCCCGATGAATGTTGTGCCTGATTGGATCGAGACTAAAGGTACCATGAATATTGTTAGCTTACGGCCAAGATATCCTACAATGCACTTTAGTGCATTCAGGATTTCTAATAGCGAGGAATGCTTAATAGTAAAAGACTGGAGCAAAATTGTGAACGATCACAGAGAAGTACTAGGGGGCAGCAATCAGAAGCGCAACCCACGATTAGGAGACATGTTCATCTGCATGCTCCAATATGATGAATCAGGAAAGCTATACATGTTCTATGCTAATTTACCCGAGAGAGAGAGCAGCATGAGTGATTAATTAGCTAGTTCATGCTCTTAGTACTTGTCCTCTCATGTCCGTGTTCTTCGTCCTGAACTTAATCTCAAAGAGTGATTTGCTTTTGTGGTGTTATGAATGCTTATAATATCATTACCATGTTGAACTCGATGATATCTTTGCTTCTGGTACAAGTGAATGTTTCTTCTTTAAGCTAGTGTTGGTGGTGATTAGATAGCGGTAATGACTATATGATGATTAAGTAGTGGTAATGAGACGACTATTATATGATGATTTTTAGCTAGCTATGAAAACTGTTGTTGGTGATGATATATATGATGCAAGAGTTTTTATATTAATATGATGATGATGATGATGATGATGAGTTATTATATCATTTATGAAAGAAACTGCATATTAGTTTCAACTGGATGGATTCTAGCTAAGTGATTAAGTATATGCCATATCCATATTACCCCGATCACTTAATTAGGTGATCAATTATATATAATATGGATATGACATATACTTGATGACTTAGCTAGGATCCACATGCATCCAGTCAAACTAATCTGCGGTACATTCACCTAATGATTTAACAACTCATTATAATGTAAAACAATCACTAAATTAAATTGAAAACATAAAATTAAAGTAAAAATAAAAAATAAAACCAAAACACACCCAAACATTTAGTACCGGTTGGTGTTACCAACCGGTACTAATGTCCTACGCGCCCACGGAGCTGACTCGTGCCACGTGGTTGCCCTTTAGCACCGGTTCGTGCTGAACCAGTACTAAAGGGGGGGCCTTTAGTGCCCACACTTTAGTGCCGGTTACCGAACTGGCACTAAAGGGCCTTACGAACCGGTGCTATTGCCCGGTTCTGCACTGGTGCCCTATCGTAGTCCTTTTTTGTTTGAAAGTAATGACCTACATCATCATTGACTTTGATGGCCACACTACCTCCCGTTACAAAATTTTGGATCCACTTGCACCATTTATCGGAGAAACCTTTCATCCTTAGGGCCTGTTGGAGAAAAGACCACTTGACCTTGTCATAGGCTTTTTCAAAGTCAATTTTGAAAACCACTCCACTCATGTGTTTTTCGGTGCATCTCGTGGACGGTCTCATGAAGGATAACTACACCATCTAGTATATTCCTTCCTTGCATGAAGGCCGTTTGGGATGGCCGGACAACATGGTCAGTATCGAGTTTAACCTATTCATAACTATTTTGGTGAAAATCTTGAAGCTGACATTAAGGAGGCATATGGGTCTGAACTGTTGGATCCGTTCGGCCTCCTTAATTTTCGGCAACAAAACAATCTCGCCAAAATTTAGCCTAAATAGATCAAGTTGATCGGCATGAAGACACTTAAACAACTCCAGAAGGTCAGCCTTGATGATATCCTAGAAATTCGGATAAAATTCTGTGGGAAAACCATCAGGGCCTGGAGCTTTGTTATGTTCCATTTGGAACACCGCCGCTCTCACCTCCTCTTCCAAGAAAGGTGCCGTGAGGATATTGTTCTCTTCCACCGTGACTTGTGAAATATCATCTATTCGGGCCTCGTCAAGGGTGACATTCCCTTTATCTGGCGCCCTGAAAAGAGATTTGTAGTAGCTGGTGATATACTTTTTGAGCTCCTCCTGACCTTCGATCCGGCCCCCATCCTGTTGAAGACTATGAATACATTTTTTCCTATGTCGACCATTGACGACCAATTGAAAGTATTTTGTATTACTATCTCCCGTTAGATATTCTGGGAACAGATCTCCTAGGTAGCCCATATCGAGGGGGAAATAATTGTTGGTTTTACTGTTTCAAGACAGGTGCCACCACGGCATCGGCACCTGAATACCAGTTTGTGGATGTCATTGATCTGACCAAGAGATGTAATCGATTCTGTAATGTAATGGGGTGATCATTAGTGTAAAGCAATGGTGGCAGGCGATCTTGTTCCCATTATTGCACTCCAGAGAACAGTGGAATCACTGTGCCACAAATTGTGGCCTGAATTTTCACATTTCGGTTTTGCTAAACCGAAGTTTCTGGAGATTTTTTCATATGTCTAAGTCGGCGGCCCAAGTGATCCGATGTCTAGTCCATTGTTGAGATTCGCCAAGGGTAAAAGAACACAATAGTAGATCATACGGGTAGTATCATCGATTAATTTATGCATGAAATAAGTCAAATCCTAATAAGTCAACTTAAGTAAGTGTAGACAAATACGCAAAAAAAAAGTAAGTGTAGACAAACCCTTTATATTTTTTATGAGCAAAGGGCGCTGATTATTTAAATGTTCCGTGATTTTTTCTTTTAATATATACTCCCTCCGTTCGGAATTACTTGTCGCAGAAATGGATGTATCTAGACGTATTTTAGTTCTAGATACATCCATTTTTGAGACAAGTAATTTCGAACGGAGGGAGTACTCTCTAAATGGAGTGTATGCTTGGGAGGAACTTAGCATTGGTCAGCGATGACAGTGGAGATATAATGAAGTTAACCAACCATTGCGAAAGTGGACAAATACCTGGCGGGCTCGGCGGCGCGCCTCCTCTCTCCTGCTGCTCGCCTGGTGTTGATTAATGCTGTCCTTGATGCCCTGCCAACATATGCCATGGCCGCGCTGCTCCTCCCCCCGAAGCTGCTCTGTGCACTTGATGCCATGAGAAGAGATTTCTTATGGAATGTGGCCGAAAGGGCGCCGGGAGCCCAATGTCTGGTGGCCTGGGATCGCGTGTGCCGCGCAAAATCTGAAGGTGGCCTCGGGATCCGCAGCCTTGCCGTGCAAAATGACTGCCTCCTGCTGAAGATGATTCATAGACTACATTGCTTGCCACGGTCGAGATGGGCTGCCTGGGTTTGGGATGAAGCTCACGGAAGCTCGCTCGTGGCGCGTGGTGACCTCGCTCTGGGCGAACACAGAAGAGCCCTGACGAAATTGATGCCTCTGTACCGTGCTCTCTCCACGGTCGCCGTGGGGGATGGGCGATCGGTCTGTTTCTGGTTCGACAATTGGCTGCCCTGCGGAACCCTAGCCGTGGCCTTCCCCGCCCTCTTTTCACATACTGTCACCCCCGAGATGACTGTGTGGGAGGCTCGCGAAGAGGGACTGCCTAGGCACCTCGTGCCGCGCCTCACGCGTGCGGGCGAAACCGAGCTCAGGGTGGTCCTAGCGATGATGGAGGCCCAGCCTGTGAGAGATGAAGGGGATGATCGGTCTCTACTCCTCATCTCGACCCCGCGCGGCGTCCTGTCGACGGCCATGGCGTACCGGCTACTGAGGTTTGGTGGCCTGGTGGCCCCATTTGCTGCCTCCGTATGGGAGACGAGGGCGCCATCGCGCGTCAAGTTCTTTTGCTGGCTGATGGTACAGAAACGTATCCATACAAGAGATGTCTTGCTGAAAAAACACATTCTAGAGCCTGATGGCGCAGGATGCCCCGTGTGTGAGAATGGGCTGGAAAGTGCAGACCATATGATCTTCTCCTGTCCGTTTGCGAGATCTTTCTGGGGGCGGATCGGCGTTAACGTCGAGGGGGTGAGCGTGAGCTGCTTGGATCACCTGACCTCTGTGGCGAGCTTGGTGGTCGGTTCTGCTCCTGAATTCTCCATGCTATGCTGCTGGCACTTGTGGAAACACCGGAACGCGGTGGTGTTCCAGGGGCAGCGTCCCTCTCTCGCGCGGTTGCTAGGGTCCTGTAAGGAGGACGCGCTGTTGTGGCGCGGGCGCCTGAAGGAATCCTGCCGTGCCCATGTTGAAACTTGGATGCAGGCCTTGGGGTAGCTAGGGTAGTCTGGTTCTCCCCCCCCCCCCACCCCTCTGTAATATCTTCAGTTGGTGTCCTGTCTCTTGCTTGTAATCATCAGGGCCCTCGGGTCTCCTCTGGTTAATATATCCAGGTGGGGGAAACTCTCCCCCCCCCCCCCCCCCCCCCCCACCCCCCTTGAAAATTCAAAAAAAAAAAGTTAACCAACCAATCATGCATGCATTGCATGCGATCTGTGTATACTTCCGACAGCATCAAGTTGGAAACAATCGGTGATGCCCTGATGGACCATGGATGGATGGAGGCCACAACTTTACATCTTGCTTTACGCAGTGGCGCCTCCAACTACCCAAATTTGGCACATGAAAGAAATGGGACGAAATCAAAGTCGACATGCCTAATGTAGCTTGTACTCACCTAGCATCGGCACTTGCATTTTTCTTAAAAAAACATCAGCACTTACAGTTAGTGGGTGATAATGGCTCAATTCAGGCCTTCACCTGAAAGAAATGGGATGATTTTTTTTTTCTGAAACGGAGAAATGGGACGAAGATCGACATGTCTAATGTAGCTTGTACTGAGCTAGCACCAGCACTTGCCACTTGGGATTAGTGGGTGATAAGTTATAATGCAAATTATTCCCCACACAAATAAAATAGACTAAAACGCAGTGGAAGCTTTCGAACATGGTAAGAGGATCCCCTCGTCACCTTGTATTGGTTCGAACGGTGTTGCTTTATATATAAAGCAGGGTGAAAACCTGTTTAAAGAGAACTTTGTTAATCTCTCCCCGATCACCAAATCTACTGATAAAAACGGTAAATCGAACCGCTATTGCACCTACCGTCGCTCTTTGACCTATTGCATATAGCCCACGAAGGTTCAAATCCTATAGGAAGCCGATGAACGCACAAAAAAAAGCTCTATTTGCAAAAAGTGAAAAATGAAAAAACAAAAAACAAAGGATTGACCCGATGCATTGTGAGAGCAGGACATACATATCAGTAGGTGGGGTGTTGCAATCCAACCAAAGATATTGCATGCGTCGATGCACTCACTTACATCGATCATGACACATGAGCGCGCATCGCCGTTCCAACATGCGCCGGAACTAGTGTCACTATGGCTTGGATACGCGTTTGACCATTGATCATCAGATAGTGCAGTGACAATGATCGTGAGGGCTCGTCACCAACTAAATCTCTGCCTGGATAAAGGGGTGGAGGAAGGTCCACGTGTTGACCGCTTGTTAGCTCTCGGCGTGGCTTAGGTCGACGATCGGACGGACTGGACAGACGAGGGTCATCGGTCGCGTGATCCGACGGCTCGCCACGATCCTCCAACGAGGATCATCGGTCGCATGATCCGACGTCTCGCCACGATCCTCCGACGAGGATCGCACTATGCACTTGATCTGTTTATTAGTACGTGCTTATCTGTCTGCAAAGTAATCTGTGAGGTCATCTCCAACGCTACAGCTTCAGGTAGGCCTAGACCTAGATAGATCCCTCAAGTCAAATCGATGGCACTGCTGGTGGATTTGGATTGGCAACCTATCTCTTGGCATAATCAAACGTGCTTGAGAAATATACGATGTAGATATGATGGGATGGACGATGCGGCGCCACTCGAAATGCAGGGCGGGAACAGCTGGCGGCCATGCCGAATTCCACTAGCCCGATCGATCAGGATCATGTGCATGACAAAATCATGCGTATTTTTTCTTCTCTATATGTAAAAATTGATATATACCATGTGCTTTTGCACCAGATAAGAAAGAACAAAAATCGATCTCTAGATGAGTCAGAAGCAGAGAACTCTGCCCGGTGCTGCTGCCACTTTTGTCATACTAATTAAGTTGATGAGTTTTGTTCAGCATAGGATGCTTTTTGTTGTAGAAGAAAACACATTACTTAATTTGTAGTGCAGCTTTGGGTGGTAGGTAGGCTAACATAGGTTTAGATCTTCTGATGCTGGAGGTAGAAGATTGATCCTAACTAAAAGTGCTTTTTCACCCAAAGAAAAATGGAAAATCAATGTCTAGATCAGCCAGAAGCAAATAACCTTCTCCGGTGCTATTGCCACCTTTGTCATACTAATTAAGTTAGTGGGTTTTGCGCAATATTTTTTCATGTTGTTGTCCAACAAAACCCATTTACTTACTTAATTGTAGTGCAGTTTGGGTGGTACGTAGGTAGGCCAACAAATGTCTGGACTAGATATAGCTGGATCCTCTGATGCTGGGGGCACAAGATTAGTGCTAATTGCATATGGATGTGTAAATAAGTACTATGTTGAAGGAATCGGTTCCTTGTGTCTTATGTTGCGTGGCATGTGGTGTGGCTGTGGGCAGCAGGGAATTTCCAGCCACAAGTCCATGATGGGACACAGAATGATGAGCTCCAATTTTCAGTGGGTAATATCCTAGTCAACAGCATGACCTATACATCAGAAAAATTTAACCTGCATCTAGAGAGGAATTCGAACACTGGCTAGTATTAGCAGCACTAGTAGTACTTGATTACCCAGTTTTCACACTAAATTAGCCACAAGTTTTTTATGTAGCCAGGTTCAGCTCCGATTAGGACAGGCATATAGATTGTGGGATGAACCTTCTTTTCCATGATAGGCAAGGTACAATTGATGGGAGTATTTAACATTCATCGACACCCAATTAACATACTACACTCATTAGTTGGAGTAGAAAATTAGCTATCCATCCATGATAGGGGAGGAAGAGCACATATGTATCACTTCGGGTATCTCACACTGAATTTGTTCCCCAAAGTGCGCATGCCATCATCAGGTCGCAGGGGTAAGCTTCAACTTTGATTAATACTCCAGTTGTTCTTATCTTGTTAATTACTCCTAGTTTACTGGGTGCAGAAGAGAATAAACCCCTTCTTTCTTCCCTCTTTATTTTCTTGTACTTGCATAAACCCCTTTTGACCATGGAATTGAACCATGGCAGGCATCCACTCTGTACTTGCTTAGCCACAGAATGCAGGACACTGGGCATCAAGATAAAGGAGATAGGACATAAAACATACAAAATCTTAATTGAACCCTACCATCACGGGAGGTCGCGAGTTGGAAAATATTAATCGATCGACATACGGCCCCCAGCGTGCACTTGTCGGCACAATTATGGTGTTATTTTCTCATTTTATACATCTTTATTTAATGCAATATTTTGCAAGGGTACGGTTTGTACAGGTACCCAGAAAGTTCACTTTCCCAAATTCAGAAACACATGATTGATAATCATAAGCAGAGAGCAGATCATGATGGGAAATGGAGAGATGTAGCAGTACTAGATTAGGATCGCACAACAGATTTTGCCTGCAAAAAGGAAGGATTTAGATAACAGAAAACAAAGCTGTAGGTTGCAGCTGTCGACCGGCAGATTCTTGGAAGTGAAGGAACAGGATTCGGCAAACGTTTGTGTCGACTAATGATGATAAGAATCCTTCTATCAGACTCGGAGTAGACTCTACAGTTGACAAAGTCATTGTGCGAGCATCTGATCTACGCCCCCCCCCCCCCCCCCCCCCCCCCCCCCCCCCCCCCCCCCCCTCCTTACCCATACCGGCCGAAAGGATTTGACTGCCATTTTGCGGCGGCGAAAGAGAACATATTCTCCTTCCAGATGAACAACGGTTCGAGATGGCGAACTTGCGAGATGTTGAACCGACTGATGTTTACTCTGAGAGTCTTGTGTGTGAAGGTTCCCGCAAATAATTGTGTTCAAATTTTGCAGTGGTCTTCAGTCTGATGGCTGATGTCTGAAAGACCGGGCATCTGAACAATCTTTTGCCGATCTCGTGAAAAAAGGCGATGAAACGTCGGGGAATGGATCTGCCGAGCATGAAAAGATGGCATAAAGGCAGAGATGAAAGGACTGAAAGTTCAAAGGGGGTTTAAGGTTGAAATACAAGCACGAGCTTTCCGTGGCCTCTGGGCCTGTACTGTACTGACAATGCAACGTGGAAACAGATTATGATATATGCTAAAGCAGATGAGCAAAGGACCGATTCCATCAGAATGCAATCCAGATGCATTATACGAACACTGCACACTACAGAAACCCATGCAATTAGAATGCAGAACAGTGTAGCTCAAGCAACAAGAGAATGCGCGAGCAGGATCATCGAAAAGGCCGAAAGCCACCAGAGGACCAGGTGAGCTGCTCCTCGGTTTGCAAGATGTTCGGATAGCGCCACAATTCGCATAACGAACACTACAAGATATAGGAGCATCCCGTTGCTGCTGTTCCGGTAATCCGGGGCATATATCTTGGAACTGAAATCCACATACATTACACGAACAAACTGGAGGCACACATTACACGAAAACGACCAATCCAAGTGCAGAACAGTGTAGATCAAGCCACAAGAGAATGTGCAAGCAGGACCAGTGAAAACCGTACAAAGAGGAACAGATGAGCTGCTTCTCAGTTTGCAAGAACAATGTTAACAACATGGCCTTTTGTAGGACAAAAGATGTTCAGATAACGCCACAATCCACATATAACAAATACAAGAGATATATATCTATACCCCCATTGTTCCTGCTCCGGTAATTCAGGGCACCAAATGTCTTAGGAGGACAAACATATACCTGAAAGGAAACATGATATTGCTCTGAAACTGTAGTAAGTCTGACTGACAAACAATGGTCTCTACCAAAAATTTGCAACTACACACGGTATCTACCAAGGATAATTTCTTTCTAGCAGTATGAACTTTAATACAACCCCACCAGAATTACAGGCCAAAAGGAGTCAAAAGGGACCGAACTAACACCTAGACACCTAGGGCGCCGTAAGATCCATGTGAGCATCCTTTTGCAGAATCACCACTTCTCTGTTCGCACCTAGGTAGAACAGCACCCTTTCTTTGTGTTGCCAGATGAATCGGCAACATTGATGGTGGTTCCTTGAGTCGGAGGTCCACTTCCTGCAGCCTCCTGGGCAGCGAGCGCCTTCTTGCTTATGATCTGATGGATGTCGGAAAGGATAGTCTGAAACGCCTTCTCGACGTTCAAGGCTTCCAGTGCCGAGGTCTCAAGGAAGGATAGCCCTTCCTTCTCTGCTAATGCCTGCCCTTCTTCCTCTTGAACTGACCTCAGGTGGTTAAGGTCGGATTTGTTTCCAACCATCATGATGACAATGTTGGAGTCAGCATGGTTACGGAGCTCACTAAGCCACCTATTGATGTTTTCAAATGATAGCTTCTTTGTTATGTCATACACCAAAAGAGCTCCCACAGCTCCCCTGTAGTAAGCACTTGTGATTGCACGGTACCTCTCTTGGCCAGCAGTATCCCATATCTGAGCTTTAATGGTCTTGCCTTCTACCTGTAATCATACTTCCAAACTCAATCAGAAAACCAACAGAACTAAAATGGTAATTCAGACAATACCTCAAAGAAATGGAACATGAAAATTCACTTGCTAAAACATAACTTGTCAGAGACATGGACATGGCAATAAAAAAAAGCATATAGTAGATGCATTATTGCAGAAAAAGTCCGTGCAATGGAAATAGATCGTGAGGTCTGACTATGCTGGAGCTTTAACCTGAATACATGGTAGAATTAAACAGCTCCTTAAACATAAAAGTTTAAGTACTCTTTTAAGATGTACTACCTCTGTTCTCCTTAAACATAAAAGTTTAAGTACTATTTTAAGATGTACTACCTCTGTTCCTAAATATGAGACGTTTTGGCAGTTCAAACTAAACTGCCAAAACATATTATATTTAGGAACAGAGAGTGTAATAGATTGATCAAGAACCTCTTCTACATAAACAGGCCCTGCTTCCAGAGATGAAACATCGAAAGCTCTGATCCATAAATTATGAGAGTACAGTGCTCAGACGCTCCATGAACTACGTCAGCCATTCAAATTCAAGTGCCAGCGGAAACCAAATGTCCTGCATAACTAAAATTGCTTGCCAGTTTATGAACATTTGTTCCAGTGAAACTACTGAGAAAGAAGCACGGAACTTACAAACTGTAGACAATTCCCATAGTTTCTATAAACTAGCAAAACAAGTGTTAGTCACAATTGCAAGTTTCCTTTTTCTTCTTGATTGAGGAAAAAACGGACGCTATAAAAGTCAGATCTGATTTAAAGTTGACACTGCCCTTGCAGACTCAGCTTAGCCCATTTCTCTGCGACCAATTCCAAGGGCCTCCTGACCACAGATAAAACAAACGGCACGCACAACACAATGATGCGAAAAAGCAACCGTGGGTACTAGACTAATCAACAGGCAACACGTGCAAAAGAGACATAATCGTCAAAGAGATTAGCTTAATTTGGAACGATCTAGATCAAAACATGTACATCGAGAGCGCATGCATCACCAGACCACTAAAACCGTGGAGGGGGAAAAATGGAATCCCTAGATCGTGATCGCGGGAAGGGGAGGGGGCGGAGAGATGACCTGGAGGGTGCGGGTGGCGAACTCGACGCCGATGGTGGACTTGGACTCGAGGCAGAACTCGTTGCGGGTGAAGCGGGAGAGGATGTTGGACTTGCCGACGCCGGAGTCGCCGATGAGCACGATCTTGAAGAGGTAGTCGTACTCGTTGTCCACCCGGTGCGCCATGTGGCTCCGCCGCCGCCCGCCGACGCGGATCCTGCACCAACCGCGCGGCCGAGATCCAGCCGAGGCGGAGATCAGTCGGTAGGTGAGGAGACGGAGGAAGGGAAGGGAGGGGAGGGGATCGAGCGAGGCGCGGGATCCGGCGAAGGCGGAGGGGATCGCCGCGGGAGGGAATCGCGCGTACCTGGGATTCGATTCGGTTGCGGATTCGCCGGTGGGGGAGGGAGGGCGCGCCGGAGAGGGGAGGGGGGGAGGAGGTGGGTGGAGGAAGGAAGGAAGGGGGGATGGAAAGAAACGGAAACGAAACGTGAGGCGGAGTGGGGGCGGTGGTGGGTATACAGCGGCCAGCGGGGCAGCCAGCCCAAGGCCAAATGGGTTGCTGGTTAATTATTGATGGGGGTTAGTTTACAATTATCATCAACGTTTTGTTTTTAGAAGATGGAATCACCACTATTTTATTATTACTATTTGGGGCCAGGGAACGAAAACGTTAATAACAAGTGTTTTTATTAAGTTAATTATATAAAACACAAATATTCAGGCACCGTTTTCAGTATGTTGAAATGTCAAAAAATGTGTTGAAGAGATGCAACCATCTACTACCTCTGTGCTATAATGTAAGACATTTCTTTAGGAAGGAGTTTCTAATGGCAACTCCAACACACGACTTAAAATGGACGTCTGTTTTGTTCGGACTTTGTCTGTTTAGAGATGACAATGAGGTGGTGTCCATTCAGATTTGTCGACGCGTCGGCCGTGCGCCAACGCGCGGCCTCATCTTGGCCGCATCTCGTCCGCATATATTTTTTCGCCTCATTTCATATTACTTCATCAACGGTTTTTGGATACATTAAAGTACATTCATCAAATCTTGACTAGAATAGTAAGACCAAAGAAAAACAAGAACCACAAAAAGACATTTTAAAAGATGTCAAATTTTCATAACTGCTCCCAGAAGTTGGATTAGTATCTTGTTGATTCTTTCATTGTTGATCTACGGATTCTCGATCTTGCATATTTCTTTCTCCTTCGAGTCTAAAGAAGTAGACGTTGCTTCTTTGCATCTAATCGCATCTCTAGTATCTATTGTAGCAACAAGTGCACAGACATCTATCAAATTTCGTTCTATCAATAGATGGACACCAAAAATTGCATCCATCCCACACAATAAAAATTTGAGTATAAGCAAAATGCGCCGAATCCGGAGGCACAACCGAAGCTAAACTAGTACATACCCCCATCGTTTTTGCACTTGCCGAACACCCATCCGGAATGTTCCGGCGTTGTAGACACGCGGCGCACGACCTTCCGTGGACAGTCGTAGCACTTTATGAGCGACAATGGTGCGTCGATGATCCTTTGGGCCAGCACCGAGCCCGGACGGCAGCCGCTGGCTTATTTGCCGGCGAACCGTCAATGGGGTAGATCCGAGCGGCTAGAGCTGGGGCTGTGCAGTCCGATACCCGGCTAGTCCATGGTGTGACGCGGCCTCCGGCAGCTGGGTGAGCTCAAATCCGGCCGCATCTGCTCAAAATCTAGCCGTCGGATGCGCTGAAATCAGGCGGCCGGGGTTGGACAGCTCCTGGTGTTGAGAAAACGGGGGCTGCGAAAAGGGTAGGAGCGAGCACGCGACCGAGAAAAATGGCGGCAGTGGCCGCTAGGGACGGGAGGGAAATAGATAATGGGGCGCATGTGTCCCCGATGGGCAAGCCAGGGAAGGACATGGGCACGCGTCGCTCCTATCTGCGGGTGTCCGTTTGACTACAAACGCGGCCCAGAGCTGGGCCTGAAATGGATCGAAAGCGGACTGAAAATGAACATTGGTCTGTTTGCTCCCGCGCGTTGGACCGTCTATTCTGTCCGTTTACCCCAAACGGACGCGGCCGAACTATTTGGGGTCGTGCATTGGAGTTGCCCTAAGACCATTGTTGGGGAACGTAGTAATTTCAAAAAAATTCCTACGCACACGCAAGATCATGGTGATGCATAGCAACGAGAGGGGAGAGTGTTGTCCACGTACCCTCGTAGACCGAAAGCGGAAGCGTTAGCACAACGCGGTTGATGTAGTCGTATGTCTTCAGGATCCGACCGATCAAGTACCGAACGCACGGCACCTCCGAGTTCTGCACACGTTCAACTCGATGACGTCCCTCGAACTCCGATCCAGCCGAGTGTTGAGGGAGAGTTTCATCAGCACGGCGGCGTGGTGACGATGATGATGTTCTACCGACGCAGGGCTTCACATAAGCACCGCTACAATATGATCGAGGTGGATTATGGTGGAGGGGGGCACCGCACACGGCTAAGAGATCAAGAGATCAATTGTTGTGTCTTTGGGGTGCCCCCTGCCCCCGTATATAAAGGAGTGGAGGAGGGGGAGGGCCGGCCCTCTCTATGGCGCGCCCTAGGGGAGTCCTACTCCCACCGGGAGTAGGATTCCCCCTTTCCTAGTAGAACTAGGAGCCCTTCCAAGTAGTAGGAGTAGGAGGGAAGGAAAGGGAAGGGAAAAGGAGAAGGAAGGAAGGGGACGCCCCCCTCCCTAGTCCAATTCGGACCAGCCCATGGGGAGGGGTGCGGCCACCCTTTGAGGCCTTCCTCTCCTTTCCCGTATGGCCCATTAAGGCCCAATACGAATTCCCGTAACTCCCCGGTACTCCCGAAAATACCCGAATCACTCGGAACCTTTCCGATGTCCGAATATAGTCGTCCAATATATCGATCTTTACATCTCGACCATTTCGAGACTCCTCGTCATGTCCCCGATCTCATCCGGGACTCCGAACTCCTTCGGTACATCAAAACACATAAACTCATAATATAACTGTCATCGAACTTTAAGCGTGCGGACCCTACGGGTTCGAGAACTATGTAGACATGACCGAGACACGTCTCTGGTCAATAACCAATAGCGGAACCTGGATGCTCATATTGGCTCCCACATATTCTACGAAGATCTTTATTGGTCAGACCGCATAACTACATACGTTGTTCCCTTTGTCACCGGTATGTTTACTTGCCCGAGATTCGATCGTCGGTATCTCAATACCTAGTTCAATCTCGTTACCGGCAAGTCTCTTTACTCGTTCCGTAACACTCATCCCACAACTAACTCATTAGTTGCAATGCTTGCAAGGCTTATAGTGATGTGCATTACCGAGTGGGCCCAGAGATACCTCTCCGACAATCGGAGTGACAAATCCTAATCTCGAAATACGCCAACCCAACAAGTACCTTCGGAGACACCTGTAGAGCACCTTTATAATCACCCAGTTACGTTGTGACGTTTGGTAGCACACAAAGTGTTCCTCCGGTAAACGGGAGTTGCATAATCTCATAGTCATAGGAACATGTATAAGTCATGAAGAAAGCAATAGCAACAAACTAAACGATCAAGTGCTATGCTAACGGAATGGGTCAAGTCAATCACATCATTCTCTAATGATGTGACCCCGTTAATCAAATGACAACTCATGTCTATGGCTAGGAAACTTAACCATCTTTGATTCAACGAGCTAGTCAAGTAGAGGCATACTAGTGACACTCTGTTTGTCTATGTATTCACACATGTATTATGTTTCCGGTTAATACAATTCTAGCATAAATAATAAAAATTTATCATGAAATAAGGAAATAAGGAAATAAATAATAACTTTATTATTGCCTCTAGGGCATATTTCCTTCAACCATAACGTGTCAATTTTGTCTGGGAGTAGTGTTCTAGGCAAAACGGGTGTCTTCCATGATACATATCTGTTTAGAGAAAAATGGAAGACAATAAACAGTAAATGAATTTGTGTAATTTGGACTAATGGTCAAGTTACATTATATAAGATTTTCCCTTATTTAGTTATTATAATTCTTTTGAAAATATAATGCACTGATTGACTTTTCTGGTCTTCGTTGCACACCTTTAACTTTGATTTTCACGTATTATATGTCTAGACTGCCAGTTCAAGTCTTCCTTCATGGCTCAAATACAGTGCATGCACCTTTGTCATGAATTGGCATCGGTGAGTAGAGACACGGTCGCACATGATAGCTTCACGTGGACCTGCTCGAGTTTAGGAGGAAACACAGCGAAATTCGTGTACAACAGTCTATGCTCTGGGCTGCCAAGATCCCCAATGGTAGCATGTGTTTGGAGGACTTGGGTGCTTCACAAGTGCAAGATCTTTGTGTGGTTGGCGATGCAATACAGAATTTGGACGTCTGACAGGAGAGCTAGACATGGTGAAGAAAATATGCCCTAGAGGCAATAATAAAGTTGTTACATATATTTTCCTTATATCATGATAAATATTTATTATTCACGCTAGAATTGTATTAACCGGAAACTTAGTACATGTGTGAATACATAGACAAAACAGAGTGTCCCTAGTATGCCTCTACTTGACTAGCTCGTTAATCAAAGATGGTTAAGTTTCCTGACCATAGACATGTGTTGTCATTTGATGAACGGGATCACATTGTTAGAGAATGATATGATGGACAAGAACCATCCGTTAGCTTAGCATAATGATCGTTAAGTTTTATTGATATTGCTTTCTTCATGACTTATACATATTCCTCTGACTATGAGATTATGCAACTCCCGAATACCGGAGAAACACCTTGTGTGCTATCAAACGTCACAACGTAACTGGGTGATTATAAAGATGCTTTACAGGTGTCTCCGAAGGTGTTTGTTGGGTTGGCATAGATCAAGATTAGGATTTGTCACTCCGAGTATCTGAGAGGTATCTCTGGGCCCTCTCGGTAATGCACATCACTATAAGTGTTGGGGAACGTAGCAGAAATTCAAAATTTTCTACGCATCACCAAGATCAATCTATGGAGTAATCTAGCAACGAGGGGAAGGAGAGTGCATCTACATACCCTTGTAGATCGCTAAGCGGAAGCGTTTAAGTGAACAGGGTTGATGGAGTCGTACTCGTCGTGATTCAAATCACCGATGATCCTAGTGCCGAACGGACGGCACCTCCGTGTTCAACACACGTACAGCCCGGTGACGTCTCCTACGCCTTGATCCAGCAAGGGGAGAAGGAGAGGTTGGGGAAGACTCTATCCAGCAGCAGCACGACGGTGTGGTGGTGGTGGAGGAGCGCGGGACTCCAGCAGGGCTTCGCCAAGCACTACGAGAGACGAGGAGGGAGAGAGGTAGGGCTGCGCCAACAGGGAGAGCAAATCACACGTGTTGGGCAACCCCAAACCTCAAGTATATATAGGGGGAGGGGAGGGGCTGCGCTCCCACCTAGGGTTCCCTCCCTAGGGGTGGCGGCAGCCCCCAGATCCCATCTGGGTGGCGGCCACAAGGGGGAGAAGGCGCACCTGGGGTGGGCCTTAGGGCCCATCTGCCCTAGGGTTTGCCCCCTTCCCCTCTTGGAGGCGCCTTGGGCCTTGGTGGGAGGCGCCCTAGACCACCTAGGGGCTGGTCCCTTCCCACTATTGGCCCATGTAGGCCTCTGGGGCTGGTGGCCCCACCTGGTGGACCCCCGGACCCCTCCGGTGGTCCCGGTACACTACCGGTGATGCCCGGAACACTTCCGGTGGCCAAACCCATACTTCCTATATATCAATCTTTACCTCCGGACCATTCCGGAACTCCTCGTGACGTGCGGGATCTCATCCGGGACTCCGAACAACATTCGGTAACCGCATGCATACTTTCCCTATAACCCTAGCGTCATCGAACCTTAAGTGTGTAGACCCTATGGGTTCAGGAACCATGCAGACATGACCGAGACACCTCTCCGGCCAATAACCAACAGCGGGATCTGGATACCCATGTTGGCTCACACATGCTCCATGATGATCTCATCGGATGAACCACGATGTCAAGGACTTAATCAATCCCGTATACAATTCCCTTTGTCTAGCGGTACGATACTTGCCCAAGATTCGATCGTCGGTATCCCGATACCTTGTTCAATCTCGTTACCGGCAAGTCTCTTTACTCGTTCCGTAACACATCATCCCGTGATCAACTCCTTGGTCACATTGTGCACATTATGATGATGTCCTACCGAGTGGGCCCAAAGATACCTCTCCGTTTACACGGAGTGACAAATCCCAGTCTCGATTCGTGCCAACCCAACAGACACTTTCGGAGATACCTGTAGTGTACCTTTATAGCCACCCAGTTACGTTGTGACGTTTGGCACACCCAAAGCACTCCTACGGTATCCGGGATTTGCACAATCTCATGGTCTAAGGAAATGATACTTGACATTAGAAAAGCTTTAGCATACGAACTACACGATCTTTGTGCTAGGCTTAGGATTGGGTCTTGTCCATCACATCATTCTCCTAATGATGTGATCCCGTTATCAACGACATCCAATGTCCATGGCAAGAAACCGTAACCATCTATTGATCAACGAGCTAGTCAACTAGAGGCTTACTAGGGACATGGTGTTGTCTATGTATCCACACATGTATCTGAGTTTCCTATCAATACAATTCTAGCATGGATAATAAACGATTATCATGAACAATGAAATATAATAATAACTAATTTATTATTGCCTCTAGGGCATATTTCCAATAGTCTCCCACTTGCACTAGAGTCAATAATCTAGTTCACATCGCCATGTGATTAACCCTCAAAGGTCACATCGCCATGTGACCAACATCCAAGAGTCTACTAGACTCGATGATCTAGTTCACATCACTATGTGATAAACACTCAAAGAGTTCTGGGTTTGATCATGTTATGCTTGTGAGAGAGGTTGTAGTCAACGGGTCTTGCCATATTCAGATCCCTATGTATTTCGCAAAACTTTATATCGTAGATGCTGCTACCACGTTCCACTTGGAGCTATTCCAAATTATTGCTCCAGTGTACTTATCCGGTATCTCTACTCAGAGCTATCCGGATAGGTGTTAAGCTTGCATCGACATAACTCTTTACGTCGAACTCTTTACCACCTCCATAACCGAGAAACATTTCCTTATTCCTCTAAGGATAATATTGACCGCTATCTGGTGATCTACTCCTAGATCACCTTTGTACCCTCTTGCCAGACATGTGGCAAGGCACACATCAGGTGCGGTACCTCAGCATGGCATACCGTATAGAGCCTATGACAAAAGCATAGGGGACGACCTTCGTCCTTTCTCTTTCTTATGCCATGGTCAAGCTTTGAGTCTTACTCAACTTCACACCTTACAACTCAGGTAAGAACCCCTTCTTTGACTGATCTATTTTGAACTCCTTCAAAAATATGTCAAGGTGTGTGTTCTTTGAAAGTACCATCAGGCGTCTTAATCTATCTCTATAGATCTTGATGCCCAATATGTAAGCAGCTTTATCCAGGTCTTCCTTTGAAAATCACTCTTCAAACAACCGTTTATGCTTTCCAGAAATTCTACATTATTTCGTATCAACAATATGTCATCCACATATACTTATCAGAAATGTTGTAGTGCTCCCAATCACTTTCTTGTAAATACAAGTTTCTAGCAAACATTGTATAAACCTAAAAGCTTTGATCACTCCATCAAAGCATATATTCCGATTCCGATATGCTTGCTCTAGTCCATAGAAGGATTGCTGGAGCCAGCATACCTTTTAGCGTCCTTAGGATCGACAAAACCTTTTATTGTATCACATACAACTTTTCTTACGAAAACTTGGTAAGAAAACTTGTTTTGACATCCATCTGTAAGATTTCATAATCGAAAAATACAGCTAATGCTAACATGATTCCGACGGACTTAAGCATCGCTACAGGTGAGAGATTCTCATTGTAGTCAACTCCTTGAACTTGTGAAAAGACTCTTTCCCATAAGTCGAGCTTCATAGACGGTAACATTACCGCCCACGTCCGTCTTCTTCTTAAAGATCCATTTATCTCAATGGCTTGCCAATCATCGGGCAAGTCCACCAAAGTCCATACTTTGTTCTGATATATGGATCCTATCTCGGATTTCATGGCTTCTAACCATTTGTCGGAATACAGGCCCACCATCGCTTCTCCATGGCTCGTAGGTTCATTGTTGTCTAACAACATGATATCTAAGACAGGATTACCGTACCACTTAGGAGTAGTACATATCCTTGTCGACCTACGAGGTTCAATAGCAACTTGATCCGAAGCTTCATGATCACTATCATTAACTTCCTATTCAACAGACATAGGTGCCACAGAAAACATCTTTCTGTGTCGCATCATTCTCTAGTTGAAATAAAGGTTCGACAACCTCATCAAGTTCTATCTTCCTCCTACTCAATTCTTTCGAGAGAAACTCCTTCTCGAGAAAGGACCCGTTCTTAGCGACAAACAATTTGCCCTCGGATCTGAGATAGAAGGTATACCCAACTGTCACCTTTGGGTATCCTATGAAGATGTGTTTGTCCGCTTTGGGTTTGAGCTTCTCTGGCTGAAGCCTTAAGCATCGCAGCCCCAAACATTAAGAAACGACAACTTTGGTTTCTTGCCAAACCAATGTTCATACGATGTCATCTCAACGGACTTAGATGGTGTCCTATCTAAAGTGAATGCAGCTGTCTCTAATGCATAACCTCAAAATGAAAACGGTATATCGGTAAGAGACATCATAGATCGCACCATATCTCATAAGGTTCGATTACGACGTCCGGACACACCATTACTGTTGGGGATATTACTACTGGGCGTAAACCGGCCTATCTAGGCCGGGTTAACTTCATCAGTAGTTAAGTATGTTAAAGCCCATGAAGGTAGATGAGGGCTCAAGACCCATAATCGGTTGAGAGCCTGTAGCCATAAACCGGCGTCAATATGTAACTTGTATTGTAAGTTAGGAATAAGTAGAGACCAAACCGGACACATCTATGAGCCGGTGTTGGGACTCTGTAAACCGACGGGCGTCACCCATGTATATAAGGGGACGACCAGGCGGCGGTTCAAGAACAACAGACAACAACTCGAGACATAGGCGAAGCTTGTTTGCTCCCTAGTCATCGAAACCCCATCAATTCCATCACAACTAGATGTAGGCTTTTACCTTCATTGAAGGGGCCGAACTAGTATAAACTATCTTGTGTCCTTGTGTCTGCTTTAACCCCTTCAAGCTAACCCGTCGCGATGGCTCCACGACTAAGTCCTTTCTCTAGGACATCTGCCGTGACAAAACCACGACAGTTGGCGCCCACCGTGGGGCTATCGCACGATGGTTTCCGGTTCTTGGAGGGCCGCTTTGAAGGACTCGAGGGCTACGCTGTAGGCCGGATGACTAAGAGTCGTCGCGGCAAGCTCTACATCGACGACGCAGGCTGGGGCCCTGAGGCCGGCTCAATTGAGTACGGGTACCGGGTCCCCTTTGGTAGCATTCACGTTTTCATTGGCAAGACCGGTGAACCGGGCCCTGAGCCGGACATTTGCACCGACCTCGTCGAGACGGCTCAGCGTGCGCAATCTGCCCGGGTTAAACCGGCCATGAAGCGTGCCTTCGTGGGAGTCATCCATGGAGGAAGTTATGAGGACGGATCGGAGTTTTGCGGGGCGACTGTAGTTTGTTCCGGTGACGAATCTTCGACCGGAGAAACCGAATCTCTTTATCAGCTACAAGATGGCCGGATTGGGAGCTGTTCCGATGGCGACAGTATTCCGGACCCCTGTGATCTGCCCAACCGGGTTGGAATATTCATGACCGGAACACAAGCAACGCTTCATTCTTCGACATCCGCGGCAACGATCTCCGGTTCAGCAGCGGCGATGGCTGCCGGGGCAGGAGGCCCTGTGCGCCCGCTGGCTCAGGTTCTATCAGAACTATTTGATGCATTGGCTGTGCTTATGACGGAAGTTAATCCGCCAGATCAGGACATTCACAACACGGAGATTGCAAAGGTAAAGGAACAGATCACCCAGGCCAAGGCGGATCTGGTGGCTGAGGACACCAGGATGGCCGCAAAGCGGGCCGCTTTAGACGCACAGGCCTACAGGCTTATGTTGGACCAGAGCATGTCGCATGAAGTCATGAGGAGGAAGCACCGATCCCGCTTACCTCCGGTTTTCGAGGCCAGAGACCTTTTCAACACTCCAGGACCAAGAGCCGGCAATCCGCTGGAGGGGAACCGGGCAGAAGCCCCTGGGACCGGTGCACCGGTTCAGCCTCGTCAGATGGACCCGCCTCGTCAAAACACCGTTATACCTCAGGATGCTTTAACACCTCCGGGTCACTACTCCAACCCAATGGACAATCTTGTTGCCGTTGCTGCACGGCTGGAGGCCATTCCAATTGAAGGTGACTTGCCGCAGGTAGTAGAGACGCGACGGGTCAAGGAACTTTTGAGGACAGCTTTGGCCCAACAGGAAGCGTACTCATACAGCTGCGACCGGATCCACTCGACCCCCCGTCCAAGCCAGAGCTGTAGCAGACATATGGATGAACCAGCAGTGTCGAGTAATGAACGACGTGGAGCACCCCGTGGCAACAACCCGACGGGTGGTGCTGATGACGCTCAGGAAGTGGTGAACCGGGCCCGAGCGCGCAGGGAGGCCAAGTTAGCCGCACAGCATCAGGCTCGGCAGCTCACGCCGGTTCGTCCAACCATCTCGATCAAAACTGGTGTTACTTCTAGTTCTTTGGGGGTGCCGTGCCTTATCCCCGCTTTACGCAACGTGCGCCTGCCCAAGGATTACAAAGGCCCGTGCAAGGTACCAAATTACACGGCGGATCAACCTCCAGAGACATGGGTGGAGAGCTATGAGATGGCCATGGAGATGCTTGATGTGGATGACACGGCGTGTGCGAAATACTTCACCATGATGCTTGAAGGAACGGCCCGTACTTGGTTAAAAAGCTTGCCAGCTAATTCTATCAGTTCATGGGCCCAATTACGAGCCCGGTTTATCAGCAATTTCAAGGATACCTATAAACAGCCTATGTCGATAGTGGACTTAGCTGCATGCGTCCAGGAGGAAGGAGAATCAACGACTCATTGGGTGCGCCGGGTTTCACAAGTGTTGCACTCCCCAGACCGCATCAACGCTGACACCGCAGTATTAACCCTAGAAGGCAACTGCCGGTTTGGGCCCCTGAAGTTGAAATTGGGATGGATGAAGCGTCATTGCACCAACATGGGGACCCTCATGGCCGCTTTGGTGAAATATGCTGATTCTGATAGTACCAAGGATCCCGAATCTGATGATGACAAGACAGGGAAAGGGAAGAAGAACAGCAGCTCCAAAGGTCAGCAGCATCACTGGGTAAGCAATGGCGGAGGAGGCAAGCGTAAAGCGGATGGTAACATGGACTTTGTGGCTAATACCAACGCACAGGACAATGGCCAGCGACGCAAGGGTAGGCCAAAAAATCGTAATGGAGCACCCAAACCTAACCCAAACCGCCTAAACTATCTGCTAAGCCAGCCCTGTTCAAGACATGGGACGAAGGAGGAGCCAGCAAACCACCTTTGGAAGGATTGCTTTATTATGCAGGAGTTCAAGAATTCTAATAATTTCCGGTATGATCACGAATCTGGCGGTGGCTCAGGGTCCGGGCCGGGTTACGGTGGAGGAAGTTCCGGTTCAGGATTTAATGGTAATCCGGGCGGGCATAATGGTCAAAATAGTCAGAACAACCAGGGTGGTTACAACAACAGCAACAACAGTCAGGTTACCAGAGCAACCCAAAGCAGTTGAGTAGTGGGCAGTACCATGTCTTTACCACTAGCTTGGACAAGCGAGACCGGAAGGTTCAGAGGTGGGCAGTCAACTCTGTTGAACCGGCCATACCTCGTTATCTACGTTGGTCTGAACAGCCAATCATA
The DNA here is from genome assembly GCF_003073215.2 of Triticum urartu. NCBI lineage: Eukaryota > Viridiplantae > Streptophyta > Magnoliopsida > Poales > Poaceae > Triticum > Triticum urartu. Next base: position 611,208,889 of record NC_053026.1, on the reverse strand, counting down.
TGGAGCAGAGAGAATCACCCACCCCAGGTCGATAATCCGGGTCAGTTGGCTCTGGTGGTGGCGCCTTAGGTGGGAGGTTATAAGTTCACCAAGGTGCTCATGGATGGAGGGAGCAGCATTAACATCCTGTACTATGAGACCTTCCGTCGTATGGGACTAACAGATAAGAATCTCAAACCATCTAATACAGTATTCCACGGTGTAGTGCCTGGCAGATCAGCATATCTCGTTGGTAAGATAGCTCTCGAAGTGGCCTTTGGGGATGATCATGATTCCAGGTCGAAGACATTGACGTTTGAAGTGGTGAAAATCCAAAGTCCATATCATGCCCTGTTTGGGCGACCGGCATACGCCAAGTTTATGGCTCGGCCCTGTTATGTGTATTTGCAGCTCAAGATGCCGGGTCACAAGGGGACAATAACGGTTCACGGAAGCCGCAAAATCGCTTTGGAATGCGAGGAAGGAGATGCGGCTTATGCAGAGTCGGTTTGTGCCACCGAGGAGCTGAAGTACTATAAAGACAATGTTGATCCGGCGGACATGACTCCGTTGAAGAAGCCAACTATGGAGCATGATCCGGCCCTGAAGTTCAAATCGGCAGCAGAAACTAAGCTTGTTGACTTCGTACCTGGCAATTCGTGCAAGCAGTTCAGCATCAGTGCCAACTTGGATCCGAAATAGGAAAGCGCGCTCATCGAGTTCATCCGTGAGAATCGGGACATTTTTGCATGGAAGCCCTCTGACATGCCAGGTGTACCGAGGCAACTCGCTGAGCACACACTTAATGTGGATCCTAAATATAAACCGGTGAAACAGTTCCTCCGCCAGTTTAACGAAGAAAGACGCAAGGCGATTGGAGAAGAGGTAGCCAGGCTCTTAGCAGCTGGCTTTATTGTTGAAGTTTTTCACCCCGAGTGGCTTGCCAATCCGGTGCTGGTCCTCAAGAAAAACGGCACCTGGCGCATGTGTGTGGATTACACAGATCTTAATAAAGCTTGTCCAGCAGATCCTTTTGCCCTCCCCCGTATTGATCAAATTATTGATGCTACGGCGGGTTGTGAGCGTTTAAGTTTTTGGATGCGTATTCTGGCTATCATCAGATCAAAATGGCAGTTAAGGACCAGGAGAAGACAACATTTATAACTCCCTTTGGAGCCTTCTGCTATGTGTCTATGCCCTTCGGGCTCAAGTGTGCCCAGGCAACTTACCAACGGTGTGTACAAAATTGTCTTCACAAGCAGATTGGCCGTAATGTACATGCTTACGTGGATGATATCGTGGTTAAATCCAGGGAGAAGGAGACTCTGATTGATGATTTGAAGGAAACCTTTGATAACCTGAGAACATACAAGATGATGCTTAATCCGGACAAGTGTGTCTTTGGTGTACCGGCGGGCAAGCTATTGGGTTTTCTAGTGTCCAACAGGGGAATTGAGGCTAATCCGGAGAAGATCACGGCTATCACCTCCCTGGCTAAACCAAAGTGTATCAACGATGTTCAACGCCTGGCAGGCCGGATTGCTGCGCTAAGCCGGTTTATCAGTCGCCTGGGTGAGAAGGCAATCCCTTTGTATCAGATGTTGAAAAAGACGGATCAGTTTGTCTGGAGTTCTGCTGCTGATGAAGCATTTGAGGACTTAAAGCGGCAATTGGCCAATCCGCCTGTGCTCGCCGCTCCCATTGACAAGGAGCCGTTACTGCTATATGTTGCTGCTAATGTTCGGGCGGTCAGCGTAGCTATTGTGGTGGAGCGAAAGGAGGCAGGTAAGGAGCATCCGGTTCAACGTCCGGTCTATTATATCAGCGAGGTGCTCATTGAGTCCAAGCAAAGGTATCCGCATTGGCAGAAGCTGGTGTATGGAGTTTTTATGGCAAGCCGGAAGCTTAAACAATATTTCCAAGGGCACTCAATTACGGTGGTCAGTTCTGCTCCTTTGGGAGATATCATCCAGAACCGGGAAGCAACCGGCCGAATTGCAAAGTGGGCCATAGAGCTGGGGCCGTACGGTTTGAAGTATGTGCCTCGGACAGCGGTTAAGTCTCAAGCACTTGTTGATTTCATCAATGATTGGACGGAAATGCAAGCACCTGAAGAAAAACCGGATCATACGTATTGGACCATCCATTTTGACGGATCCAGGCAGTTGGAAGGCTCGGGGGCTGGAGTCGTATTAACTTCCCCACGAGGTGATAAGTTTTGTTATGTTCTCCGTTTAATGTTCCCTTGTACTAACAATGCAGCTGAGTATGAAGCCTTGCTCCATGGTCTCCGGATGGCTAAGGAGATGAATCTAAGTCGAGTTAAGTGCTTCGGTCACTCGGACCTTGTGGCTCAGCAAGTGTCTGGCACTTGGGACTCCAAGGACCCACTCATGGCAGCATATCACCGTGAGGTGGATACTGTCGTAGGTTATTTCAAAGGCTATCAGGTGGACCACGTGGACCGGCGGAAAAATGAAGCGGTAGACGCTTTAAGCCGTCTGGGCTCTCAGCGCAAACCGGTCCCACCCAATGTTTTTCTGGATGTGCTGCACAACCCGTCGGTCAAGATCCCTGGTGAAGAGGATTTGGCTATTCCTGATCCGGAGGCTCAATTGGTGGCAGTTCTTCATGTTATTCCGGATTTGACGCTTCCTTACCTGGCGTACAAGAACCGGGGCGAGTTGCCAGAGGATGAGATTCTGGCCCGGCAGATAATCCGGCGATCCAAGTCCATGGCTATCATCAACGGCGAGTTGCATCATTGCAGTGTATCAGGAGCTTTTCAACGTTGCGTGTCTCCTGAAGAAGGCCGCGAAATTTTGCGTGAAATCCACGAAGGAGATTGTGGTCACCGGTTCAAAGTCTCTGGTGGCTAAAGCGTTTCGCCATGGCTTCTATTGGTTAACTGCTCATGCTGATGCGGAGGATCTGGTCAGACGATGTGATGGTTGCCAAAGGTTTTCAAGACGTGCTCATGTACCGGCTCAAGAATTGAGAATTATTCCAATTACTTGACCGTTTGCGACTTGGGGGCTGGATATGGTTGGGCCTTTCAAAAGGTCCAAAGATAAGAAGACCCACCTCCTGGTGGCGGTTGACAAGTTTACAAAGTGGGTGGAGGCAGAACCTGTTAGCAAGTGTGATGCGGCCACGGCGGTTCAGTTCATCAAAAAGGTGATTTTCCGGTTTGGCTTTCCGCACAGTATTATCACAGATAATGGTACCAATTTGTCCAAAGGTGCTATGAAGGAGTTCTGCGAACGGGAGCACATCCGGCTCGACGTTTCATCAGTGGCACATCCACAGTCCAATGGTCAAGAAGAAAGAGCTAATCAAGAGATCTTGAGAGGCATCAAGCCCCGGCTCATGGTTCCTTTGCAGAGAACGCCGGGTTGTTGGGTAGAAGAATTACCATCTGTGTTGTGGAGCATCAATACAACACCCAACAGATCAACAGGATACACACCGTTCTTCATGGTTTATGGAGCGGAGGCGGTTCTCCCCAGTGATATCCGTCATGATTCACCTCGTGTCACGGCTTATATTGAAGCGGACAACGAGACAACACGGCAAGATGCTTTGGACCGGTTGGATGAAGAGCGTGACATCGCAGCCGCCCGATCGGTGATTTACCAGCAGGATCTTCGTCGTTATCACAGTCGCCGGGTCAGAACCAGAACCTTTCAGGAAGGAGATTTGGTGCTTCGGCTCATCCAAGATCAGACTGATATGCATAAGCTATCCCCACCTTGGGAGGGGCCTTTCGTGGTCAGCAAGAATCTGCACAACGGGTCGTACTATCTGATCGATATTCGAGAGCATAAGGACTCACGTACATCAGAGGAGGAGACTAACAGGCCGTGGAATATAGCTCATCTTCGGCCTTACTATACCTAAGCCATTGGCTATACTTATGTACATATTACGACAATGTATATATTATGATTAAATATAATAAACCGGAGCCTCAGCTAAAGCGGGGTATCTGTTCTTTTACATCATGTGAGGTTACACAGAGCTGCTCTAAAGCGGCCTCCGGTTTACCCCTTGAGTTCGCTTTGCTAAAAGCATCGTGTTATATCACTTGGAGGATTGGTCGTGTCCGAACCAATACCATGCCTCTTGATAGGCGAGAGCCACCAGATCACTTGGGGACTTGGTCATGTCTGAACCAGTCATGCCTCTTGATCGGCCTAAGGCCACATAATCACTTGGGGGCTTGGTCGAACCTGAACCATGACCATGCCATTTGGTCGGCATAAATGCCACAGAATCACTTGGGGACCTGGCTGACTAGAACCATAGTTACACCTAATGGGAGCTTGATCGTGTTTGGCCATGGTAACGCCATTTGATCAGCTTAAATAAACCTTTTTTGGCAAACGTTTTTGTCGTTGCTTTTGTTTCACACTTTTCTTTGAAGGGTTTTTTTGCTTTTCATTGTGTTTTTTAAACCGACAAAGTTTTTTAACTAATCAATTGACGGAACACAGTTCACGTCAATCCGGAGACTATTTGTTCGGTTTGATCCTTGTTGTTAACATCCTCTTATGGAGTAACACGGTGTTTATTATAACCCGGCACGGTTTACATGGTAAAACCAGCGTCATATATATATACAGGAGCTGTTATCTCCTCCAACAGTGTGGGTTTGCAAAACTCCGCTTCAAGATTGGCCAAGACAACTTCACACTCAACGATGGCAGGTATTATGTATCTCAAAAATTTGATCATATACTTAAAATTTTGTTTTGGATGTTTTGATTTCATATATACAGACATCATATTCCGCCTGACGGTACAACCGCGGTGGCACTTGATGAATTTCTCATTTCAGAAAGTGTTTTGGAAAGTTCATTACCACAGGAAGAACAAGTTATGCACGAAGGCATATCAACATCAAAGGTATCAGCTAGCCTATTACAAGGCAACATGGTGCCCATAATAATATAATTGTTTTTCACAAATGAGAGGCAGTTTTAAAACCGGCTTCCGCTTCAAGCTTGGTCACCAGCCTGGCCTGATGGTTGTGGGTCATCCTGCGCCGCTTCAGCTTCCGTTCCTCTACCCAGTGGCTGGAAATCCACAGTTGTCCAGTCGGTTCCCATTAATGCTTGAAAAACAGCTTAATCATGGATCAGCAATGACGGGTCAATATCGGGAGCATAAGTATGCTTACGGATTGGAGGGATCAGATTTTCCAATTCATGGATTGGTGCAGCTATTCGCTTGTTCTGACTGTCATATTGTGCTTGATAATGAGACAAGTCTGCTTCCTCAGCCAACTGACAGGCTAGTGGACGTACCTCCCGGTTTATTGCTCGCAGATCCGCTTCACCAAATTCTGACCCGTCTTCCTTCAAGCTGGGATAGCCCTGAGCCGCTTCAATAGGATCAAAATCCGGCACCCAGGCTTTTGCCTGGATTAAGGCATTGATTGCACCGGTTCGAGCAGTAGATTTCTTCAGCTCTTCAACCCAGGCAGGAAGCACTGACAGTTTCATCAGAGTATCTTGAATCAAAGTGGGCGCCGGTTTGTTATGAGACACGGTACAGATGATCCGCTGGGCACCAGTATACAATTGTTCAACCAATGTATAGGCGGCTTTCAATTTCTTCCGCACATCTGACCCCAAGTGACCAATGCGTGTCCCTGAAATACCATAAAGGGTTAATAAACCGACGACTCTGTAAGAAGGCAGAGCCAATTCAGAAGGCAAGCTGGCTTACCAAAGATAGCAGTGGTCATGGCATGAACATGCCGCTTTATGCTGGTCAGTTCATCCGTCACTGGTTTTAGTGCACCCTCGGCATCCTCTGCTCGTTTGATCAAAGCGAACTTTTCAGTGGCCCAATCCGCCCGTTTCTTCTTGAAATTCTCCTTAAGTTGTTCCATGGCGCTTAAAGCACTGGCCAATTCCTCTTTTGCTTTGGAGGTTTCAGCCTGTTGGGTTTTCAGGTTTTCTTGAAGATCGATGACTTGGTTTTCTTTCGTCTTCAGCTCCGCCTGCATGCATACAGATATATGTTTCAACAAATCGGTAGAAGGATTCAAGTACCAACCACATAACAAGTTATGCGCTTAGCACTTGGGGGCTAATGCATATTCGATCTTCATCTTTCAATTGTTTACAAAGTCCCAAGATCAATACAAGCATTCAACTTGGCACTTGGGGGCTAATGGCTATTTGATCATATATATTCTGATGCGGCAGTTTCAATTACTTAAAGTACCGGTTGAACTACGCTAAGTTGAACCGGCCCTTGGGGGCTACATCAGCAAATTTCAAAGCATCAAGATTTATATTATTAAGTCCCGGTTTGAAAGAATATTTCAAACCGGCCCTTGGGGGCTAGGAGAGTCAACAAGAATGGAAGCATACAAGCAGGAAGGAGCATATGGAAGTTACCTCATATTTATCTTTCATCATATTAACCAGACCGGCTTTGTAGTCACGGCTGGTATACAGCCGGTTCAGATAGCCGGAATGGATATCTTGGGCGTTCAGAGCAGCGTAAGTCGTCAGATCAGCGTTCCACTTGCCTTTGCCAAAAGCAGCAAATTCTTCCTTGGCAGAATGTTTGGATAAAGCGATAGGATTGCTTGGCTCAGTATGGCCAGTGCCAGTAATGACAACCTCATCATCCTTGGTACCGCCGGTTTGCACTGGAGCTGTTGGCTTGTCAGTAGGTTTTGCTGGACCGGTGGAGCTTTCAATCCGGATGGAACCCGTGGGCTGATGGATAGGACCTGAGGTATCAGTAGGTCTCTCTTCAGCAATAAGATCATCATCTGGCTGCGGTGGATCGTTGGGAATATCCTCAGGAATAGCCACTTCAGCATTGGGTGTCTTGTCTGCGTCAAGAATGACATCTTCTTCGGCCGCTTTGTCCAGGCGGGCTTTCTTGCTTGGCCTAGGTTTGGCCCTGAGAAGAATAATAAAATCAAATACAGCATATGTTCTAAGGCGATGTACTGCAAACATCACAATAAGTATAGCTTACCCAAGCACCATTTTAAGCGGTGGGAGCTGAGTAGCCGAGGACTCGCCAGAAGATGAGTGGGAAGTAACCTGGTAACCGGAGTCAGATGGATTAAGAGGTTGATGAAAGCAGCCCGCTTTAGGACAAGCACTGACAAGCAAATTAGAGACCTCTGAATGGCGTTTCCGAACCGGACTATTCGGTAAACCGGCGGAGGTAACTACCTGGCTGCTGTGCCGGGTTGTGCGACGAGCTTCGTGTTGTTGGGTCTTCATAAGAAAGTTAGGATCCAAATAAGCAAGAGGATGAGAAAATTTAACTTTCCGGTTTGTCTGGTGGATTTTTTGTGAAGGCAAAGTTTCTGAATCGGAAGAGAGAATAATTACCTCTGCAACATCCGCGTGGCTGGCTTCGGCATCATCCTGACAAATATCATCATCAATAAGACGTATGAAAAATAAACCAAGTGAGTCAAGCTCTACCTCAAAGTCCGGATTATCTACATCATCATCAGCGGCCGGATTAGAAGATGTAGTGGTTCTTTTCCTATGGGCAGTCTTCTTCACAGCTTTAGTCTTTTGCCGGGTTGCTCTTTCCGGTTTGTCTGGTTTTTCTGGTTTCTCCTGCGGCAGTTTTTTGCTCCAAAACGGATCATTGCCCTGATTATGCAGATACTGATATTAAAAACAATGACCAGACATATCAATAACAAAATCAGCAAATAGAAAAATCAAAGTCTTACAACTGGCGGTTTGTTGGTGGCACAGAAGGGAAGCAGGCCGGTTCTAGCGCAGACGTGTTCCGGTTCATTCAGTATCTTATGCACAGCTTCTGTGATTTCTTCATCGGAGAGCTGGAGTTTTGAATGTCGCAGTGGGTCATCAACACTGTCAGTATACTCGCACATCAAACCGGAGCGCTGACTAAGGGGAAGTATGCTCCATGATATCCAACAGCGAGTGAGATCAACCCCTGTTAAACCATTGGCCATAAAGGCTCTGAGCTTTGACAGCTGGGGAGCATATTTGCTTCTCTCCTGGGCAGTCAATCTTTGAGGAAAAGGGTGTGTATTGCTGAGCCGCTCCGGACGAAAGCCAGGCAAGGGATTCTCACCAGCAGGGGAGGTGTCTTTGCAGTAGAACCATGTCTGATTCCACTCCTTGGGGTGACTGTGCAGCTTGGCGTGAGGGTATGTGACCTCTTTCCTTTTCTGAATCGCCATGCCACACAACTCCGTATTAGAGCCATCAGTAAACTCAGTATGGCGGTTTAGATGGAAAAGATCTCTGAATAATTCCACTGTGGGCTCCTCTTGAAAGAACACCTCACAGAGCACTTGGAAGTGGAACATATTTGTAATAGAGTTGGGGCCAGTGTCTTGCGGATGGAGTTGGAAATCGGCTAAAACATCCCGGTAAAATTTAGAACCGGGCGGCTTAAAGCCCCGGGCTAAGTGATCTACAAAAACAACAACCTCTCCTTCTCGAGGTGTGGGAGGGCATTCTTTGCCAGGAGCCCTCCAATGGATGGTATCTTTGCTGCCTAAAGCGCCAATCAGGACTAAATCGTCCAGTTGATCCTCTGTGATGCGAGAAAGAACCCAATTGCACTCATATACTTGCTTGGCCATGATGGAATCTACAAGGTAGAAGATCCCGGTTCAAAAATGCATTTGATCAAGGTACGTTGGTATGGGCACTGTTAAACCGGAGACAGAACTATCTGAACCAGAGTTTCATGAAGCAACCAACATCTGGCGGTTCAACAAGGGGACTAATGGTATATACCGGTTTGTCAATTTTTTCTACAAAGTTAAACCGCCTGGTCTAAACATTGAACAGTCAAGATTGCAGATGAGTAAGTACACAAAAATAGATTTCACAAGATTATACTACAGCTTTGGATCTGGAACATGTTTATAAAGGAGATAAATATTCAAGGCCCAAAAGGAGCAGTGCCGAATCAATGAGCGAAGGTACGGATAAGATCTATGGTCTTAATATGCGAAAGTGAAAACGGAGGATAAAAAATACTGCTACACAGAGCAAAGATTCACAGACTCGTCTAAGGATCTATCATATGAACAGGAAGCAAGCGATGAACGCTAGAGAACATGGAAACCCTAGAACAGATCTATGATGAAAAGAATAGAAGACTTACCGGAGCTGAGGAAGAAGCGGAAGGTCGCCACGATGCTCTAGTACGCTCAGGGTGATGCAGCGGCCAAAGTTGGTGCAGAGGTTGACGGCGGCGGCGGAGCTCCGAAGCTGGGCGACACGAGGAAGATGAAGCAGAAGGGCACGAAGGGGAAAAAGAAATGACCCTTCGATCCTATTTATAAAGCAAGGGACATGGGTCAGGCGCGAAAATCAAGGGGATGCAAGTTTGGAAACAGAGCTGTCGCCTCGATTATCACAGATCTATTAAACAAGAAGGTATCATGGATAGTTTCTTTATGACAGATGACGTCACGCCGGTTTACAGCAATCAGAGAAGATGACATCACGGCGGTTCACCAAACTACAAGAAGATGTTGAAGATGAAGTTTTTGCTAAGGATTGAGATGAACCTATTTAAATCAATCTGGGGCCTAATGTTGGGGATATTACTACTGGGCGTAAACCGGCCTATCTGGGCCGGGTTAACTTCATCAGTAGTTAAGTATGTTAAAGCCCATGAAGGTAGATGAGGGCTCAAGACCCATAATCGGTTGAGAGCCTCTAGCCGTAAACCGGCGTCAATATGTAACTTGTATTGTAAGTTAGGAATAAGTACAGACCAAACCTGACACATCTATGAGCCGGTGTTGGGACTCTGTAAACCGATGGGCGTCACCCATGTATATAAGGGGACGACCCGGCGGCGGTTCAAGAACAACAGACAACAACTCGAGACATAGGCGAAGCTTGTTTGCTCCCTAGTCATCGAAACCCCATCAATTCCATCACAACTAGACGTAGGCTTTTACCTTCATCGAAGGGGCCGAACTAGTATAAACTCTCTTGCGTCCTTGTTTCCGCTTTAACCCCTTCAAGCTAACCCGTCGCGATGGCTCCATGACTAAGTCCTTTCTCTAGGACATCTGCCGTGACAAAACCACGACAATTACCCTGTGGTGTTCCAGGTGGCTTCAACTGTGAAACAATTCCATAATGTCTTAAGTGATTGCCAAACTCATAACTCAGAAAATCCCCTTTTGATCAGATCATAGGAACATGATCTTTTTGTTATGATGATTCTTAACTTCACTCTGAAATCGCTTGAACTTTTCAAATGTTTCAGACTTGTGCTTAATTAAGTAAATATACCTATATCTACTCAAATCGTCAGTGAAGATGAGAAAATAGCGATATCCACCGCATGCTTCAATTCTCATTGGATCACACGCATCAGCATGTATGATTTCCAACAAGTCACTTGCCCATTTCATTGTACCTGAAAACGGGGTCTTAGTCATCCTGCCCATGAGGCATGGCTCGCATGTGTCAAGCGATTGAAAATCAAGTGACTCCAAACATCCATCGACATGGAGTTTCTTCATGCATCTTACGCCAATATGACTTAAGCGGCAGTGCCACAAGAAAGTGGTACTTTCATTATTAACTCTACATCTTTTGGCGTGAACATGTGTACTACCACAACCGAGATTCAATGAACCATTCACATAGGGTGCATGACCATGAAGGTATCATTCATGTAAAACAGAATAACCATTATTCTCTAACTTAAATGAATGACCATATTGCAATGAACATGATCTAATCATATTCATGCTCAACGTAGACACCTGATAACATGTATCTAGGTTCAATACTAATCTCGAAGGCAGATGGAGCGTGCGATGGCTATCTCATCAACTTTGGAAACACTTCCAACACACATCGTCATCTCGCCCTTAGCCAGTTTCCGTTTAGTCCGTAGCTTTTGCTTCAAGTCACCAGTAATAGCAACTGAACCGGTATCCAATACCCAGGTGCTACCAGGAATACTAGTGAGGTACACATTAATGACACGTATAAATTTTGTTGAAGTTGCCAGCCTTCTTATCTACCATGCATTTGGGGTAATTCCGCTACCAGTGACCGTCCCCTTTACAATAGAAGCACTTAGTCTCGGGTTTGGGTTCAACCTTGGGTTCCTTCAATTGAGCGGCAACTGGTTTGCCATCCATATGAAGTTTCCCTTCTAGCCCTTGCCCTTCTTGAAACCAGTGGTCTTGTTAAACCATCAACACTTGATGCTCCTTCTTGATTTCTACCTTTTGCGGTCTTAAGCACCGCGAACAGCTCCGGGATCAACTCCATCCCTTGCATGTCATAGTTCATCACGAAGATCTAGTAGCTTAGTGATAGTGGCTAGAGAACTCTATCAATCACTATCTTATCTGGAAGTTTAACTCCCACTTGATTTAAGTGATTGTAGCACCCAGACATTATGAGCACATGCTCACTAGTTGAGCTATTCTCCTCCATCTTGTTGGCTAAAGAACTTGTCAGAGGTCTCACACCTCTCAACACGGGCATGAGCCTGAAATCCCAATTTCAGCTCTTGGAACATCTCATATGTCTTATGGCGTTCAAAATGTCATTGGAATCCCGATTCTAAGCCGTAAAGTATGGTGCACTAAACTATCAAGTAGTCATCAGGATGTGTCTGTCAGGTGTTCACAACATCCACAGACGACGTTGTAGGGGTTTGCACATCGAGCGGTGCATCAAAGACGTAAGCCTTCTGTGTAGCAGTGAGGACACTCCTCGGACTACGGACCTAGTCCGCATCAGTGCTTACAATATCTTTCAACTTGGTCTTTCTCTAGGAACGTATTGAAACAGGGAGCTACAACGTGAGCTATTTATCTACAACATATTTGCAAAGACAATTTAGACTATGTTCATGATAATTAAGTTCATCTAATCAAATTATTTAATGAACTCCCACTTAGATAGACATCCCTCTAGTCATCTAAGTGAAACATGATCCGAGTCAACTAGGCCGTGTCCGATCATCACGTGAGACGGACTAGTCAACATCGGTGAACATCTTCATGTTGATCGTATCTTCTATACGACTCATGCTCGACCTTTCGGTCTTCCGTGTTCCGAGGCCATGTCTGTACATGCTAGGCTCATCAAGTCAACCTAAGTGTATTGCGTGTGTAAATCTGGCTTACACCCATTGTATTCGAACGTTAGAATCTATCACACCCGATCATCACGTGGTGCTTCAAAACAACGAACCTTCGCAACGGTGCACAGTTAGGGGGAACACTTTCTTGAAATTATTACGAGGGATTATCTTATTTAAGCTACCATCGTTCTAAGCAAATAAGATGTAAAACATGATAAACATCACATGCAATCAAATAGTGACATGATATGGCCAATATCATTTTGCTCCTTTTGATCTCCATCTTCGGGGCTCCATGATCATCGTTGTCACCGGCATGACACCATGATCTCCATCATCGTGTCTTCTTGAAGTTGTCTCGTCATCTATTACTTCTACTACTATGGCTAATGCTTTAGCAATAAAGTAAAGTAATTACATGACGTTTATGTTGACACGCAGGTCATAAATAAATTAAGACAACTCCTATGGCTCCTGTCGGTTGTCATACTCATCGACATGCAAGTCGTGATTCCTATTACAAGAACATGATCAATCTCATACATCACATATATCATTCATCACATCCTTTTGGCCATATCACATCACAAGGCATATGCTGCAAAAACAAGTTAGACGTCCTCTAATTGTTGTTGCAAGTTTTTACGTGGCTGCTATAGGTTTCTAGCAAGACCATTTCTTACCTACGCGAAAACCAGAACGTGATATGCCAATTTCTATTTACCCTTCATAAGGACCCTTTTCATCGAATTCGATCCGACTAAAGTGGGAGAGACAGACACCCGCTAGCCACCTTATGCAACTAGTGCATGTCATTCGGTGGAACCAGTCTCACGTAAGAGTACGTGTAAGGTCGGTCCGGGCCGCTTCATCCCACGATGCTGCCGAATCAAGATAAGACTAGTAACGGCAAGTAAATTGACAATATCGACGCCCACAACTGCTTTGTGTTCGACTCGTGCATAGAAACTACGCATAGACCTAGCTCATGATGCCACTGTTGGGGAACGTAGCAGAAATTCAAAATTTTCTACGCATCACCAAGATCAATCTATGGAGTAATCTAGCAACGAGGGGAAGGAGAGTGCATCTACATACCCTTGTAGATCGCTAAGCGGAAGCGTTCAAGTGAACGGGGTTGATGGAGTCGTACTCGTCGTGATTCAAATCACCGATGATCCTAGTGCCGAACGGACGACACCTCCGTGTTCAACACACGTACAGCCCGGTGACGTCTCCTACGCCTTGATCCAGCAAGGGGAGAAGGAGAGGTTGGGGAAGACTCCATCCAGCAGCAGCACGGTGGTGTGGTGGTGGTGGAGGAGTGCGGGACTCCAGCAGGGCTTAGCCAAGCACTACGAGAGACGAGGAGGGAGAGAGGTAGGGCTGCGCCAACAGGGAGAGCAAATCACACGTATTGGGCAACCCCAAACCTCAAGTATATATAGGGGGAGGGGAGGGGCTGTGACCCCACCTAGGGTTCCCTCCCTAGGGGTGGCGGCAGCCCCCAGATCCCATCTGGGTGGCGGCCACAAGGGGGAGAGGGGGAGGCGCACCTGGGGTGGGCCTTAGGGCCCATCTGCCCTAGGGTTTGCCCCTTCCCCTCTTGGAGGCGCCTTGGGCCTTGGTGGGAGGCGCCCCAGCCCACCTAGGGGCTGGTCCCTTCCCACTATTGGCCCATGTAGGCCTCCGGGGCTGGTGGCCCCACCTGGTGGACCCCCGGACCCCTCCGGTGGTCCCGGTACACTACCGGTGATGCCCGGAACACTTCCGGTGACCAAAACCATACTTCCTATATATCAATCTTTACCTCCGGACCATTCCGGAACTCCTCGTGACGTCCGGGATCTCATCCGGGACTCCGAACAACATTCGGTAACCGCGTGCATACTTTCCCTATAACCCTAGCGTCATCGAACCTTAAGTGTGTAGACCCTACGGGTTCGGGAACCATGCAGACATGACCGAGACACCTCTCCGGCCAATAACCAACAGTGGGATCTGGATACCCATGTTGGCTCCCACATGCTCCACGATGATCTCATCGGATGAACCACGATGTCAAGGACTTAATCAATCCCGTATACAATTCCCTTTGCCTAGCGGTACGATACTTGCCCGAGATTCGATCGTCGGTATCCTGATACCTTGTTCAATCTCGTTACCGGCAAGTCTCTTTACTCGTTCCGTAACACATCATCCTGTGATCAACTCCTTGGTCACATTGTGCACATTATGATGATGTCCTACCGAGTGGGCCCAGAGATACCTCTCCGTTTACACGGAGTGACAAATCCCAGTCTCGATTCGTGCCAACCCAACAGACACTTTCGGAGATACCTGTAGTGTACCTTTATAGCCACCCAGTTACGTTGTGACGTTTGGCACACCCAAAGCACTCCAACTGTATCCGGGAGTTGCACAATCTCATGGTCTAAGGAAATGATACTTGGCATTAGAAAAGCTTTAGCATACGAACTACACGATCTTTGTGCTAGACTTAGGATTGGGTCTTGTCCATCACATCATTCTCCTAATGATGTGATCCCGTTATCAACGACATCCAATGTCCATGGTCAGGAAACCGTAACCATCTATTGATCAACGAGTTAGTCAACTAGAGGCTTACTAGGGACATGGTGTTGTCTATGTATCCACACATGTATCTGAGTTTCCTATCAATACAATTCTAGCATGGATAATAAACGATTATCATGAACAATGAAATATAATAATAAATAATTTATTATTGCCTCTAGGGCATATTTCCAACAATAAGCCTTGCAAGCAATGTAACTAATGAGTTAGTTGCAGGATGATGCATTATTGAACGAGTAAAGAGACTTGCCGGTAACGAGATTGAACTAGGTATGATGATACCGACGATCGAATCTCGGGCAAGTAACTGATGGGGAACGTAGAAATAATTCAAAATTTTCCTACGTGCCACCAAGATCAATCTAGGAGATACTAGCAACGAGAGAGAGGGAGTGCATCTTCATACCCTTGAAGATCGCTAAGCGGAAGCGTTCAAGAGAACGGGGTTGATGGAGTCGTACTCGTCGTGATCCAAATCACCGATGATCCTAGCGCCGAATGGACGGCACCTCCGCGTTCAACACACGTATGGAACGGAGACGTCTCCCACGCCTTGATCCAGCAAGGAGGAGGGAGAGGTTGAGGAAGAGAGCTCCAACAGCAGCACGACGGCGTGGTGGTGATGGAGTGGCAGTTCTCCGGCAGGGCTTCGCCAAGCTCACACGGAGGAGGAGAGGTGTTAGGGAGGGGAGGGGCTGCGCCTTGGATGTGGTGGTGCAACCCTCCCTTTGCCCCTCTATTTATAGGGGAAGGGGGAAGGGGGCCGGCCCCCTCTAGATGAGATCTAGAGGGGGGGCGGCGGCCAAGGGGGAGGGGGCTTGCCCCCCAAGCCAAGGGGGGGGGGGGCGCCCCCTTTAGGGTTCCCCCCAACCCTAGGCGCATGGGCCCTTGGGGGGTTGGCGCCCCAGCCCACTTGGGGCTGGTTACCTTCCCCTTACAGCCCATAAGGCCCTCCGAGAGAGGTGGCCCCTCCCGGTGGACCCCCGGAACCCCTCCGGTGGTCCCGGTACAATACCGATATGCCCCCGAACCTTTCCGGTGACCGTATGACAACTTCCCACATATAAATCTTCACCTCCGGACCATTCCGGAACTCCTCGTGACGTCCGGGATCTCATCCGGGACTCCAAACAACATTCGGTAATCACATACAAGTCTTCCTAATAACCCTAGCGTCATCGAACCTTAAGTGTGTAGACCCTACGGGTTCGGGAACCATGCAGACATGACCGAGACAACTCTCCGGCCAATAACCAACAACGGGATCTGGATACCCATGTTGGCTCCCACATGTTCCATGATGATCTCATCGGATGAACCACGATGTCGAGGATTCAAGCAATCCCGTATAGAATTCCCTTTGTCAATCGGTACGTTACTTGCCCGAGATTCGATCGTCGGTATCCCAATACCTCGTTCAATATCGTTACCGGCAAGTCACTTTACTCGTTCCGTAACACATCATCCCGTGACCAACCCTTAGTCACATTGATCTCATTACGATGATGTCTTACCAAGTGGGCCCAGAGATACATCTCCGTCATACGGAGTGACAAATCCCAGTCTCGATTCGTGCCAACCCAACAGACACTTTCGGAGATAACCGTAGTGCACCTTTGAAGGAAATATGCCCTAGAGGCAATAATAAAGTTATTATTTATTTCCTTATTTCATGATAAATGTTTATTATTCATGCTAGAATTGTATTAACCGAAAACATATTACATGTGTGAATACATAGACAAACAGAGTGTCACTAGTATGCCTCTACTTGACTAGCTCGTTAATCAAAGATGGTTATGTTTCCTAACCATGGACAAAGAGTTGTTATTTGATTAACGGGATCACATCATTAGGTGAATGATCTGATTGACATGACCCATTCCATTAGCTTAGCACCCGATCGTTTAGTATGTTGCTATTGCTTTCTTCATGACTTATACATGTTCCTATAACTATGAGATTATGCAACTCCCGTTTACCGGAGGAACACTTTGGGTACTACCAAACGTCACAACGTAACTGGGTGATTATAAAGGAGTACTACAGGTGTCTCCAAAGGTACATGTTGGGTTGGCGTATTTGGAGATTAGGTTTTGTCACTCCGATTGTCGGAGAGGTATCTCTGGGGCCCTCTCGGTAATACACATCACATAAGCCTTGCAAGCATTGTAACTAAGATGTTAGTTGTGAGATGATGTATTACGGAACGAGTAAAGAGACTTGCCGGTAACGAGATTGAACTAGGTATTGGATACCGACGATCGAATCTCGGGCAAGTAACATACCGATGACAAAGGGAACAACGTATGTTGTTATGCGGTCTGACCGATAAAGATCTTCGTAGAATATGTAGGAGCCAATATGGGCATCCAGGTCCCGCTATTGGTTATTGACCGGAGACGTGTCTCGGTCATGTCTACATTTTCTCGAACCCGAAGGGTCCGCACGCTTAAGGTTACGATGACAGTTATATTATGAGTTTATGCATTTTGATGTACCGAAGGTTGTTCGGAGTCCCGTATGTGATCACGGACATGACGAGGAGTCTCGAAATGGTCGAGACGTAAAGATTGATATATTGGAAGCCTATGTTTGGATATCGGAAGTGTTCCGGGTGAAATCGGGATTTTACCGGAGTACCGGGAGGTTACCGGAACCCCCCGGGAGCCATATGGGCCTTAATGGGCTTTAGTGGAAAGGAGAAAGGGGCAGCCCAAGGTGGCTGCGCACCTCCCCCCTCCCCTAGTCCTATTAGGACTAGGAAAAGGTGGCCGGCCCCCCTCTCCGTCTTTCCCCCTCGGGGAATCCTAGTCCAACTAGGATTGGGGGGGGGGGAGTCCTACTCCCGGAAGGAGTAGGACTCCTCCTGCGCCCTCCTCCTGGCCGGCGCCCCCCTCCCCCTTGGCTCCTTTATATACTGAGGCAGAGGCACCCCAGAAACACACAAGTTGATCCACGTGATCTATTCCTTAGCCGTGTGCGGTGCCCCCTGCCACCATATTCCTCGATAATACTGTAGCGGAGTTTAGGCGAAGCCCTGCTGCTGTAGTTCATCAAGATCGTCACCACGCCGTCGTGCTGACGGAACTCTTCCCCGACACTTTGCTGGATCGGAGTCCGGGGATCGTCATCGAGCTGAACGTGTGCTAGAACTCGGAGGTGCCGTAGTTTCGGTGCTTGATCGGTTGGATCGTGAAGACGTACGACTACTTCCTCTACGTCGTGTCAGGGCTTCTGCAGTCGGTCTGCGTTGGGTACGTAGATAACACTCTCCCCTCTCGTTGCTATGCATCACATGATCTTGCGTGTGCGTAGGAAATTTTTGAAATTACTACGAAACCCAACAGTGGCATCCGAGCCAGGTTATTTATGTTGATGTTATATGCACGAGTAGAACGCAAGTGAGTTGTGGGCGATATAAGTCATACTGCCTATCAGCATGTCATACTTTGGTTCGGTGGCATTGTTGGACGAGACGACCCGGACCAACCTTACGCGTACGCTTACGCGAGACCGGTTTCCCCGACGTGCTTTGCACACAGGTGGCTTGCGGGCGACTGTCTCTCCAACTTTAGTTGAACCAAGTATGGCTACGCCCGGTCCTTGCGAAGGTTAAAACGGAGTCTATTTGACAAACTATCGTTGTGGTTTTGATGCGTAGGTGAGATTGGTTCTTACTTAAGCCCGTAGCAGCCACGTAAAACTTGCAACAACAAAGTAGAGGACGTCTAACTTGTTTTTGCAGGGCATGTTGTGATGTGATATGGTCAAGGCATGATGCTGAATTTTATTGTATGATATGATCATGTTTTGTAACCGAGTTATCGGCAACTGGCAGGAGCCATATGGTTGTCGCTTTATTGTATGCAATGCAATCGTGATGTAATGCTTTACTTTATTACTAAACGGTAGTGATAGTCGTGGAAGCATAAGATTGGCGAGACGACAACGATGCTACGATGGAGATCAAGGTGTCGCGCCGGTGACGATGGTGATCATGACGGTGCTTCGGAGATGGAGATCACAAGCACAAGATGATGATGGCCATATCATATCACTTAAATTGATTGCATGTGATGTTTATCTTTTTATGCATCTTATCTTGCTTTGATTGACGGTAGCATTATAAGATGATCTCTCACTAAATTATCAAGAAGTGTTCTCCCTGAGTATGCACCGTTGCCAAAGTTCATTGTGCCCAGACACCACGTGATGATCGGGTGTGATAAGCTCTACGTCCATCTACAACGGGTGCAAGCCAGTTTTTGCACAAGCAGAATACTCAGGTTAAACTTGACGAGCCTAGCATATGCAGATATGGCCTCGGAACACGGAGACCGAAAGGTCGAGCGTGAATCATATAGTAGATATGATCAACATAATGATGTTCACCATTGAAAGCTACTCCATTTCACGTGATGATCGGTTATGGTTTAGTTGATTTGGATCACGTGATCACTTAGAGGATTAGAGGGATGTCTATCTAAGTGGGAGTTCTTAAGTAATATGATTAAATTGAACTTAAATTTATCATGAACTTAGTCCTGGTAGTATTTTGCAAATTATGTTGTAGATCAATAGCTCGCGTTGTTGCTTCCCTGTGTTTATTTTGATATGTTCCTAGAGAAAATTGTGTTGAAAGATGTTAGTAGCAATGATGCGGATTGGATCCGTGATCTGAGGTTTATCCTCATTGCTGCACAGAAGAATTATGTCCTTGATGCACCGCTAGGTGATAGACCTATTGCAAGAGCAGATGCAGACGTTATGAACGTTTGGCTGGCTCAATATGATGACTACTTGATAGTTTAGTGCACCATGCTTAATGGCTTAGAATCGGGACTTCAAAGACGTTTTGAACGTCATGGACCATATGAGATGTTCCAGGAGTTGAAGTTAATATTTCAAGCAAATACCCGAGTTGAGAGATATGAAGTCTCCAACAAAGTTCTATAGCTAAAAGATGAAGGAGAATCGCTCAACTAGTGAGCATGTGCTCAGATTGTCTGGGTACTACAATCACTTGAATCAAGTGGGAGTTAATCTTCCAGATAAGATAGTGATTGACAGAATTCTCTAGTCACCATCACCAAGTTAGTAGAACTTCGTGATGAACTATAATATGCAAGGGATGACTAAAGTGATTCCCAAGCTCTTCGTGATGTTGAAATCGACGAAGGTAGAAATCAAGAAAGAGCATCAAGTGTTGATGGTAGACAAGACCACTAGTTTCAATAAAAGGGCAAAGGGAAGAAGGGAAACTTCAAGAAGAACGGCAAGCAAGTTGCTGCTCAAGTGAAGAAGCCCAAGTCTGGTCCTAAGCCTAAGACTAAGTGTTTCTACTGCAAAGGGACTGGTCACTGGAAGCGGAACTACCCCAAGTGATTGGCAGATAAGAAGGATGGCAAAGTGAACATAAGTATATTTGATATACATGTTATTGATGTGTACTTTACTAGTGTTTATAGCAACCCCTCAGTATTTGATACTAGTTCAGTTGCTAAAATTAGTAACTCGAAACGGGAGTTGCAGAATAAACAGAGACTAGTTAAGGGTGAAGTGACGATGTGTGTTGGAAGTGGTTCCAAGATTGATATGATCATCATCACACACTCCCCTATACTTTCGAGATTAGTGTTGAACCTAAATAAGTGTTATTTGGTTTTTGCATTGAGCATGAATATGATTTGATCATGTTTATTGCAATACGGTTATTCATTTAAAGTTAGAGAATAATTGTTGTTCTATTTACATGAATAAAACCTTCTATGGTCATACACCCAATGAAAATGGTTTGTTGGATCTCGATCGTAGTGATACACATATTCATAATATTGAAGCCAAAAGATGCAAAGTTAATAATGATAGTGCACCTTATTTGTGGCACTGCCGTTTAGGTCATATTGGTGTAAAGCGCATGAAGAAACTCCATGCTGATGGGATTTTGGAATCACTTGATGCTTGCGAACCATGCCTTATGGGCAAGATGACTAAGACTCCGTTCTCCGGAGCGAGCAACTGACTTATTGGAAATAATACATACTGATGTATGCGGTCCGATGAGTGTTAAGGCTCACGGCAAGTATCGTTATTTTCTGAACTTCACAGATGATTTGAGCAGATATGGGTATATCTACTTGATGAAACATAATTCTGAAACATTTGAAAAGTTTAAAGAATTTCAGAGTGAAGTGGAAAATCATCTTGACAAGAAAATAAAGTTTCTACGATCTGATCACGGAGACAAATATTTGAGTTACGAGTTTGGTCTTCAATTAAAACAATGTGGAATAGTTTCACAAACTCATGCCACATGGAACACCACAGCATAATGGTGTGTCCGAACGTCATAACCGTACTTTATTGGATATAGTGCAATCTATGATGTCTCTTACCGATCTACCACTATCGTTTTGGGGTTATGCATTAGAGACAGCTGCATTCACGTTAAATAGGGCACCATCTAAATCCGTTGAGACGACACCGTGTGAACTATGGTTTGGCAAGAAACCTAAGCTGTCGTTTCTTAAAGTTTGGGGTTGCGATGCTTATATGAAAAAGTTTCATCCTGATAAGCTCAAACTCAAATCGGAGAAGTGCGTCTTCATAGGATATCCAAAGGAAACTATTGGATACACCTTCTATCACAGATCCGAAGGCAAGACTTTTGTTGCTAAATTCGGAAACTTTCTGGAGAAGGAGTTTCTCTCGAAAGAAGTGAGTGGGAGGAAAGTAGAACTTGACGAGGTAACTGTACCTGCTCCCTTATTGGAAAGTAGTACATCACAGAAAACTGTTTCTGTGACACCTACACCAGTTAGTGAGGAAGCTAATGATGATGATCATGAAACTTCAGAACAAGATACTACTGAACCTCGTAGATCAACCAGAGTAAGATCCGCGCCAGAGTGGTACGGTAATCCTGTTCTGGAAGTCATGCTACTAAATCATGATGAACCTACGAACTATGAAGAAGCGATGGTGAGCCCAGATTCCGCAAAGTGGCTTGAAGCCATGAAATTTGAGATGGGATCCATGTATGAGAACAAAATATGGACTTTGGTTGACTTGCCTGATGATCGGCAAGCCATAGAAAATAAATGGATCTTCAAGAGGAAGACGGACGCTGATAGTAGTGTTACTATCTACAAAGCTAGAATTGTCGCAAAAGGTTTTCGACAAGTTCAAGGTGTTGACTACGATGAGATTTTCTCACTCGTATCTATGCTTAAGTCTGTCCGAATCATGTTAGCAATTGCCGCATTTTATGAAATCTGGCAAATGGATAAACAAAACTGCATTCCTTAATGGATTTACTAAAGAAGAGTTGTATACGATGCAACTAGAAGGTTTTGTCGATCCTAAAGGTGTTAACTAAATATGCAAGCTCCAGCGATCCATCTATGGACTGGTGCAAGAATCTCAGAGTTGGAATATACGCTTTGATAAGTTGATCAAAGCATATAGTTTTATAGACTTGCGGTGAAGCCTGTATTTACAAGAAAGTGAGTGGGAGCACTACAACATTTCTGATAAGTATATGTGAATGACATATTGTTGATCGGAAATAATGTAGAATTATTCTGCAAAGCATAAAGGAGTGTTTGAAAGGAGTTTTTCAAAGAAAGATCTCGGCGAAGCTGCTTACATATTGAGTATCAAGATCTATAGAGATAGATCAAGACACTTGATAAGTTTTTTCAATGAGTACATACCTTGAAAAGATTTTGAAGTAGTTCAAAATGGAACAGTCAAAGAAAAGGTTTCTTGCCTGTGTTACAAGGTGTGAAGTTGAGTAAGACTCAAAGCCCGACCACGGCAGAAGATAGAAAGAGAATGAAAGTCATTCCCTATGCCTCAGTCATAGGTTCTATAAAGTATGCCATGCTGTATACCAGATCTATTGTATGCCCTACCACTGAGTTTGGCAAGGGAGTACGATAGTGATCTAGGAGTAGATCACTGGACAGCGGTCAAAATTATCCTTAGTGGAATAAGGATATGTTTCTCGATTATGGAAGTGAAAAAGAAAAAAAAGGTTCGTCGTAAAGGGTTACGCCGATGCAAGTTTTGACACTAATCTAGATGACTCTAAGTCTCGGTCTAGATACATATTGAAAGTGGGAGCAATTAGCTAGAGTAGCTCCATGCAGAGCATTGTTGACATAGAAATTTGCAAAATACATGCGGATCTGAATGTGGCAGACCCGTTGACTAAGATTCTCTCACAAGCAAAACATGATCACACCTTAGTACTCCTTGGGTGTTAATCACATAGCGATGTGAACTAAATTACTGAATATAGTAAACGCTTTGGGTGTTGGTCACATGGCGATGGGAACTATGGGTGTTAATCACATGATGATGTGAACTATCGATGTTAATCACATGGTGATGTGATCTAGATTATTGACTCTAGTGCAAGTGGGAGACTGAAGGAAATATGCCCTAGAGGCAATAATAAAGTTATTATTTATTTCCTTATTTCATGATAAATGTTTATTATTCATGCTAGAATTGTATTAACCAGAAACATAATACATGTGTGAATACATAGACAAACAGAGTGTCACTAGTATGCCTCTACTTGACTAGCTCGTTAATCAAAGATGGTTATGTTTCCTAACCATGGACAAAGAGTTGTTATTTGATTAACGGGATCACATCATTAGGTGAATGATCTGATTGACATGACGACATGACCCATTCCATTAGCTTAGCACCCGATCGTTTAGTATGTTGCTATTGCTTTCTTCATGACTTATACATGTTCCTATAACTATGAGATTATGCAACTCCCGTTTACCGGAGGAACACTTTGGGTACTACCAAACGTCACAACGTACTGGGTGATTATAAAGGAGTACTACAGTGTCTCCAAAGGTACATGTTGGTTTGGCGTATTTCGAGATTAGGTTTTGTCACTCGATTGTCGGAGAGTATCTCTGGGCCCTCTCGGTAATACACATACATAAGCCTTGCAAGCATTGTAACTAAAGATGTTAGTTGGTGATGATGTATTACGGAACGAGTAAAGACTTGCCGGTAACGAGATTGAACTAGGTATTGGATACCGACGATCGAATCTCGGGCAAGTAAACATACCGATGACAAAGGGAACAACGTATGTGTTATGCGGTCTGCGGTCTGACCGATAAAGATCTTCGTAGAATATGTAGGAGCCAATATGGGCATCCAGGTCCCGCTATTGGTTATTGATCGGAGACATGTCTCGGTCATGTCTACATTTTCTCGAACCCGTAGGGTCCGCACGCTTAAGGTTACGATGACCGTTATATTATGAGTTTATGCATTTTGATGTACCGAAGGTTGTTCGGAGTCCCGGATGTGATCACGGACATGACGAGGAGTCTCGAAATGGTCGAGACGTAAAGATTGATATATTGGAAGCTATGTTTGGATATCGGAAGTGTTCCGGGTGAAATCGGGATTTTACCGGAGTACCGGGAGGTTATCGGAACCCCCCGGGAGCCATATGGGCCTTAATGGGCTTTAGTGGAAAGGAGAAAGGGGCAGCCCAAGGTGGCTGCGCACCTCCCCCCTCCCCTAGTCCTATTAGGACTAGGAAAAGGTGGCCGGCCCCCCTCTCCCTCTTTCCCCCTCGGGGAATCCTAGTCCAACTAGGATTGGGGGGGAGTCCTACTCCCGGAAGGAGTAGGACTCCTCCTGCGCCCTCCTCCTGGCCGGCGCCCCCCTCCCCCTTGGCTCCTTTATATACTGAGGCAGAGGCACCCTAGAAACACACAAGTTGATCCACGTGATCTATTCCTTAGCCGTGTGCGGTGCCCCCTGCCACCATATTCCTCGATAATACTGTAGCGGAGTTTAGGCGAAGCCCTGCTGCTGTAGTTCATCAAGATCGTCACCACGCCGTTGTGCTGACGGAACTCTTCCCCGACACTTTGCTGGATCAGAGTCCGGGGATCATCATCGAGCTGAACGTGTGCTCGAACTCGGAGGTGCCGTAGTTTCGGTGCTTGATCGGTTGGATCGTGAAGACGTACGACTACTTCCTCTACGTCGTGTCAGGGCTTCTGCAGTCGGTCTGCGTTGGGTACGTAGACAACACTCTCCCCTCTCGTTGCTATGCATCACATGATCTTGCGTGTGCGTAGGAAATTTTTGAAATTACTACGAAACCCAACAACCTTTATAGTCACCCAGTTACGTTGTGACATTTGGCACTGTTGGGGAACGTAGTAATTTCAAAAATTTCCTACGCACACGCAAGATCATGGTGATGCATAGCAATGAGAGGGGAGAGTGTTGTCTACATACCCTTCTAGACCGGCAACGGAAGCATTGACACAACATAGAGGAAGTAGTCGTACGTCTTCCCGATCCGACCGATCCAAGTACCGAACGTACGGCACCTCCGAGTTCTGCACACGTTCAACTCGGTGACGTCCCTCGAGCTCCGATCCAGCAAAGTGTTGAGGGAGAGTTTCGTCAGCACGACGGTGTGATGACGGTGATGATGTTCTACCGACGCAGGGCTTCGCCTAAGCACCTCTACGATATAACCAAGGTGGAATATGGTGGAAGGGGGCACCGCACACGGCTAAGGAATGATCACGAAGATCAACTTGTGTGCCATGGGGTGCCCCCTTGCCCCCGTATATAAAGGAGGGAGAGGGGGAGGTGTGGCTGGCCCAAGGGGTGCGCCTGGAGGAGTCCTACTCCCACCGGGAGTAGGAATCCCCCCTCTTGCCTTGTTGGAAAAGGAAGGGGAAAGGGAGAAAGACGAAAGGGGGCGCCGCCCCCCTCCTTGTCCTATTCGGACTAGGGGGGAGGGGGCGCGTGGCCTGCCCTGGCCGGCCCTCCTCTTCTCCCTCAGGGCCCATGTAGGCCCAATAACCCCCGGGGGGGTTCCGGTAACCCCCCGGTACTCCGATAAAATCCCGATTTCACCCGGAACGTTTCCGATATCCAAATATAGGCTTCCAATATATCAATCTTTATGTCTCGACCATTTCGAGACTCCTCGTCATGTCCGTGATCACATCCGGGACACCGAACAACCTTCGGTACATAAAAACACAAAAAACCTAATTACGATCGTCACCGAACTTTAAGCTTGCGGACCCTACGGGTTCGAGAACTATGTAGACATGACCGAGACACATCTCCAGTTAATAACCAATAGCGGAACCTGGATGCTCATATTGGCTCCTACATATTCTATGAAGATCTTTATCAGTCAGACCGCATAACAATATACGTGGTTCCCTTTGTCATCGGTATGTTACTTGCCCGAGATTGGATCGTCGGTATCTCAATACCTAGTTCAATCTCATTACCGGCAAGTCTCTTTACTCGTTCCATAATACATCATCCCGCAACTAACTTATTAGTTGCAATGCTTGCAAGGCTTGAGTGATGTGTATTACCGAGAGGGCCCAGAGATACCTCCCCGACAATCTGAGTGACAAATCATAATCTTGAAATACGCCAACCCAACAAATACCTTCGGAGACACCTGTAGAGCACCTTTATAATCACCCAGTTACGTTGTGACGTTTGGTAGCACACAAAGTGTTCCTCCGGTAAACGGGAGTTGCATAATCTCATAGTCATAGTAACATATATAAGTTATGAAGAAAGCAATAGCAACAAACTAAACGATCAAGTGCTAAGCTAATGGAATGGGTCAAGTCAATCACATCATTCTCCTAATGATGTGACCCCGTTAATCAAATGACAACTCATGTCTATGGTTAGGAAACTTAACCATCTTTGATCAACGAGCTAGTCAAGTAGAGGCATACTAGTGACACTCTGTTTGTCTATGTATTCACACATGTATTATGTTTCCGGTTAATACAATTCTAGCATGAATAATAAACATTTATCATGAAATAAGGAAATAAATAATAACTTTATTATTGCCTCTAGGGCATATTTCCTTCAGTCTCCCACTTGCACTAGAGTCAATAATCTAGATCACATCGCCATGTGATTTAACATCAATAGTTCACATCACCATGTGATTAACACCCATAATTCACATCGTCATGTGACCAACACCCAAAGGGTTTACTAGTGTGAATAATCTAGTTCACATCGCTATGTGATTAACACCCAAAGAGTACTAAGGTGTGATCATGTTTTGCTTGTGAGAGAAGTTTAGTCAACGGGTCTGCAACTTTCAGATCCGTATGTATTTTGCAAATTTCTATGTCAACAATGCTCTGCATGGAGCTACTCTAGCTAATTGCTCCCACTTTCAATATGTATCCATATTGAGACTTAGAGTCATCTGGATCAGTGTCAAAACTTGCATCGACATAACTTTTTACGACGAACCTTTTGTCACCTCCATAATTGAGAAATATTTCCTTATTCCACTAAGGATAATTTTGACCAATGTCTAGTGATCTACTCCTAGATCACTATTGTACTCCCTTGTCAAACTCAGGGCAGGGTATACAATAGGTCTGGTACACAGCATGACATACTTTATAGAACCTATGGCTAAGGCATAGGGAATGACTTTCATTCTCTCTCTATCTTCTGCCGTGTCGGGTTTTGAGTCTTACTCAACTTCACACCTTGTAACACAGGCAAGAACTCCTTCTTTGACCATTCCATTTTGAACTACTTCAAAATCTTGTCAAGGTATGTACTCATTGAAAAACTTATCAAGCGTCTTGATCTATCTCTACAGATCTTGATGGTCAATATGTAAGCAGCTTCACCGAGGTCTTTCTTTGAAAAACTCCTTTCAAACATTCCTTTATGCTTTGCAGAATAATTCTACATTATCTCTGATCAACAATATGTCATTCACATATACTTATCAGAAATGCTGTAGTGCTCCCACTCACTTTCTTGTAAATACAGGCTTCACCGCAAGTCTGTATAAAACTATATGCTTTAATCAACTTATCAAAGCGTATATTCCAACTCCGAGATGCTTGCACCAGTCCATAGATGGATCGTTGGAGCTTGCATATTTTGTTAGTACCTTTAGGATTGAAAAAACCTTCTGGTTGCATCATATACAACTCTTCTTTAATAAATCCATTAAGGAATGCAATTTTGTTTATCCATTTGCCAGATTTCATAAAATGCGACAATTGCTAACATGATTTGGAAAGACTTAAGCATAGATACGAGTGAGAAAATCTCATCGTAGTCAACACCTTGAACTTGTCGAAAACCTTTTTGCGACAATTCTAGCTTTGTAGATAGTAACACTACTAACAGCGTCTGTCTTCCTCTTGAAGATCCATTTAATCTCAATGGCTCGCCGATCAATGGGCAAGTCAATCAAAGTCCATACTTTGTTCTCATACATGGATCTCATCTCAGATTTCATGGCCTTAAGCCATTTCGCGGAATCTGGGCTCATCATAGCTTCCTCATAGTTCGTAGGCTCGTCATGGTCACGTAACATGACCTCTAGAACAGGATTACCGTACCACTCTGGTGCAGATCTCACTCTGGTTTACCTAGGAGGTTCGGTAGCAACTTGATCTAAAGTTACATGATCATCATCATTAGCTTCCTCACTAATTGGTGTAGTAGTCATAGGAACATATTTCTGTGATGAACTACTTTCCAATAAGGGAGTAGGTACAGTTACCTCATCAAGGTCTACTTTCCTCCCACTCACTTCTTTCGAGAGAAACTCCTTCTCTAGAAAAACTCCAAATTTAGCAACAAAAGTCTTGCCTTCGGATCTGTGATAGAAGGTGTACCCAACAGTCTCCTTTGGGTATCCTATGAAGACAAATTTCTCCGATTTTGGTTTGAGCTTATCAGGTTGAAGCTTTTTCACATAAGCATCGCAGCCCCAAACTTTCAGAAACGACAACTTTGGTTTCTTGCCAAACCACAGTTCATAAGGCGTCGTCTCAACGGATTTTGATGGTGCCCTATTTAACGTGAATGCAGCTGTCTCTAATGCATAACCCCAAAACGATAGTGGTAGATCGGTAAGAGACATCATAGATCGCACCATATCTAGTAAAGTACGGTTATGACATTCGGACACACCATTACACTGTGGTGTTCCAGGTGGCGTGAGTAGTGAAACTATTTCACATTATTTTAACTGAAGGCCAAACTCTTAACTCAAATATTTTACCTCTGCGATCATATCGTAGAAACTTTTATTTTCTTGTTACGATGATTCTCCACTTCACTCTGAAATTCTTTGAACTTTTCAAATGTTTCAGACTTGTGTTTGATTAAGTAGATATACCCATATCTGCTCAAATCATCTGTGAAGGTCAGAAAATAACGATACTTGCCATGAGCCTTAACACTCATCGGACCACATACATCAGTATGTATTATTTCCAATAAGTCAGTTGCTTTGCTCCATTGTTCCGGAGAACGGAGTCTTAGTCATCTTGCCCATGAGGCATGGTTCGCAAGCATCAAGTGATTCATAATCAAGTGATTTCAAAAGTCCATCAGCATGGAGTTTCTTCATGCGCTTTACACCAATATGACCTAAACGGTAGTGCCACAAATAAGTTGCACTATCATTATTAACTTTGCATCTTTTGGTTTCAATATTATGAGTATGTGTATCACTACGATTGAGATCCAACAAACCATTTTCATTGGGTGTGTAACCATATAAGGTTTTATTCATGTAAACAGAACAACAATTTATTCTCTTACTTAAATGAATAACCGTATTGCAATAAACATGATCAAATCATATTCATGCTCAACGCACACCAAATAACACTTATTTAGGTTCAACACTAATACCGAAAGTATAGGGAGTGTGCGACGATGATCATATCAATCTTGGAACCACTTCCAACACACATAGTCACTTCACCCTTAACTAGTCTCTGTTCAGTCTGCAACTCCCGTTTCGAGTTACTACTCTTAGCAACTGAACCAGTATCAAATACCGAGGGGTTGCTATGAACACTAGTAAAATACACATCAATAATCTGTATATCAAAAAAACCTTTGTTCACTTTGCCATCCTTCTTATCCGCCAAATACTTGGGGCAGTTCCGCTTCCAGTGACCAGTCCCTTTGCAGTAGAAGCACTTAGTCTTAGGCTTAGGACCAGACTTGGGCTTCTTCACTTGAGCAACAACTTGCTTGCCGTTCTTCTTGAAGTCCCCCTTCTTCCCTTTGCCCTTTTCTTGAAACTAGTGGTCTTGTCTACCATCAACACTTGATATTTTTCTTGATTTCTACCTTCGTTGATTTCAGCATTACGAAGAGCTTGGGAATCGTTTCCGTTATCCCTTGCATATCATAGTTCATCACGAAGTTCTACTAACTTGGTGATGGTGACTAGAGAATTCTGTCAATCACTATCTTATCTGGAAGATTAACTCCCACTTGATTCAAGCGATTGTAATACCCAGACAATCTGAGCACATGCTCACTGCTTGAGCTATTCTCCTCCATCTTTTTAGCTATAGAACTTGTTGGAGACTTCATATCTCTCAACTCGGGTATTTGCTTGAAATATTAACTTCAACTCCTGGAACATCTCATATGGTCCATGACATTCAAAACGTCTTTGAAGTCCCGATTCTAAGCCATTAAGCATGGTGCACTAAACTATCAAGTAGTCATCATATTGAGCTAGCCAAACGTTCATAACGTCTGCCTCTACTCCTGCAATAGGTCTGTCACCTAGCAGTGCATCAAAGACATAATTCTTCTATGCAGCAATGAGGATAATCCTCAGATCACGGATCCAATCCGCATCATTGCTACTAATATCTTTCAACTTAGTTTTCTCTAGGAACATATCAAAAATAAAACAGGGGAGCTAAACGCGAGCTATTTGTTGGAAATATGCCCTAGAGGCAATAATAAATTGGTTATTATTATATTTCCTTGTTCATGATAATCGTTTATTATCCATGCTAGAATTGTATTGATAGAAACTCAGATACATGTGTGGATACATAGACAACACCATGTCCCTAGTAAGCCTCTAGTTGACTAGCTCGTTGATCAATAGATGGTTGCGGTTTCCTGACCACGGACATTGGATGTTGTTGATAATGGGATCACATCATTAGGAGAATGATGTGATGGACAAGACCAAATCCTAAGCCTAGCACAAAGATCGTGTAGTTCGTATGCTAAAGCTTTTCTAAATGTCAAGTATCATTTCCTTAGACCATGAGATTGTGCAACTCCCGGATACCGTAGGAATACTATGGGTGTGCCAAACGTCACAATGTAACTGGGTGGCTATAAAGGTACACTACAGGTATCTCCGAAAGTGTCTGTTGGGTTGGCACGAATCGAGACTGGGATTTGTCACTCCGTGTAAACGAGAGGTATCTCTGGGCCCACTCGGTAGGACATCATCATAATGTGCACAATGTGACCAAGGAGTTGATCGGGGGATGATGTGTTATGGAACGAGTAAAGAGACTTGCCGATAACGAGATTGAACAAGGTATCGGGATACCGACGATCGAATCTCGGGCAAGTACAATACCGCTAGACAAAGGGAATTGTATACGGGATTGATCGAATCCTTGACATCGTGGTTCATCCGATGAGATCATCGTGGAACATGTGGGAACCAACATGGGTATCCAGATCCCGCTGTTGGTTATTGACCGGAGAACGTCTCGGTCATGTCTGCATGGTTCCCGAACCCGTAGGGTCTACACACTTAAGGTTTGATGACGCTAGGGTTATAAAGGAAGTTTGTATGTGGTTACCGAATGTTGTTCGGAGTCCCGGATGAGATCCCGGACATCACGAGGAGTTCCAGAATGGTCCGGAGGTAAAGATTTATATATGGGAAGTCCTGTTTTGGTCACCGGAAAAGTTTCGGGTTTTATCGGTAACGTACCGGGACCACCGGGAGGGTCCCGGGGGTCCACCAAGTGGGGCCACAAGCCCCGAAGGGCTGCATGGGCCAAGTGTGGGAGGGGACCAGCCCCTGGTGGGCTGGTGCGCCCCCCACAAGGGCCCAAGGCGCCTAAGGGAGGAGGGGGGCAAACCCTAAGGGCAGATGGGCCTTAGGGCCCATGCCTGGTGCGCCTCCCTCTCCCCTCCACCTGGCCGCCACCCAGATGGGATCTGGGGGCTGCCGCCACCCCTAGGGAGGGAACCCTAGGTGGGGGCGCAGCCCCTCCCCTCCCCCTATATATACTTGAGGTTTGGGCTGCCCAAGACACACGAGTTCCTCTCCTTCTTGGCGCAACCCTACCCCTCTCCCTCCTCGTCTCTTGCGATGCTTGGTGAAGCCCTGCTGGAGTACCACGCTCTTCCACCACCACCATGTCATTGTGCTGCTGCTGGATGGAGTCTTCCTCAACCTCTCCCTCTCTCCTTGCTGGATCAAGGCATGGGAGACGTCACCGGGCTGTACGTGTGTTGAACGCGGAGGTGCCGTCCATTCGGCACTAGGATCTCCGGTGATTTGGATCACGACGAGTATGACTCCTTCAACCCCGTTCTCTTGAGCGCTTCCGCTTAGCGATCTACAAGGGTATGTAGATGCACTCTCCTTCCCCTCATTGCTGGTTTCTCCATAGATAGATCTTGGTGACACGTAGGAAAATTTTGAATTTCTGCTACGTTCCCCAACAGTGGCATCATGAGCTAGGTCTATGCGTAGTTACTATGCACGAGTAGAACACAAAGTAGTTGTGGGCGTCGATATTGTCAATTATCTTGCCGTTACTAGTCTTATCTTGATTCGGCGGCATCGTGGGATGAAGCGGCCCGGACCAACCTTACACGTACGCTTACGTGAGACCGGTTCCACCGACTGACATGCACTAGTTGCATAAGGTGGCTGGCAGGTGTCTGTCTCTCCCACTTTAGTCGGATCGGATTCGATGAACAGGGTCCTTATGAAGGGTAAATAGAAATTGGCAATTCACGTTGTGGTTTTGGCGTAGGTAAGAAACGTTCTTGCTAGCAACCTATAGCAGCCACATAAAAACTTGCAACAACAATTAGAGGACGTCTAACTTGTTTTTGCAGGGTATGCTATGTGATGTGATATGGCCAAAGGATGTGATGAATGATATATGTGATGTATGAGATGATCATGTTCTTGTAATAGGAATCACGACTTGCATGTATGAGTATGACAGCCGGCAGGAGCCATAGGAGTTGTCTTAATTTATTTATGACCTGCGTGTCAACATAAATGTCATGTAATTACTTTACTTTATTGCTAACCGTTAGCTATAGTAGTAGAAGTAATAGTTGGCGAGACAACTTCATGAAGACACGATGATGGAGATCATGATGATGGAGATCATGGTGTCATGCCGGTGACGATGATGATCAAGGAGCCCCGAAGATGGAGATCAAAAGGAGCAATATGATATTGGCCATATCATGTCACTATTTGATTGCATGTGATGTTTATCATGTTTATACATCTTATTTTCTTAGAACAATGGTGGTAAATAAGATGATCCCTCATTAAAATTTCAAGAAAGTGTTCCCCCTAACTGTGCACCATTGCGAAAAGTTCGTCGTTTCGAAGCACCACGTGATGATCGGGTGTGGTAGATTCTTACGTTCGAATACAATGGGTGTTGACGAGCCTAGCATGTACAGACATGGCCTCGGAAAACATGCAAAACACTTAGGTTGACTTGACGAGCCTAGCATGTACAGACATGGCCTCGGAACACAAGAGACCGAAAGGTCGAGCATGAGTCGTATGGTAGATACGATCAACATGAAGATGTTCACCGATGTTGACTAGTCCGTCTCACGTGATGATCGGACACGGCCTAGTTGATTCGGATCACGTAATCACTTAGATGACTAGAGGGATGTCTATCTGAGTGGGAGTTCATAAGATGAACTTAATTATCCTGAACATAGTCAAAAGGTCTTCGCAAATTATGTCGTGGCTCGCACTTCAGTTCTACTGTTCAGATATGTTCCTAGAGAAAATTTAGTTGAAAGTTGATAGTAGCAATTATGCGGACTAGGTCCGTAAACTAAGGATTGTCCTCATTGCTTCATAGAAGGCTTATGTCCTTAATGCACCGCTCAGTGTGCTGAACCTCGAACGTCGTCTGTGGATGTTGCGAACATCTGACATACACATTTTGATAACTACGTGATAGTTCAGTTAAACGGTTTAGAATTGAGGCACCGAAGACGTTTTGAAACGTCACGAAACATATGAGATGTTTCGAGGGCTGAAATTGGGATTTCAGGCTCGTGCCCACGTCAAGAGGTATAAGACCTCTGACGATTTTCTTAGCCCACAAACTAAGGGAGAAAAGCTCAATTGTTGAGCTTGTGCTCAGATTGTCTGAGTACAACAATCATTTGAATCGAGTGGGAGTTGATCTTCCAGATGAGATAGTGATGTTTCTCCGAAGTCATTACCACCAAGCTGCTAGAGCTTCGTGATGAACTATAATATATCAGGGACATATATGATGATCCTTGAGATATTCGCGATGTTTGACACCACAAAAGTAGAAATCAAGAAGGAGCATCAATTGTTGATGGTTGGTGAAACCACTAGTTTCAAGAAGGGCAAGGGCAAAAAGGGATACTTCATGAAACGGCAATTCAGCTGCTGCTCTAGTGAAGAAACCCAAGGTTGAACCCAAACCCGAGACTAAGTGCTTCTGTAATAAGGGGAACAACCACTGGAGCAGAATTACCCTAGATACTTGGTAGATGAGAAGGCTGGCAAGGTCGATAGAAGTATATTGGATGTACATTGTGTTAATGTGTACTTACTAGTACTCCTAGTAGCACCATGGTATTAGATACCGGTTCGGTTGCTAAATATTAGTAAACTCGAAATAAAAGGCTGCGGAGTAAACGGAGACTAGCTAAAGGTGAGCTGGCAATATGTGTTGGAAGTTTTTCCAAGCTTGATGTGATCAAGCATCGCACGCTCCCTCTACCATCGAGATTGGTGTTTGCGTTGAGCATAGACATGATTGGATTATGTCTATCGCAATACGGTTATTCATTTAAGGAGAATAATGGTTACTCTATTTATTTGAATAATACCTTCAATGGTCTTGCACCTAAAATGAATGGTTTGTTGAATCTCGATCGTAGTGATACACATGTTCATGCCAAAAGATATAAGATAGTAATGATAGTACCACCTACTTGTGGCACTGCCACGTAAGTCATATCGGTATAAAACGCATGAAGAAGCTCCATGTTGATGGATCTTTGGGCTCACTTGTTTTGAAGAGTTTGAGACATGCGAACCATGTCTATTGGTGTATATGCATGAAGAAACTCCATGCAAATGGACCGTTTGGACTGACTTGTTTTTGAATCACTTGAGACATGCAAATCATACCACATGGGCAAGATGACTGAAAGCCTCGTTTTTAGTACAATGGAACTAGAAAGCAACTTGCTGGAAGTAATATATTTTGATGTGTGAAGTCCAATGAGTGCTGAGGCGTGCAGTGGATATCATTATGTTCTTACTTCACAGATGATTTGAGTAGATGTTGAGTATATTTACTTGATGAATCACGAGTCTGAATTATTGAAAGGTTCAAGTAATTTCAGGGTGAAGTTGAAAGATCGTCGTGACAAGAGGATAAAAGATCTATGATATGATCATAGAGATGAATATCTGAATTACGAGTTTGGCACAGATGGAAATTGTTTCACAACTAATACAGCCTGGAACACCATAGTGTGATGGTGTGTCCGAACATCATAACTGCACCCTATTGGATATGATGCATACCATGATGTCTCTTATCAAATTACTACGATAGTTTATGGGTTAGGCATTAGAGACAACCACATTCACTTTAAATAGGGCACCACGTAATTCCGATGAGATGACACTGTATGAACTATGGTTTAGAGAAACCTAAGCTGTCATTTCTTAAAAGTTTGGGGCTGCGACGCTTATGTGAAAAAGTTTCAGGCTGATAAGCTTGAACCCAAAGCGGATAAATGCATCTTCATAGGACACCCAAAACAGTTGGGTATACCTCCTGTCTCAGATCCGAAAGCAATAAGGGATTGTTTCTAGAATCGGATCCTTTCTCGAGGAAAAGTTTCTCTCGAAAGAATTGAGTGGGAGGATGGTGGAGACTTGATGAGGTTATTGAACCGTCTCTTCAACTAGTGTGTGGCAGGGCACAGGAAGTTGTTCCTGTGGCACCTACACCAATTGAAGTGGAAGCTTATGATAGTGATCATGAAACTTCAGATCAAGTCACTAACAAACCTCATGGGATGACAAGGATGCGTACTACTTCAGAGTGGTACGTAATCCTGTCTTGGAAGTCATGTTGCTAGACAACAATGAACCTACGAGCTATGGAGAAGCGATGGTGGGCCCGGATTCCGATAAATGGCTCGAGGCCATAAAATCCGAGAGAGGATCCATGTATGAAAACAAAGTGTAGACTTTGGCAGAACAGCTCGATGGTCGTAAGGCTGTTGAGTACAAATGGATTTTAAAAGGAAGATGGACAATGATGGTAAGTATCACCATTAAGAAAGCTCGACTTGTCGTTAAGATTTTTTCTGACAAGTTCAAGGAGTTGACTATGATGAGACTTTCTCACTCGTAGCGATGCTAAGAGTCTGTTGGAATTATATTAGTGATTACTGCATTATTTATGAAATCTTGCAGATAGGATGTCAAAACATTGTTTCCTCGACGATTTTCTTGAGGAAAGGTTGTATGTAATACAACCGGAAGGTTTTGTCAATCCTGAAAGATGCTAATAAGTATGCAAAGCTCCAGCAATCCTTCTAAGGACTGGAGTAAGCATCTCGGAGTTGGAATGTATGCTTTGATGAGATGATCAAAGATTTTGGGTGTATACAAAGTTTATGAGAAACTTTTATTTCCAAAGAAGTGAGTGGGAGCACTATAGAATTTCTGATGAATATATGTTGTTGACATATTGTTGATCAGAAATGACGTAGGATTTCTGGAAAGCATATATGGTTATTTGAAAGTGTTTTTCAATGGAAAGCCTAGATTAAGCTACTTGAACATTGAGCATCAAGATCTATAAGGATAGATCAAAATGCTTAATGGTACTTTCAAATGAGCACATACCTTGACATGATCTTGAAGGTGTTCAAGATGGATCAGTCAAAGGAGTTCTTGCCTGAGTTGTAAGGTATGAAGTTAAGACTTAAAGCTCGACTGCGGCAGAAGAAAGAGGAAGGACGAAGGTCGTCCCCTATGCTTTTGTCATAGGCTCTATACGGTATGCCATGCTGAGTAACGCACCTGATGTGTGCCTTGCCACATATCTGGCAAGAGGGTTCAAAGGTAATCTAGGAGTAGATCACCAGATAGCGGTCTAAATTGTACTTAGAGGAATAAGGATATGTTTCTCGGTTATGGAGGTGATAAAGAGTTCGACATAAAGAGTTACGTCGATGCAAGCTTAACACCTATCCGGATAGCTCTAAGTAGAGATACCGGATACGTATAATGGAGCAACAATTTAGAATAGCTCCAAGTAGAACAGTTATTTGAAATGGCTCCAAATGTAGCGTAGTAGTTGCATCTACAAGATGACATAGAAATTTGTGAAGTACATACGGATCTGAATGTTGCAGACCCGTTGACTGAAACCTCTCTCACAAGCATAACATGATCAAACCCAGAACTCTTTGGGTGTTGGTCACATGGGGATGTGACCTTGAGTGTTAATCACATATCGATGTGAACTGGATAATTGACTCTAGTGCAAGTGGGAGACTGTTGGAAATATGCCCTAGAGGCAATAATAAATTGGTTATTATTATATTTCCTTGTTCATGATAATCATTTATTATCCATGCTAGAATTGTATTGATAGGAAACTCAGATACATGTGTGGATACATAGACAACACCATGTCCCTAGTAAGCCTCTAGTTGACTAGCTCGTTGATCAATAGATGGTTGCGGTTTCCTGACCATGGACATTGGATGTCGTTGATAACGGGATCACATCATTAGGAGAATGATGTGATGGACAAGACCCAATCCTAAGCCTAGCACAAAGATCGTGTAGTTCGTATGCTAAAGCTTTTCTAAATGTCAAGTATCATTTCCTTAGACCATGAGATTGTGCAACTCCCGGATACCGTAGGAATACTTTGGGTGTGCCAAACGTCACAACGTAACTGGGTGGCTATAAAGGTACACTACAGGTATCTCCGAAAGTGTGTGTTGGGTTGGCACGAATCGAGACTGGGATTTGTCACTCCGTGTAAACGGAGAGGTATCTCTGGGCCCACTCGGTAGGACATCATCATAATATGCACAATGTGACCAAGGAGTTGATCACGGGATGATGTGTTACGGAACGAGTAAAGAGACTTGCCGGTAACGAGATTGAACAAGGTATCAGGATACCGACGATCGAATCTCGGGCAAGTACAATACCGCTAGACAAAGGGAATTGTATACGAGATTGATCGAATCCTCGACATCGTGGTTCATCCGATGAGATCATCGTGGAACATGTGGGAACCAATATGGGTATCCAGATCCCGCTGTTGGTTATTGACCGGAGAACGTCTCGGTCATGTCTGCATGGTTCCCGAACCCGTAGGGTCTACACACTTAAGGTTCGATGACGCTAGGGTTATAAAGGAAGTTTGTATGTGGTTACCGAATGTTGTTCGGAGTCCTGGATGAGATCCCGGACGTCACGAGGAGTTCCGGAATGGTCCGTAGGTAAAGATTTATATATGGGAAGTCCTGTTTTGGTCACCGGAAAAATTTCGGGTTTTATCGGTAACGTACCGGGACCACCGGGAGGGTCCCGGGGGTCCACCAAGTGGGGCCACAAGCCCCGGAGGGCTGCATGGGCCAAGTGTGGGAGGGGACCAGCCCCAGGTGGGCTGGTGCGCCCCCCACAAGGGCCCAAGGCGCCTAAGGGAGGAGGGGGGGCAAACCCTAAGGGCAGATGGGCCTTGGGGCCCATGCCTGGTGCGCCTCCCTCTCCCCTCCACCTGGCCGCCACCCAGATGGGATCTGGGGTTGCCGCCACCCCTAGGAAGGGAACCCTAGGTGGGGGCACATCCCCTCCCCTCCCCCTATATATACTTGAGGTTTGGGCTGCCCAAGACACACGAGTTCCTCTCCTTCTTGGCGCAGCCCTACCCCTCTCCCTCCTCGTCTCTTGCGATGCTTGGCGAAGCCCTGCTGGAGTACCACGCTCCTCCACCACCACCACGCCGTTGTGCTGCTGCTAGATGGAGTCTTCCTCAACCTCTACCTCTCTCCTTGCTGGATCAAGGCATGGGAGACGTCACCGGGCTGTACGTGTGTTGAACGCGGCGGTGCCGTCCTGCCGTCACTAGGATCTCCGGTGATTTGGATCACGACGAGTACGACTCCTTCAACCCCGTTCTCTTGAACGCTTCCGCTTAGCGATCTACAAGGGTATGTAGATGCACTCTCCTTCCCCTCGTTGCTGGTTTCTCCATAGATAGATCTTGGTGACACGTAGGAAAATTTTCAATTTCTGCTACGTTCCCCAACACTATTAATCTACAACATAGATATGCTAATACTACCAGGACTAAGTTCATGATAAATTAAAGTTCAATTAATCATATTACTTAATAACTCCCACTTATATAGACATCCCTCTAATCCTCTAAGTGATCACGTGATCCAAATCAACTAAACCATGTCCGATCATCACGTGAGATGGAGTAGTTTCAATGGTGAACATCTCTATGTTGATCATATCTGCTATATGATTCACGCTCGACCTTTCGGTCTCCATGTTCTGAGGCCATATCTGTTATATGCTAGGCTCGTCAAGTTTAACCTGAGTATTCCGCGTGTGCAACTGTTTTGCACCCGTTGTATTAGAACGTAGAGCCTATCACACCCGATCATCACATGGTGTCTCAGCACGAAGAACTTTCGCAACGGTGCATACTCAGGGAGAACACTTGTACCTTGATAATTAGTGAGAGATCATCTTATAAAGCTACCGTCAAACTAAGCAAAATAAGATGTATAAAAGATAAACATCACATGCAATCAAAATATGTGACATGATATGGCCATCATCATCTTGTGCCTTTGATCTCCATCTCCAAAGTATCGTCATGATTTCCATCGTCACCGGCATGACACCATGATCTCCATCATCTTGATCTATATCAATGTGTCGTCACATGGTCGTCTCGCCAACTACTGCTCTTGCAACTATTGCTATCGCATAGCGATAAATTAAGCAATTATTTGGCGCTTGCATCTTATGCAATAAAGAGACAACCATAAGGCTTCTGCCAGTTGCCAATAACTTCAACAAAACATGATCATCTTATACAACAACTTATATCTCATCACGTCTTGACCATATCACATCACAACATGCCCTGCAAAAACAAGTTAGACGTCCTCTACTTTGTTGTTGCAAGTTTTACGTGGTTGCTACGGGCTTAGCAAGAACCGTTCTTACCTACGCATCAAAACCACAACGATAGTTTTCAAGTTGATGCTGTTTTAACCTTCGCAAGGACCGGGCGTAGCCACACTCGGTTCAACTAAAGTAGGAGAAACTGACACCCGCCAGCCACCTGTGTGCAAAGCACGTCGGTAGAACCAGTCTCGCGTAAGCGTACGCGTAATGTCGGTCCGGGCCGCTTCATCCAACAATACCGCCGAACCAAAGTATAACATGCTGGTAAGAAGTATGACTTATATCGCCCACAACTCACTTGTGTTCTACCCGTGCACATAACATCAACGCATAAAACCTGGCTCGGATGCCACTGTTGGGGAACGTAGTAATTTCAAAATTTTCCTACGCACACGAAAGATCATGGTGATGCATAGCAACGAGAGGGGAGAGTGTTGTCTACGTACCCTCGTAGACCGGCAAAGGAAGCGTTGACACAACATAGAGGAAGTAGTCGTATGTCTTCCCGATCCGACCGATCCAAGTACTGAAAGTACGGCACCTCCGAGTTCTGCACACGTTCAACTCGGTGACGTCCCTCGAGCTCCGATCCAGCAGTGTTGAGGGAGAGTTTCGTCAGCACGACAGCGTGATGACGGTGATGATGTTCTACCAACGCAGGGCTTCGCCTAAGCACCACTATGATATGAACGAGGTGGAATATGGTGGAAGGGGGCACCGCACACGGCTAAGGAACTATCACGAAGATCAACTTGTGTGTCATGGGGTGCCTCCTTGCCCCCGTATATAAAGGAGGGAGAGGGGGAGGTGCGGCCGGCCCAAGGGGTGCGCCTGGAGGAGTCCTACTCCCACCGCGAGTAGGACTCCCCCCTCTTGCCTTGTTGGAAAAGGAAGGGGAAAGAGAGAAAGAGGAAAGGGGGTGCCGCCCCCCTTCCTTGTCCTATTCGGACTAGGGGGGAGGGGGGGCGCGGCCTGCCCTGGCCGGCCCTCCTCTTCTCCCTTAGGCCCATGTAGGCGCAATAACCCCCCCCCTTGGGGGGGGGGGCGTTCCGGTAACCCCTCGGTACTCCGGTAAAATCCCGATTTCACCCGGAACGTTTCCGATATCCAAATATAGGCTTCCAATATATCAATATTTATGTCTCGACCATTTCGAGACTCCTCGTCATGTCCATGATCACATCCGGGACACCAAACAACCTTCGGTACATCAAAACACAAAAACCCTAATTGCGATCGTCACCGAACTTTAAGCGTGCGGACCCTACGGGTTCGAGAACTATGTAGACATGACCGAGACACGTCTCCGGTCAATAACCAATAGAGGAACCTGGATGCTCATATTGGCTCCTACAGATTCTACAAAGATCTTTATCTGTCAGACCGCATAACAATATACGTTGTTCCCTTTGTCACCGGTATGTTACTTGCCCGAGATTCGATCGTCGGTATCTCAATACCTAGTTCAATCTTGTTACCGGCAAGTCTCTTTACTCGTTCCGTAATACATCATTCCGCAACTAACTTATTAGTTGCAATGCTTGTCAGGCTTGAGTGATGTGTATTATCGAGAGGGCCCAGAGATACCTCCCTGACAATCGGAGTGACAAATCCTAATCTCGAAATACGCCAACCCAACAAATACCTTCAGAGACACCTGTAGAGCACCTTTATAATCACCCAGTTACGTTGTGATGTTTGGTAGCACACAAAGTGTTCCTCCGGTAAACGGGAGTTGCATAATCTCATAGTCATAGGAACATATATAAGTTATGAAGAAAGCAATAGCAACAAACTAAACGATCAAGTGCTAAGCTAATGGAATGGGTCAAGTAAATCACATCATTCTCCTAATGATGTGATCCCGTTAATCAAATGACAACTCATGTCTATGGTTAGGAAACTTAACCATCTTTGATCAACGAGCTAGTCAAGTAGAGGCATACTAGTGACACTCTGTTTGTCTATGTATTCACACATGTATTATGTTTCCGGTTAATACAATTCTAGCATGAATAATAAACATTTATCATGAAATAAGGAAATAAATAATAACTTTATTATTGCCTCTAGGGCATATTTCTTTCAGGCACACCCAAAATATTCCTACAGTATCCGGGAGTTGCACAATCTCATGGTCTAAGGAAAAGATACTTGACATTAGAAAAGCTTTCGCAGATGAACTACACGATCTTGCGCTATGCTTAGGATTGGGTCTTGTCCATCACATCATTCTCCTAATGATGTGATCCCGTTATCAATGACATCCAATGTCCATGGTCATGAAACCATGACCATCTATTGATCAACGAGCTAGTCAACTAGAGGCTTACTAGGGACATGTTTTGGTCTATGTATTCACACATGTATTACGGTTTCCGTTAAATACAATTATAGCATGAACAATAGACAATTATCATGAACAAGGAAATACAATAATAACCATTTTATTATTGCCTCTAGGGCATATTTCCAACAGTCTCCCACTTGCACTAGAGTCAATAATCTATTTCACATCACTATGTGATTGTAATGAATCCAACACCCATAGGGTTTGTTTATATCTTGCTTGTGAGAGAGGTTTATTAGTCAATGGGTCTGAACCTTTCAGATCCATGTGTGCTTTGCAAATCTCTATGTCATCTTATAGATGCAGCTACCATGTGCTACTTTGAGCTATTCCAAATAACTGCTCTACTATACGAATCCGGTTTACTACTCAGAGTCATCCGGATTAGTGTCAAAGTTTGTATCGACGTAACCCTTTACGACGAACTCTTTTACCACCTCCATAATCGAGAAAATTCCTTAGTCCACTAGTTACTACGGATAAGTTCGACTGCTGTCATGTGATCCATTCCTGGATCACTCTTGTACCCCTTGACTGACTCATGGCAAGGCACACTTCAGGCGTGGTACACAGCACATCATACCATAGAGCCTACGTCTAAAGCATAGGGGACGACCTTCGTCCTTTCTCTCTCTTCTGCCGTGGTCAGGTCTTGAGTCTTACTCAATATTCACACCTTGTAACACAGCTAAGAACTCCTTCGCTGATCTATTTTGAACTCCTTCAAAATCTTGTCACGGTATGTATTCATTTGAAAGTACTATTAAGCGTTTTTGATCTATCCTTATAGATCTTGATGCTCAATGTTCAAGTAGCTTAATCCAGGTTTTCCATTGAAAAACACTTTTCAAATAACCCTGCATGCTTTCCAGAGATTCTACATCATTTCTGATCAACAATATGTTAACAACATATACTCATCAAAAATTCTATAGTGCTCCCACTCACTTCTTTGAAAATACAAGTTTCTCATAAACTTCGTATAAACCCAAAATCTTTGATCATCTCATCAAAGCGTACATTCCAATCCCGAGATGCTTACTCCAGTCCTTAGAAGGATTGCTGGAGCTTTGCATACTTGTTAGCATCTTTCAGGATTGACAAAACCTTCTGGTTGTATCACATACAACCTTTCCTCAAGAAAATCGTCGAGGAAACAATGTTTTGACATCCTATCTGCAAGATTTCATAAATAATGCAGTAACTGCTAACATAATTCCAACAGACTCTTAGCATCGCTATGAGTGAGAAAGTCTCATCGTAGTCAACTCCTTGAACTTGTCGGGAAACATCTTAACGACAAGTCGAGCTTTCTTAGTGGTGACACTTACCATCATTGTTTGTCTTCCTTTTAAAATCCATTTGCACCTAACAGCCTTACGACCATCAAGTAGTTCTTTCAAAGTCTATACTTTGTTTTATACATGGATCCTCTCTCGGATTTTATGGCCTCGAGCCATTCGTCGGAATCCGGGCCGACCATCGCTTCTCCATAGCTCGCAGGTTCATTGTTGTCTAGCAACATGACTTCCAAGACAGGATTACGTACCACTCTGAAGTAGTACACATCCTTGTCGACCTGTGAGGTTTGGTAGTGACTTGATCCGAAGTTTAATGATTACTATCATAAGCTTCCACTTCAATTGGTGTAGGTGCCACAGGAACAACTTCCTGTGCCCTGCTACACACTAGTTGAAGTGAAGGTTCAATAACCTCATCAAGTCTCCACCATCCTCCCACTCAATTCTTTCGAGAGAAACTTTTCCTCGAGAAAGGACCTATTTCTAGAAACAATCACTTTTGCTTCCGGATCTGAAATGGGAGGTATACCCAACTATTTTTGGGTATTATATGAAGATGCATTTATCCGCTTTGG
Organism: Triticum urartu; assembly: GCF_003073215.2. NCBI lineage: Eukaryota > Viridiplantae > Streptophyta > Magnoliopsida > Poales > Poaceae > Triticum > Triticum urartu. Next base: position 611,164,606 of record NC_053026.1, on the reverse strand, counting down.
GTTCGAGCTTATCAGCCTGAAACTTTTTCACATAAGCGTTGCAGCCCCAAACTTTTAAGAAACGACAGCTTAGGTTTCTCTAAACCATAGTTCATACGGTGTCGTCTCAACGGAATTGTGTGGTGCCCTATTAAAGTGAATGCGGTTGTCTCTAATGCCTAACCCATAAATGATAGTGGTAATTCGATAAGAGACATCATGGTATGCACCATATCCAATAGGGTGCAGTTACGATGTTCGGGCACACCATCACACTATGGTGTTCCAGGCAGTATTAGTTGTGAAACAATTTCCACAATGTCTTAATTATGTGCCAAACTCGTAACTCAGATATTCATCTCTATGATCATATCATAGACATTTTATCATCTTGTCACGACGATCTTAAACTTCACTCTAAAATTACTTGAACCTTTCAATAATTCAGACTTGTGTTTCATCAAGTAAATATACTCAACATTTACTCAAATCATCTGTGAAGTAAGAACATAACGATATCCACTGCGCGCCTCAACACTCATTGGACTGCACACATCAAAATGTATTACTTCCAACAAGTTGCTTTCTTGTTCCATCTTACTGAAAACGAGATCTTTCAGTCATCTTGCCCATGTGGTATGATTTGCATGTCTCAAGTGATTCAAAATCAAGTGAGTCCAAACGATCCATCTGTATGGAGTTTCTTCATGCATGTCTACCAATAGACATGGTTCACATGTCTCAATATTTTCAAAACTGAGTGAGTCCAAAGATCCATCAACATGGAGCTTCTTCATGCGTTTTATACCAACATGACTCAAATGGAAGTGCCACAAGTATGTGGTACTATCATTACTATCTTATATGTTTTGGCATGAACATGTGTATCACTACGATTGAGATTCAATAAACCATTCATTTTAGGAGCAAGACCATTGAAGGTATTATTCAAATAAACAGAGTAACCATTATTCTCCTTAAATGAATAACCGTATGGCGATAAACATAATCCAATCATGTCTATGCTCAACGCAAACACCAAATAACAATTATTTCGGTTTAACACCAATCCCGATGGTAGAGGGAGCGTGCGATGTTTGATCACATCAACCTTGGAAACACTTCCAACATATCGTCATCTCACCTTTAGCTAGTCTCTGCAGTCTTTTGTTTCGAGTTAGTAACACTTAGCAACTGAATCGGTATTTATTACCCTGGTGCTACTAGGAGTACTAGTAAAGTACACAATAATATAATGTATATTCAAAATACTTCTGTCGACCTTGCCAGCCTTCTCATCTACCAAGTATCTAGGGTAGTTCTGCTTCAGTGACCGTTCCCCTCATTACAGAAGCACTTAATCTCGGGTTTGGGTTCAACCTTGGGTTTCTTCACTAGAGCAGCAACTGATTTGCCGTTTCATGAAGTATCCCCTCTTTCCCTTGCCCTTCTCGAAATTAGTGGTTTAACCATCAACAATTGATGCTCCTACTCGATTTCTACTTTCGTGGTGTCAGACATCACGAGTTTCTCAAGGATCATTGTCGGAGTAATGGGCCACGGGTAGGCCAACCCGGGTCCCAGAACCTTTAGAGACATCAGGGCAGGCTGCGCCCCTCAAGACCCCAGGACGAAGAGCCACCTCCTGAGGAGTCGACGGCAAGACGGCCGACTGCCCGCTCACGGCCGAGTCCCAGGGACGACTTCCAGAGAAGCCGGCTTTGGGGAGTCGGCCTGCGACTCCAACAAACCCCATGACCTCATCAAAGGGGACGAGGCAGGGGCGTGGCTACAGTGAAGCCCACCCCCGCCCCTCACCAAGGGCAGGCATGGCCACAACACGCCGTACCCCAGAAGATCTCCGTGCGGCGTGGCACTGTTGCCATGCCGGCGCTGACATCAGCACCGCAGGGCTGAATCCTGCACCGACGACGGCTTGTCTGTACGGCCTGGAGGCAGCAGGCCCCACTAGTCAGTGAGACCTCGGGAGACGGCAGGAGAACCACCAGTCGGACCCGTCGGGAGTCGGCCCGGGGGAGTCGGTCGAGCCCTCCCCCAGGGCCCACGCGCCATTAATCAAGATGTGATGGGGAGAGGCAACAGTGATCGCCCGCCAGGTGGCGGGGCTGTTGCCACGACCTCATGATCAAGCCCGCGTGATCAGAAGCACGACTACCGTAAGCAGCAGCCGGCAAGACCCGCCAGCGACGGACGCGGGCTGTCGGCTCCGTACCCGGCCAGTCGGCGGGGCCCGCCAGTCGGCGGGCCCCAGCAGTCGGCAGAGAAGACGGAGGCCAGAGACACTGACGGCTGGGCCCCTGGGGGTAGGCCTATATAAATCCCCCAGGGCACCCATGCAAAGGGTTGGAACCCATTAGCTCTAGACCAGATCATATAGAAGGGAGAGAGCTAGCCTTGCCCTCTCCTACCACCAGAAAACAGCTCAAGGAGCAACTGTGTAAACACTTTGCCATAGTGATCATGCGGAGACCCCGCAGAGCAGCAGTAGGGGTATTATCTCCCCAGAGAGCCCCGAAGCTGGGTAAGATTCGCCGGCGTGCATGTCTTCGCCTCATCCCGTTTCCAGGCACCGACGACGTTCTACTCGCCCCCACCATGATAAGCCATCCGTTGGCATATGTCGCACCAAACCCCCGACATTTGGCGCCCACCGTGGGGCCTGGTGCACCGCCGTCCGGAGATCTGTTCTGGACGGGAACTCTTTTCCTCCCTGGCGAGCGCAGCCAGCCAGGCACGCCAGATGGAGTTTGCGCCGACGCGCTAAGCGGCGTCGAGATCGCCTGTGCGGTCAGCTCCTTGGCCGAACTCGTCGGCGAGGTCCGCCTCTCCGACGAACCTGCATCCAACGCAGGCACGGGCGGCCCCGAGAACCTCCTCGCGGGCCTTCTCGATCAACTCCACATTTCCGGCGAGCCTGCCGTAGACTTGGAGTCCGTAGGCTCCACCGACCCGATGCTGGTCGACTCCGACACCGCGTCGCTCGACGCGTTCCCCACCAATGTGGTGGTCTACGACGAACCTCTCCCCCACGCAGAGAGCGACGGAAGCACCGTCACCGAGGTGCTAGTCATCAGCCATGACGAGCTCGCCGGCGGAGGAGCGCCCGACTCACTCGGCGCGGCGCTGCAAGACCTAACTGCGCCTATTCCGGAAGACGCTGACGCAGAGACGTTGGAGGCGCGCTGCCTTCAGCTCGTTGAAGGTGTGAAGAAGCTGGCCAGCATGAGGCGCTTGTCAGAAGCCTACCAGCGGGAGATGGATCGCGCTGTCGGTGGCTCGTCGGCCCCGGCGGGGCCCAGCTGCCTTGGCGCGGTCCGGCAGCGCGGCATAGCCATCGCCAACCTGTTTGGGGCAAGCCGCCCTGTGTACGCTACACCAGCGGAGAACATCCGAGCCGCCCAGGCAGTGGCGGACGAGCTGGACAATTTTGAGGGCGAAGAACGCCGCCTCATGATGGAGCGAGTCCAGCGGCTTCTCGACACGGCGGCCGCGCAGAACGAGGCCGGCTGCTGCGCGGAGGCGCCTCAACAGCCCAACGACGACCTTCACCGAGATCAAGGCGCGACGTCTCGGACGCCGACTGGCGGCGGCCGAGGAAGAAGAGACAAGGAGCCGACTGTCGGCCACAGTCGGACTCGCATTACCATAGAGTGCGACCGAGACGGCTGCCCAAGGGCAGTGGAACGATGGGACGACTGTCCGCCTCCCCCTCCCCGCAGGGAGAGGCTAGTCTCCCCGCCGCCTGTTGACCATCCGACTCTCGGTGACCGCCGAGAGGGAGTTGGAGAGAACGACGCCCGCCATCGGATCGACCGACTCCACCGATCCTTAGCGCTGGAAGAAGAAGACGAGTTGGGTCCGCCTTGTTTCGGGCCCCGCATTCGGGACGAGCCCTTTCCCAGAGGGTTCACGCTCCCAAGAGACACGCCCAAGTATACCGGCTCTGTGAAGCCGGAAGACTGGCTAGTCGACTACTCCACGGCTGTCAGCATAGCAAAAGGCAACAAGCGTGTCGCCATAAAGTACGTTCCGCTCATGCTCCAGGGCACGGCCCGGACATGGCTGAACAGCCTAAAGCCCCGCAGCATCAACAGCTGGGTCGACTTCACCGAAGCGTTCGTCCACAACTTCACCAGCACGTACAAGCATCCTCCCAAGCCTCGTCAGCTCTCCTTGTGTGTGCAAGGCCCCGATGAGTCGACTCGCGATTACCTCACGCGTTGGGCCGAGCTCCGGAACTCCTGCGAGGGCGTGCACGAGGTGCAGGCCATCGAGTACTTCATGGCCGGGTGCAGAGAAGGCACCCTCCTCAAGCAAAAGCTCCTTTGCGATGAGCCAGAAACCCTCGACGAGCTGCTGATCATAGCAGACAAGTACGCCACAGCCGACTCCTCCATGAAGGCGGAGATTCAAATCAGCACAACTGGCAAAGTGGCTCCTCAAGCTCCAAGAACTCCGGCGGCAGACGCCGGCTGGCGACAACAGCAGGGTGACAACAAGCGCAAGGCCCCGCAGCCGGCTTCCAGTAGCCGGCAGGTCACGACCGTTGAAGCCCAGCAGCCAGAAGAGCAGCCCCCGCCCAAGTGATAGAAAGGCGGCAAGCCAAACTGGTTGCCAGCCTTCTCCTATGAGCAGACCTTGGATGGACCTTGCAAGTTCCACAGCGGCGCAAAGCCATCGAATCACACTACCCGAAAGTGCCATTGGCTCACCAGGATCGCCAAGGGAGACGGCCTCCTGCCTCCCCCGCCCGCTGGGCAGCCGCCTCCGCCTCCGCCCCAGCAGCCGGCTATGAGGCCAGTTGGCGCGGTGCAAGACGAATACCCCGAAGAGCATGGAGCCTATGTGGTGTTCACCAGTGTGGCTGATGATCGACGCAGCAGGCGGGTGCACGACAAGAGGTGAGTGTAGTAGCGTTGGAGACGCCAGAGTTCATGCATTGGTCTGAGAAGCCCATCAGCTGGAGCAGGGCTGACCACCCAAAAGTGATGCCGAGTCCGGGCTCCTATGCCTTGGTCCTGGACGCCACCTTTGCTACGGACAGACGAGCCGCGCGTTTCTCGCGAGTTTTGATAGACGAGGGCAGCAGCATCAATATCCTGTACAAGGACACCATGGAGAAGTTAGGAATCAAGCAAAGACAGCTTTAGAACAGCCGAACTATGTTCCATGGCATTGTTCCTGGGCTTTCCTGCTCGCCAATCGGCAAGATCCTGATGGACGTCCTCTTTGGGGACAAAGATCACTTCCGTAGAGAGCCCGTTTGGTTTGAGGTTGTGGATCTTGAGAGCCCATACCATGCGCTGCTTGGCCGACCTGCCTTGGCCAAGTTCATGGCGGTTCCCCACTACGCCTACCTCAAGATGAAGATGTCCAGTTCCAGGGGAATTCTGACCGTGGCTGGCGACTACCGGAAGTCGTTTGCTTGCGCAGCAGAGAGCAGTCGGCTGGCCGAGTCCCTGGTAATCACGGCTGAGAAGCGGCTCCTTGAGCGAGTTGTGGCGATGGCCGGCAAGCAGCCTGAGGTATCGCCCAACCCAAAGGAGTCGGAGGCTGAGGGTTCGTTCAAGCCGGCCAAAGAGACAAAGAAGATACCCTTGGACCCGGAGCACCCAGAGAGGTACGCCGTCGTAGGTGCAAACCTCGACAGCAAATAGGAAGGCGAGCTCGTCGATTTCCTCTGTGAGAATCGGGACATATTCGCATGGTCCCCCAAAGACATGCCAGGTGTACCGACGGAATTCGCCGAGCACAAGTTACATGTCCGATCTGATGCAAAGCCGGTCAGACAACCCCTGCGTCGCTTATCAGAAGAGAAGAGAAGAGTTGTCGGAGAAGAGATAGCCCGACTCCTAGCAGCCGGCTTCATTATGGAAGTGTTCTTTCCAGAATGGCTAGCAAATCCGGTCCTGGTACTAAAGATGAACAAGCAGTGGCGAATGTGTATCGACTACACGAGCCTCAACAAGGCCTGCCCCAAGGACCCATTTGCTTTACCAAGAATCAATCAGGTGATAGACTCCACAGCCGGATGCGAGCTATTGAGTTTTTGGATGCATACTCAGGATATCACCAGATCAAGCTAAACCCAGCTGACAGACTGAAAACTGCTTTCATCACGCCGTTTGGAGCCTTCTGCTGCCTCACCATGATGTTCGGCTTAAGGAACGCCGGCGCCAGCTTTCAGCGTTGCATGCAGAAGTGCCTCCTCAAGAAGCTCGGCAGGAACGCCCATGTTCACGTGGACGACGTGGTGGTGAAGACGGAAAAGCGTGGAACATTGCTGGAAGACCTCAAGGAGACTTTTGAGAACCTACGCCGGTTCCAGATCAAGCTCAACCCCGAGAAGTGCGTCTTCGGAGTACCAGCCGGACAGCTCCTAGGTTTCCTGGTCTCTGAACGCGGCATAGAATGCAACCCAGTAAAAATCAAGGCCATTGAGAGAATGGAGGTACCCAGCCGACTGCTGGATGTGCAGAAGTTCACCGGCTGCTTAGCGTCCATCAGCCGGTTCATCAGTCGGCTGGGCGAGAAAGCTCTCCCCTTATACCAACTCATGAAGAAGACCACTTTTTTCGAGTGGAACCACAAGTCAAACGAAGCTTTTCACCAGTTGAAGAAGATGCTGACTACTCCACCCGTCCTGGCGGCTCTGACTCCCAAGGAACCTATGCTCCTGTACATCGCCGCCACTAGCCGAGTAGTCAGCACAGTCATTGTAGTGGAGCGCAAGGAGGAAGGCAAGGCGCTGCCTGTCCAGAGACCGGTATATTACCTGAGCGAGGTACTGTCGACCTCCAAGCAGAACTACCCCCACTACCAGAAGATGTGCTATGGCGTACACTTTGCTGCCAAGAAATTGAAGCCTTACTTTCAAGAGCATCCAATCACGGTGGTCTGCATGGCCCCACTTGCCGAGATCATTGGTAGCCGAGATGCTTCTGGCCGAGTAGCCAAGTGGGCCATAGAGCTGGCTCCCTACACCATCCACTACCAGCCCCGCACCGCTATCAAGTCACAAGCACTGGCCGACTTCCTCGCCGACTGGGCCGAGACCCAGTACCTACCTCCAGCACCTGATTCTACCCATTGGCGGATGCATTTCGACGGCTCCAAGATGCGCACTGGCTTGGGAGCCGGCGTCGTCCTCACCTCTCCCAAAGGCGACAAACTCAAATATGCACTGCAAATCCACTTTGCCGCCTCCAATAACGTCGCCGAGTACGAGGCGCTCATTCACGGGCTCCGGCTTGCCAAAGAGCTTGGCATCTGCCAGATCTTGTGTTATGGTGACTCGGACTAGTGGTCCAGCAAGCATCTGGCGACTGGGACGCGAAAGATGCAAACATGGCGAGCTACCGTTTCCTCGTGCAGCAACTCAGCGGGTATTTCGAAGGGTGCGAGTTCCTCCATGTGCCAAGAAACGACAACGACCAAGCAGATGCCTTGGCACGAATAGGCTCTACCCGCCAAGCAATATCATCTGGCGTCGCCCTTCAACGCCTCCTTAAGCCATCTATCAAGCCTTCACCAGAATCAGACTCCATTTTTGTGCCGGCTCCTCCCGAAGACGGCGGATCCGACTCCAGAGCTCCGGCAGTCAGAACGAGGATTTTGGCGGAAGACCCAAAAGCTGCCATAGCCAAACCCGGCCCGGGGACTACGGTGGCGGACTCGAAGACTCCAGAACTCGGCCCAAGGACCGCGCCAGTCGTCATGGGGACTTCATCAACCCAGCAAGCGGCTGTTGACTCCAACCCGCCACCTCCCAGCCCAACCGCCCTCGTCCAAGTCGCAGTTCTGGCAGTCGAAGAAGTAGCAGCACCCTCATGGGCCCAGCCCATCCTCAAATTCCTGGTGAACAAAGAGCTACCGACTGATGAAACTTCAGCTCGGCAAATACAACGCCAGGCGGCAGCCTACACCATAGTCAACAGAGAGCTGGTCAGGCGCAGCGTCACTGGTGTCTACCAGCGCTGTGTAGAGCCAGAGCAAGGCCAACCGATTCTCAAAGACATCCATCAAGGCGAGTGCGGCCACCATGCGGCTTCAAGAGCACTCGTCGCCAAAGCCTTTCGACACGGTTTCTTCTGGCCAACTGCCTTGGAAGAGGCCAAGGAGCTGGTCCAAAAGTGCAAAGGGTGTCAGAAGTTCAGCTCCAAGCCGCACCAGCCAGCTTCTGCACTCAAGACCATCCCCATTGCCTGGCCTTTCGCAGTTTGGGGTCTAGACATGGTGGGACCATTCAAAACAGCACGAGGTGGTTTAACTCACTTGTCGCAGTGGACAAGTTCACCAAGTGGATAGAAGCAAAGCCAATCAAGAAGCTGAACGGTACGACTGCCATAACTTTCATCTCTGATATCACAATTCGGTACGGCATACCACATAGCATCATCACCGACAACGACAAAATTTTTGCCAAAGGCGCCTTGGCCCGTTTCTGCGCAACACAGGGCATCCGACTGGACCTAGCGTCCGTCGCCCATCCGCAGTAAAACGGCCAAGTGGAGCGAGCAAATGGCCTCATCCTGTCCGGCATCAAGCCTCGGTTGATCGAGCCTCTGGAGCACTCGGCTGGCTGCTGGCTCGACGAGCTGCCAGCCGTCCTCTGGAGTCTGCGCATGACTCCAAACAAGTCAACCGGCTTCACGCCCTTCTTCCTCGTCTACAGTGCCAAAGCCGTCATCCCAACGGACATAGAGTTCGACTCCCCACGAGTCACCATGTACACCGAGGAGGAAGCAGAAGAAGCACGACAAGACGGCGTTGATCTGCTAGAAGAGGGCCGGCTGTTGGCACTCAGCCGGTCCAGCATCTACCAGCAGAGCCTGCACCGATACCACAACAGGAAGGTCAGGCCAAGATCTTTCCAAGAAGGCGACCTTGTGCTCTGGCTGATCCAGCGAACAGCCGGCCAGCACAAGCTGTCGGCGCCTTGGGAAGGCCCTTTCATCATCAGCAAAGTACTGGGCAACGATTCCTACTACCTGATCGACGCTCAGAAGCCCCGAGCACGCAAGAGGGACGACTCCGGCAAGGAGACAGAGCGGCCATGGAATGCAAATCTCCTCCAAAGATTATACAGTTGATGCAGTATGTACCATGCTACCTTTTGTATTAAAGTACCAAGACTTCGGGCCCCCCGAGGTGAGCTCGGGGACTGCCCTCTTTTATCTGTATGATAAAAATTATGACTGCGAGTATGTTACTCCTTTTTATGCTGTTTGGCATCGGGCTCAACAAGTCGGCCCCGGGACTTGCCGCCTTGCACTATGAAATGCTTCCTGCAGTCGGACAAGTAGTGTGTAAAGGCCTAAACTGTCTCCTGTCAGAAGCCGCAGCTCGCAGACTGTACGGTGGGCAACACTAAGGTAGAATGGGCATTCGCATGAAAAATGGCAAAGGACTCAAAGCATAAAACATAGCTCAAGACAGCTTCCAACCTTTCTCGCAAACCGACTCTTGGATAGTCGGAATCCCATCTTCTATCTAACTTGCTCAAAAAAATCTTGAAAACGGCTAAGTACTTGCTTTCCCAAAGTAGCCTAGCACTTGATCCAGCGACAGTCCGCAGAGCGGCTGACCGATTAGCAAGGCAGGCAACTAAGAGAAAGCGGCAAAGGAAAAAAGCCAAAAGAGCACTGAGCAAGAAAAGATAGATATATATATTTACATAACATAGGCCCTTGGCCGAATTTTCGAGTAGAAGTTCAAAATACACCCCGCGGGTGGAATTGTGTGAATTAACAAGTTCTTCAAAGACTACTGAAGCAGACAAAACAAAGATACAGTGGCAGCTTAGGAAGCAGCAGACGGACTCAGAGGATCGGACGAGGCGCCAGCGCCAGGCGTTGGGGCGGCCGGCTGGCTAGTCTCGGCTTGATCGCCTCCGGCGGCAGTCGGGTCGGTTGCACGCGGCTCGTTGCTGGAGGCACGGTCGATCTGAGGCTGGCCGTCTGCTCCGTCTTCTTGTGCCTCCGCCTTGCCCTCTTCCTCGACGCTGGAGCCAATCACCTCTGCCGAGTCCTCGCCGTAGTCTGGGTTCATCCCAAACCACTCCGGCGGTACCTCCTCGCTGTCTTCAGACCGCTCGGGGACGAAGATGCTGGTGTCGGTGTACTCGGCGATCGCCGCAGCATGCTTGATGAGGGCGTCTTCCGCGGCCGCCAGCTCTGGCTGGGCCTCCGACCGAAGCATGGCTAGCCGGTCTAGGTCCAGCCCCGGATACCATGCCTTGACGAACTCCAAGGCCCGGCGCGCTCCAGCTCGGGCCGAAGAGCCCTTCCAGGCCTCAAGACGACCAGCCGCGACCTCTAGCCAGTCGGCCGTCAGGCTGGGGGTGCGCGGAGCCTGCATATCCGGCCATAGGGCGGCAATCGCCTGGGCACTGACACGCTGAAGCCGGCGCAACATCCAGTGAGCCGGCCGGAGGCGAGCCTCGATGCTCAGGATGTGCTCGTCAAGAGTTCAGGGGGCATCGGCAACAATCTCTGCGCCCTCCGCTCTCCGACCTTCACGGTCAGCCTCGATGGCTTGGATGGCGGCCTGCGACTGCCCAGGGAAGAAGTCTGCAAAGAATGAAGAAACGAAGAAGCTAGTCAAAAACCAGGAGTCGGCACGACTTAAATCGGCAGCTCGAAGAAAGAAACTAAAAAGGCTCACCATCAACGATGTCTTCAATCTCGTGGAAGCCGGAGGACAGCAACGCCTCCTTGTCAGACCAGGAGGAGCGCTCGCTCGTGAACTCGGGCAAGAGGGCGGTTTCCGTCTCCTCCGCCTCCCTCTGCGACTTCACAAGCAGCTCCTTCTGCTCTGCCAATTGAGTGGCCAGCAGATCGCGCTCCGTGGCGAGCTTGCTGCACTCCTCCTCTTTGGCGCGCAAAGCGGAGTTGGTGTCGCTCAGCTGCTGTTGAAGAGTAGCGTTGGCCCCTGAGAAGAAAGAAAGAAGGCGTCAAGCCACCAGTAAAGAAGGTCGCCGGGGAGATCCGGCCCGACTGCTCAGCAGTCGGCCCGAATCTCGGGGACTGCAGCCTACGGGTGTGCCAGCGCGCCCCCGCGAAGAAGGAAAAGGACTTACCCCGGCTCTCCGACAGATCGGCGGTCCGCTTGCCCAGCTCTTCAACATTACGGTTGAAGGCAGTGACGCGGAGGTTGTGGTAATCCTGCGACGAACGTTTCAGACAAAAAGTTAATACCCAAAGTTCATCAATTGGAGTTTCGAGCTGCCTGCTCAGCAGCCAGCACGAAACTCGAGGACTACACCCAGTGGGTGCGCTGGCGCGCCCCCACGGAGAGGAACAAGAAAAACAAAGGCCAAAAGGAAAAACATACCCGGACGGCTGCCCGCGACACCAGGTACGCCTTGGTGCAATTGTGGAGAGCGTCGCCCTCGGCACGAAGCTTCGCCTGGACGTCCAGAAGCGCCTGGTTCAGCGGCCCTGTGCCGCCTCCTCGCACCCACCCAATGGGCGCGGTGCTCGTCGCCTCGGCGTCTGGGATCGCCAAGCTGGCAGCACCGGCTTCCAAGGGGCCGGGCGCCAAAGTCGCCTTCTCCAGACGGCGGTGCATTGGCGAGCCGACTTGGAGGAGTAGCCTCGCCACGGCCTCGTCTTCGGTCGGCGGCACCGGAGGGCCCGCCGGCTTCTCGCCCTGCGCACCTTCAGATGGCGGCGGATGCGGCGGCAGAACATTCGCATCCGGCATACAGGGGTCACCGCCCTCCCCCTCCACGACGGGGTTCTCCCCGCCGGCTTCCCCGGTCTACCCCGTGAACTCTGGAGGCGGCGGCGCAGAGTTCAACAGGGTGACGAGCACCGCCGACTGGCGGCGTGCAGCTTCCTCAGCCTGCTGTGTAACACCCCGGATGTAACTTTCCCTATTTGTACTCCAACTCTTGCCGTTTCCGGCGTTAAGTTATATTTATTTTCTCGGGTTCGGGTCTTTGTCTCCATGTGTTGTTATCGTTGTCATGCATCTCATATCATGTCATCATGTGCATTGCATTTGCATACGTGTTTGTCTCATGCATTCGACCATTTTCCCCGTTGTCCGTTTTGCATTCCGGCGCTTCGTTCTCCTCCGGTGGTCGTTTCTAGATTTCTTTCGTGTGTGGGGATTAAACATTTCCGGATTGGACCAAGACTTGACAAGCGGCCTTGGTTTACTACCGGTAGACCACCTATCAAGTTTCGTATCATTTCGACTTCGTTTGATACTCCAACGGTTAACCGAGGGACCGAAAAGGCCTCGTGTGTGTTGCAGCCCAACACCCCTCCAATTTGGCCCAAAACCCTCCTAACTCTGCTCCATCATCTAGAGCGTTCGATCACGATCGCGTGGCCAAAAACCGCACCTCATTTGGACTCTCCTAGCTCCCTCTACGCCTATAAATAGGCCCTCCTCGAAAATCTCGGATCCCCCCTCCCCGAAACCCTAATTTTTCCTCTCCGCGCCGGCCGGACACGTCCGTCCGGGCCGGACACGTCCGCCGCCCACCCGGGCCAGTCCCGCGCCGCCACGTGGCGCGTGCCCACATCGCCGCCGCCACTCCCGCCGTCCCGCCCAGGCCGGAGGCGGGCCCTCTCCCGCGCCTCACCGGGCCGCGCGCCCTGCGCCCCTTCTCCTCCCGAGCCGGCCGCGCTCCGTCGCGGGAGCTCGCCGCCGCCGCCGTTCGCCGTCGCCGGCCACCCCGACCGCCACCGCCGCGGCCAGCTCCGCCCGCCGCCTCGCCGCCCCGATCCGCCGCCTCGCGCGCCGCCGCCGGAGCTCACCGGCGTCGCCCCCAAGCTCCGGCCCGGCCCCTCCCTGTTCTCCGGCGACGAACTCCAGCGAGGGACCCGGCCGACCTCGTTTTGCGTGCAGATCTGAGATCCGTGAACAGTAACCCTAAAGGTTGTTTTTTTCTTCTAGGTCCCGAAATTGCAGATCCATATGCTCCTGTTCGTGGCTCCATAACTTTGCATCCGTAGCTCCGATTCATGCATATAGCATATCAAAATGTTCATCTCAGAGAGTACATCATTTCATTTCATTGCATCATTTTCATTTGAGTTCATCTTGATGCCCGAAATGCTGTTAGAAGAGGGCTACTTGAGTTAATTGTCAGATCTGTTACTCCGTTTAGCACTTTTGTCATTTTTGCCATGATTATTGTGTGCATGATATGCCCGTGAGTTCTACATGTGTTTTGTTAAGGGTTTTGTCATCTTTCCAGAGGTGCAACCCATGTATTTTTTAGGATGTGTGTGGTGACTTGTGCAAGCTTGCAAAGTGGTGCACTTGCTAAGTCTGTTTTCAGGGGCTTAGTAATTTCACAGTCCTGGAGCTGTTTATCTCGTGATGCCATATGTTCGTGTTGTTTCCTAGTGATCCGTGCCTCTTTTGAGGATGATCAGTAAGGATGTTTTGTTAATATTGTAGTGCTCTATCCATCCATGTCTTTGTTTGCAATTATGGAGCATCCTAGCTTGAGTCAATCGAGCTCTACTTTTGCTTCGTTGCGAATCTGGGCAGATCGTCAACTTGTTTGCGATTTTGCCAATGTTATTGTAGTTGATCCGTGCATGCTATGACATTGTTCTTGCCATGTCTAGCTTGCATTTTGTGCCTTCTTAAGGTATGTATGCTTTTCTTGACATGACTTGCACCGTGGTGAGTGCATCGAGGTCGTAAACATGCCTTCGTGAGTTATGTTTCAGCATGTCCCAGTTTTCACTAAGTCTAAAAACTGATTATGTTTTTGCTATGTTCACGTGCTTGCAATTGTATTTTATGATCCCTTTTGGCTCAAGGTCACTAAGGGACTTTTGTTAAGCTCTTTGAGTAGCTCCATGCCATGCTTTACTTTGCCATGATCAGGTTCTGTAGCATGTAGTTTTGTTGCTCCGAAGAGGGCTACCTGATCTGAAATTCCAGACAAGTGTTGATTTCACTAAGTCTGAGATCTGTTTGCCATTTGCATTTTTGCCATGCTTGTTTGAACCTGTTAATGGATGTTTTGGCCGTAGCTCAGTGCTAGACTTTTGTTAAGCATCTTGTGTGCATCCCTGCCATGTATTTTGTTGTCATGTTTGGGTGCTGTAGCATGTTCATTTCGTTGCACTTAGATGCCTACTTGCCGTAAATCGCAGACCGGTGTCATTTTCGAATCGCTTGCCATTTCCAAACCGTAACTCCGATTCTGGCGTTCTTTATATCGTTTTCAAGAGATTTCATCTCATCTTTCCAGTGGCACACTTGGATTTCCAAGTTGATGCCAGGTTCATGCATTTCCTGTCATATCTTGCATTTTGCATCCCGCATCGCATCCCGCATAGCATATCATCTTTGCATTGTGTTGTTTGAGTTTGCACGTGGTTGCTTGTATCCTTGTTGCTTGTTTGTCTTGTTTGGGTAGAGCCGGGAGACGAGTTCACAAACGAGGAGCCCGTTGAGTTTGCTTTTGAGGATCCAGTCAACTCTGACAACTGTGCAGGCAAGATGATCATACCCTCGAAATCACTACTATCTTTGCTATGCTAGTTTGCTCGCTCTTTTGCTATGCCAATGCTACGATGCCTACCACTTGCTTACAAGCCTCCCAAATTGCCATGTCAAACCTCTAACCCACCTTTGTCCTAGCAAACCGTTGATTGGCTATGTTACCGCTTTGCTCAGCCCTTCTTATAGCGTTGCTAGTTGCAGGTGAAGATCGGAGGCCGTTCCTTGTTGGAACATCTTTTATATAATTGTTGGGATATCATTATATTGCTATGTTATCTTAATGCATCTATATACTTGGTAAAGGGTGGAAGGCTCGGCCTCTCGCCTAGTGTTTTTGTTCCACTCTTGCTGCCCTAGTTTCTGTCATATCGGTGTTATGTTCCCGGATTTTTGCGTTCCTTACGCGGTTGGGTTATAATGGGAACCCCTTGATAGTTCGCCTTGATTAAAGCTTTTCCAGCAATGCCCAACCTTGATTTTACCATTTGTCACCTAGCCTTTTCTTTCCCTTGGGTTCTGCAGACTCAAGGGTCATCTTTATTTTAACCCCCCCGGGCCAGTGCTCCTCTGAGTGTTGGTCCACCTGTCAGCTACCGGTGGCCACCAGGGGCAACTCTGGGCTGGCCTACCCGTACGTAGGACAATCTGAGTGTGCCCTGAGAAAGAGATATGTGCAGCTCCTATCGGGATTTGTCGGCACATTCGGGCGGTGTTGCTGGTCTTGTTTTAACCTGTCGAAGTGTCTTGAGTTATCGAGATACCGAGTCTGATCGGAACGTCTTGGGAGGAGGTCTATTCCTTCGTTGACCGTGAGAGCTTGTCATGGGCTAAGTTGGGACTCCCCTGCAGGGATTTGAACTTTCGAAAGCCGTGCCCGCGGTTATGGGCAGATGGGAATTTGTTAATGTCCGGTTGTAGATAACTTGAACCTTAATTAATTAAAATGAATCTACTGAGTGTGTTACCGTGATGGCCTCTTCTCGGCGGAGTCCGGGAAGCGGACACGGTGATGGAGTAATGTTTGCGCAGGCTGTTCTCTAGTTTCTCGCTCGCGCTTTGCCTCCTCTTCTCACTCTCTTTTGCGAATAAGTTAGCCACCATATATGCTAGTCGCTTGCTGCAGCTCCACTTATATTTACCTTGCCATACCTATAAGCTTAAATAGTCTTGATCGCGAGGGTGCGAGATTGCTGAGTCCCTGTGGCTCACAGATTACTATTACACCAGATGCAGGGCCTGATGATTCCACTCCAGGAGACGCGTATGAGCTCAAGTGGGAGTTCGACGAAGACTCTCAATGTTACTATGTTTCCTTTCCCGATGATCAGTAGTGGTGCCCAGTTGGGGGTGATTGGGACCGTTGTCGCTTGTTGGGTTCTCTTTTATTTTGGCGCCGTAGTCAGGCCATGAGTGTTTGGATGATGTAATGTTATTTATGTACTTGATTGATGTGGCGAGTGTAAGCCAACTATGTTATCTCCCCTTTATTATTCATATTACATGGGATGTTGTGAAGATTGCCTAACTTGCGACATATGCCTTCAATGCGATTATGCCTCTAAGTCGTGCCTCGACACGTGGGAGGTATAGTCGCATCGAGGGTGTTACATGCTGCTTCGCCGCGGCGGCGGCTTCGGCCTCCGCTAGTTTTTTCTTAGCGGAGGCCTCGGCCCTGTCGGCCTCCGCCTTCTCCAGGCGGAGGGCCTCTTCTTCGTTGCGCTTCTCCTGCGCATTCCGCTCCGTCGCCTCCCGGAGGTCAGCAGCGGGGTCAATCCGCCGAGTGGTGGCGGACGTCTCCACTGACCCCATGACGGAGCCGGCGGTGACCCTCTCTATAGAGAGGGGAGCCCTGAAGCAAGAGGGCCAAGCAGAGACTCAGACAAATCACAAAGAAAGAATAAAACTTTGAAGACAGAATACTTACGCGGAGACCAACGGCGGCTTCTTCACTTCCTTACTGAAGCGAATGGCCTTCGCGGCCGCCTCGTCCCGCCGGGTCGCCGCAGCCGAACCCTTGGGCTTCTTCGGCCGACTGCCGAACAAGGTCGGCACGGCCCTGCGCTTCTTCCTGCCGCCTGGGGCGCCCGGCGCGGCAGAAGAGCCCGCGCCAGGCTGGCTGGCTCTTGGCCGATGGCGAGGGGCGACTTCTCCCTCGGCGTCGTCGTCAGGCCAGTCGGCGAAAGTGGCCGAAGGCCTGAAGTCGCCCGCTGTTCCTCCTCCTCCCTCGGTGTCATCTTCTAGAGCCGCCGCCCCCAGATCGGGGTTGTCGACGTTGCTCTCTGCCCGGTCAGCGAGGAACTCGTGGGCCGGGCCCAAGGTGCCGGCTGGTGGGTGAAGGAGGGGATTCTAACCAAAGCCGACTGGTCAAAACAAAACTCGGCAAGAAGAAGACAATCCAAAGAAAGAAAAGAAAGGCGACTCACCACGGGCGGGGGGTTGGCACGGGAGTACGGCTCCTTGCCGAACCGCCAGTTCTCCAGGAGCCTGCTGTCCGAGAGGTAGTTCACCATGAAGGCCACCTCTTCGTGAGGCATGTCCTTGGTGCACATCTGACTCGGGTCGCGGTGCCCGCTCATCTGGCATATCATATGAGGGCGGCCTTGGAGTGGGAGAACTCGGCGCGAAACGAAGGCGGCCAGCAGGTCCGGACCAGTCAGACCCTCCGACTGCGTCAGCACTCGGAGTCGCGTGATGGCGCCGGCTCCCGCAGGCGTCAGCAACTTGGCCCGGTACGACCAGTTGGGCAGTCGCCCAGCCAGCGGGCCGGCTTCGAAACCGGCAAGTTAACCCAGTCTCCCCTCGCGGAGGCGTTCTTGATGTAGAAGTAGGATCTCTGCCACATCTTCACCGACTTGATCAGCGAGATGGAGGGGAAGGGATTATCAGCCCCCGACCTTCGCACGACGATGAAAGCGCCGCACTGAGCCGGCACGCCCGCAGCCTGGGTGCCGAGCTTGGAGAAGAAGAACTCCCCCCAGAGCTCGAGGGTGGGGAGGACTCCAAGGAAGCCTTCGCACATGGCCACAAAGGCGGATAGCAGCACCACTGCGTTGGGGGTGAGGTGGTGCGGCTGGAGGCCGTAGAACTCCAGGAAGGACCGGAAGAAACTGCTCGCCGGCAGCCCCAGCCCGCGCAGGCAGTGCGAGCGGAAGATGACCCGCTCGCCGTCCTATGGTGCAGGGAAAATCTCCCCCTTCGGCGCAAGACGCACCTGCACGCGATCCTCGCCAGGGAGCCGACGAGTCCGGCGGAGGAACTCGATGTGGTCTTCAGGAACTTCGGAGCCGTCCCAGGTGCCGGAGCGCACTGGGGGAGGCGCGGCGGCGGAGGAAGAACTCATCACGAGCTGTCGCCAAAGCGTTCGCCGGAGTGCGGGCGCGCGGCGAAGCGGAGAAGAGAAGAGGAAGGAAGAGAAGGAGGAGTAGTGGGAAGGAGAGGCGCGCGTGCCCTCCTCTTCCCCCTACTTATAGCCTCGTGGGCTGTGAAGCCGAGGGGGCGGACGTGGGGATTTACTGCGCCCATGAACCCATGACCCCCATGATCCACGATAAAGTTACTACGCGCAGTAACTCCACGGGAATCCCAACTGTCCACCGGGGCCGCAGCGGATCCGCTCGGGCGCCGAGGTGCGGTAGTGGCGGGCCCCGCCCATGGGCCTATCCCGTCGCGTGCGTAGGCTGGCAGGACGGCCTAGCCACGTGCCCTCGCGTGACAGGCCTAGAACGGGCGGCGGCCTGGAGGATTAGCTAGCACGCCACTTAAATCCCGCCGCGACGTTCGAAATACCGAGAGAGTCGGAATTGAGTGGGTCCGAGTTTAGCAAGTCCGACTCCTTCTAATCGGCCCGGCAGAAGTCAATCAAAGACCATGTGTTGAGCACCCGGAAAGAGAAACTGCTGAGGCTTCTCGGCCGATCGTCCATGGCGCCTCACCAGCTTCCGGGACTACTGTCGGAGTAATGGTCCACGGGTAGGCCAACCCGGGTCCAAGAACCTTTCAAGACATCGGGGCAGGCTGCGCCCCTCAAGACCCCAGGACGAAGAGCCGCCTCCTAAGGAGTCGACGGCAAGACGGCTGACTGCCCTCTCACGGCCGAGTCCCAGGGACGACTTTCAAAGAAGCCGGCTTTGGGGAGTCGGCCTGCGACTCCAACAAACCCCATGACCTCATCAAAGGGGACGAGGCAGGGGTGTGGCTACAGTGAAGCCTAGCCCCGCCCCTCACTAAGGGCAGGCATGGCCACAGCACGCCGTACCCCGGAAGATCTCCGTGCGGCGTGGCACTGTTGCCATGCCGACCCTGACATCAGCACCGTAGGGCCAAATCCTGCACCCACGACGGCTTGTCTGTACGGCCTGGAGGCAGCAGGCCCCACCAGTCAGTGAGACCTCGGGAGACGGCAGGAGAACCACCAGTCGGACCCATCGGGAGTCGGCCCGGGGGAGTCGGCCGAGCCCTCCCCCGGGGCCCACGCGCCATTAATCAAGATGTGATGGGGAGAGGCAACAGTGATCGCCCGCCAGGTGGCGGGGCTGTTGCCACGACCTCATGATCAAGCCCGCGTCATCAGAAGCACGGCTATAGTAAGCAGCAGCCGGCAAGACCCGCCAGCGGCGGACGCGAGCTGTCGGCTCCGTACTCGGCCAGTCGGCGGGGCCCGCCAGTCGGCGGGCCCCAGCGGTCGGCAGAGAAGACGGAGGCCAGAGACACTGACGGCTGGGCCTGCGCCCAGCCGGATTACCATTGTACCCCTGGGGGGTAGGCCTATATAAACCCCCCAGGGCACCCATGCAAAGGGTTGGAACCCATTAGCTCTAGACCAGATCATATAGAAGGGAGAGAGCTAGCCTTGCCCTCTCCTACCACCAGAAAACAGCTCAAGGAGCAACCGTGTAAACACTTTGCCATAGTGATCATGCGGAGACCCCACAGAGCAGCAGTAGGGGTATTATCTCCCCGGAGAGCCCCGAAGCTGGGTAAGATTCGCCGGCGTTCATGTCTTCGCCTCATCCCGTTTCCAGGCACCAGCGACATTCTACTCGCCCCTACCATGATAAGCCATCCGTTGGCATATGTCGCACCAAACCCCCGACAATCATCATGTCTATCCATGATATGTTATAGTTCATCACGAATCTCTAATAGCTCGGTGGCAGTGACTATGGAGAACCATCACTATCTCATCTGGAAGATTAACTCCCACTCGATTCAAGCGATTGTAGTACTCAGACAATCTGAGCACATGCTCAACGATTGAGCTTTTCTCCCTTAGTTTGCAGGCTTAAGAAACTTGTCGGAGGTCTCACACCTCTTGAAGTGGGCACTAGTCTGAAATCCCAATTTCAGTCTTTGGAACATCTCATATGTTCTGTGACGTTTCAAAAAAACGTCTTTGGTGCCACAATTCTAAACCATTAGCATTACGCACTGAACTATCACGTAGTCATCAAAATGTGTATGTCAGATGTTTCCCAACATCTACAGACGACGCTCGAGGTTCAGCACACTGAGCGGTGCATTAAGGACATAATCCTTCTGTGCAGCAATGAGGACAATCCTCAGTTTACGGACCCAGTCCGCATAATTGCTACTGTCAACTCTCAACTAAATTTTCTCTAGGAACATATCTAAAACAGTAGAACCAAAGCGTGAGCTACGACATAATTTGCAAAGACCTTTTGACTATGTTCATGATAATTAAGTTCATCTAATCAAATTATTTAATGAACTCCCACTTAGATAGACATCCCTCTAGTCATCTAAGCGATACATGATCCGAGTCAACTAGGCCGTGTCCGATCATCACATGAGACGGACTAGTCATCATCGGTGAACATCTTCATGTTGATCGTATCCACTATACGACTCATGTTTGACCTTTCGGTCTTTCGTGTTCCGAGGCCATGTCTGTACATGCTAGGCTCGTCAAGTTAACCTAAGTGTATTGCGTGTGTAAATCTGGCTTACACCCGTTGTATGAGAATGTTAGAACCTATCACACCTGATCATCATGTGGTGCTTCGGAACAACGGACCTTAGCAACGGTGCGCAGTTAGGGGGGAACACAATTCTTGATATTTTAATGAGGGATCATCTTATTTATGCTACCGTCGTTCTAACCAAATAAGATGTGAAAACATGACAAACATCACATGCAAATCATAAAGTGACATGATATGGCCAATATCATCTTGCGCCTTTGATCTCCATCTTCGAGGCGCGGCATGAACACCATCGTCACCGGCATGACACCATGATCTCCATCATCGTGTCTTCATGAAGTTGCCTCGCCAACTATTACTTCTACTACTATGGCTAACGGTTAGCAATAAAGTAAAGTAATTACATGGCGTGTTCATTGACACGCAGGTCATAAATAAATTAAGACAACTCCTATGGCTCCTGCCGGTTGTCATACTCATCGACATGCAAGTCGTGATTCCTATTACAAGAACATGATCAATCTCATACATCACATATATCATTCATCACATCCTTTTGGCCATATCACATCACAAAGCAAACCCTGCAAAAACAAGTTAGACGTCCTCTAATTGTTGTTGCATGTTTTACGTGGATGCTATGGGTTTCTAGCAAGAACGTTTCTTACCTACGCAAAACCACAACGGTGATATGCCAATTGCTATTTACCCTTCATAAGGACCCTTTTCATCGAATCCGATCCGACTAAAGTGGGAGAGACAGACACCCGCCAGCCACCTTATGCATCAGGTGCATGTCAGTCAGTGGAATCAGTCTCACGTAAGCCTACGTGTAAGGTCGGTCCAGGCGGCTTCATCCCATAATGCCACCGGATCAAGATAAGACTAGTAACAGTAAGCAAATTGAACAAATCATTGCCCACAACTGCTTTGTGTTCTACTCGTGCATAGAACCTACGCATAGACCTGGCTCATGATGCCATTGATGGGGAACGTAGCAATACTTCAAAATTTTCCTAGGTGTCACCAAGATGAATCTAGGAGATACTAGCAATGAGAGAGAGGGAGTTCATCTTCATAACCTTGAAGATCGCTAAGCGGAAGCGTTCAAGAGAACGGGGTTGATGGAGTCGTACTCGTCGTGATCCAAATCACCGATGATCCTAGCGCCGAACGGACGGCACCTCCGCGTTCAACACACGTACGGAACAGAGACGTCTCCCGCGCCTTGATCCAGCAAGGAGGAGGGAGAGGTTGAGGAAGGGAGCTCCAACAGCAGCACGACGGCGTGGTGGTGATGGAGTGGCAGTTCTCCGGCAGGGCTTCGCCAAGCTCACGCGGAGGAGGAGAGGTGTTGGGGAGGGCCTGCGCCTTAGATGTGGTGGTGCAACCCTCCTTTTACCCCTCTATTTATAGGGGAAGGGGGAAGGGGGCTGGCCTCCTCTAGATGAGATATAGAGGGGGGCGGCGGCCAAGGGGGAGGGGGCTTGCCCCCCAAGCCAAGGGGGGCGCCCCCTTTAGGGTTCCCCCCAACCCTAGGCGCATGGGCCCTTGGGGGGTTGGCGTCCCAGCCCACTTGGGGCTGGTTCCCTTCCCCTTACAGCCCATAAGGCCCTCCAGGAGAGGTGGCCCCTCCCGGTAGACCCCCGGAACCCCTCCGGTGGTCCTGATACAATACCGATATGCCCCCGAACCTTTCCGGTGACCGTATGACAACTTCCCACATATAAATCTTCACCTTCGGACCATTCCGGAACTCCTCGTGATGTCCGGGATCTCATCCAGGACTCCGAACAACATTCGGTAATCACATACAAGTCTTCCTAATAACCCTAGCGTCATCGAACCTTAAGTGTGTAGACCCTACGGGTTCGGGAACCATGCAGACATGACCGAGACAACTCTCTGGCCAATAACCAATAGCGGGATTTGGATACCCATGTTGGCTCCCACATGTTCCATGATGATCTCATCGGATGAACCACGATGTCGAGGATTCAAGCAATCCCGTATACAATTCCCTTTGTCAATCGGTACATTACTTGCCTGAGATTCGATCGTTGGTATCCCAATACCTCGTTCAATCTCGTTACCGGCAAGTCACTTTACTCGTTCCGTAACACATCATCCCATGACCAACCCTTAGTCACATTGAGCTCATTACGATGATGTCTTACCGAGTGGGCCCAGAGATACCTCTCCGTCATACGGAGTGACAAATCCCAGTCTCGATTCATGCCAACCCAACAGACACTTTTGGAGATACCCGTAGTGCACCTTTATAGTCACCCAGTTACGTTGTGACGTTTGGCACACCCAAAGTATTCCTACAGTATCTGGGAGTTGCACAATCTCATGGTCTAAGAAAAGATACTTGACATTAGAAAAGCTTTAGCAGACGAACTACACGATCTTGTGCTATGCTTAGGATTGGGTCTTGTCCATCACATCATTCTCCTAATGATGTGATCCCATTATCAATGACATCCAATATCCATGGTCAGGAAACCATGACCATATATTGATCAACGAGCTAGTCAACTAGAGGCTTACTAGGGACATGTTGTGGTCTATGTATTCACACATGTATTACGGTTTCCGGTTAATACAATTATAGCATGAACAATAGACAATTATCATGAACAAGGAAATACAATAATAACCATTTTATCATTGCCTCTAGGGCATATTTCCAACAGTAACATACCGATGACAAAGGGAATAACGTATGTTGTTATTGCGGTTTGACCGATTAAGATATTTGTAAAATATGTAGAAACCAATATGAGCATCCAGGTTCCACTATTGGTTATTGTCTGGAGATGTGTCTCGGTCATGTCTACATAGTTCTCGAACCCGTAGGGTCCGCACACTTAACATTCAATGACGATTTGTATTATGAGTTATATGTTTTGGTGACCTATGTTTGTTCGGAGTCCCGGATGAGATAATAGACATGGCAAGGAGTCTCGAAATGCTTGAGAGGTAAAGATTGATATATTGGAAGGTAGTATTCGGACACCGGAAGGGTTCCGGAGTGTATCGGGTACATACCGGAGTACCGGAGGGGTTACCGGAACCCCCCGGGGAAAGATATGGGCCATAGGAGGGAGGCTAACCAACCCACAAGGGGCTGGTGCGCCTCCCACAAGGGAGGAGGCCGAATTGGACTGGGGAAGGGGGCGCCACCCCTTTCCTTCTCCTACTCCCTCTCCT
Source organism: Triticum urartu (assembly GCF_003073215.2). Classification (NCBI taxonomy): domain Eukaryota; kingdom Viridiplantae; phylum Streptophyta; class Magnoliopsida; order Poales; family Poaceae; genus Triticum; species Triticum urartu. Next base: position 611,140,964 of record NC_053026.1, on the reverse strand, counting down.
TCCCCTTTTCCCCCTTCGGTAGAAAGGAAAAAAGGGGTCGGATCCTACTAGGAATGGAGTCCTAGTAGGACTCCCCTCTCCTTGGCGCGCCCCTAGTGGCCGGCCTCCTCCCCTCCTCCTTTATATATGGGGGCATGGGGCACCCCAAAGCACATAAATTGTTCCCTTAGCCGTGTGCGGTGCCCCCCTCCACTGTTTACTCCTCCGATCATAGCGTCGTAGTGCTTAGGCGAAGCCCTGCGTGGATCACATCACCATCACCATCACCATGCAGGGAATCATCGTAGCAATTCCCAAAGGTGGAAGTGATAAGTATGGAGTGTCGAACCCACAAGGAGATAAAGGTAAGATCAATATTCTCTGAAGTCCTATCTGCCACTGATACGACTCTACGCACACCAAACGTTTGCTTCCAACTAGAAACGAGAAATAAAACTATGTTGTGGGTATGAAGAGGATAACTTTGCATGATATCGGAGAGCTAAAAATATAAAAGTAGGTGATGTTATCATAAAGTTAGAATATATTACTAAATATTATAAATAGCGAGTGTGGAATAATGGTGGATCAGTGTGCGGAATTGTCTTAGGCAATTGTTAACAAGACCGGTAGTCATCATTGTAATTTCATATGAGGGAGAGGCATAGGCTAACATACTTTCTCTTCTTGGATCATATGCACTTATGATTGGAACTCTAGCAAGCGTCCGCAACTACTAAAGATCATTAAGGTAAAACCCAACCATAGCATTAAAGCATCAAGTCCCCTTTATCCCATACGCAACAACCCCCTTACTCGGGTTTATGCTTCTGTAACTCAAGAAACCCACTATAAGCGAATCATGAACGTATTGCAACACCCTACAGCGGGAATCCCTCACACTTGCGCGACACGGAGGGCACAATAGGACAGAACCAAAATAAAACATACAACTCGTACCAATCTAGATCATCAATCAACCCAAAGACAAAGGATATCTACTCAAAACATCATAGGATGGCAACATATCATGGATCATAATATGTGGCATAAAGCACCATGTTCAAGTAGGGATTACAGCGGGGTGCGGGAGAGTGGACCGTGTAAAAGAGATGAGGATGGTGATGTTGATGAAGACGATCACCGCGACGATGATTCCCCTCCCGATGGCACTCTGGTGCCACTGAGAGAGAGGAGGAGAGGTTCTCCCCCTTGTGCTTCCTCCTCGATGGCCTCCCCCTGGATGGGGAGAGGTTCTCCCTCTGGTCCTTGGCCTTCATGACGATGATGGCCCCTCCGGGATCCTCCTCCATGCCCTCCGGTGATGATGGCCCCCTCCGGCAGGGTGCCAGAGAGGGCCTAGATTGATTTCTCGTGGCTACAGAGGCTTGCGGCGGCGGAACTTCCGATCTAGCTTAATTTCCGGAGGTTTCTATATATATAAGAGGTTTTGGCGTCAAGAACAAGTCAGGGGGGTCTCCGAGCTGTCCACGAGATAGGGGGGCGCGCCTCCCACCCTCGTGGGCAGCCCGGGACTCTTCTGGCCCAACTCTTTTACTCCATGGCCTTCTTCTAGTCCAAAAATAAGCTCCGTCAAGTTTCAGGTCAATTGGACTCCGTTTGGTTTTCCTTTTCTACAATATTCTAAAACAAGGAAAAAACAGAAACTGGCACTGGGCTCTAGGTTAATAGGTTAGTCCCAAAAACCATATAAAATAGCATATAAATCCATATAAAACATCCAAGGTTGATAATATAATAGCATGAATACTTCATAAATTATAGATACGTTGGAGACGTATCAGATCCTCTACTGGATCAAGGGTTCGAGGGACGTCATCGAGCTGAACATGTGCTGAACTTGGAGGTGTCGTACGTTCGGTACTTGATCGGTTGGATCGCTAAGACGTTCGACTACATCAACCGCGTTAACCTAATGCTTCCACTTTCGGTCTACGAGGGTATGTGGACACACTCTCCCCCTCTCGTTGCTATGCATCTCCTAGATAGATCTTGCGTGATCATAGATTTTTTTTTGAAATTGCATGCTACGTTCCCCAATAGTGGTATCAGAGCCAGGTCTATGTGTAGATGCTATATGCATGAGTAGAAAACAATGAGTTGTGGGCGATAATAGTCATACTGCTTTCCACCACCGTCTTACTTTGATTCGACGGTATTGTTGGATGAAGCGGCCCAGACCGACATTACATGACCGCGTTCATGAGACTGGTTCTACCGACGAGCTTTGCACACAGATGGCTGGCGGGTGTCTGTTTCTCCAACTTTATTTGAATCGAGATTGACTATGGCCGGTCCTTGTTGATGGTTAAAACAACACACTTGACGAAAAATCGTTGTGGTTTTGATGTGTAGGTAAGAACGGTTCTTGCTAGAAGCCTGTAGCAGTCACGTAAAACTTGCAACAACAAAGTAGAGGACGTCTAACTTGTTTTTGCAGGGCATGTTGTGATGTGATATGGTCAAGACGTGATGAGACATAAATTATTGTATGAGATGATCATGTTTTGTAAAAGTTATTGGCAACTGGCAGGAGCCTTATGGTTGTTGCTTTATTGTATGAAATGCAATCGCCATGTAATTGCTTTACTTTATCACTAAGCAGTAGCGATAGTCGTAGAAGCAATAGTTGGCGAGACGACAATGATGCTACGATGGAGATCAAGGTGTCAAGCCGGTGACGATGGAGATCATGACGGTGCTTTGGAGATGGAGATCAAATGCACAAGATGATGATGGCCATATCATGTCACATATTTTGATTGCATGTGATGTTTATCTTTTTATGCATATTATTTTGCTTAGTACGGCGGTAGCATTATAAGATGATCCCTCACTAAAATTTCAAGGTACAAGTGTTCTCCCTGAGTATGCACCTTGCTACAGTTCGTCTGCCGAGACACCACGTGATGATTGGGTGTGATAAGCTCTACATTCACATACAATGGGTGCAAGCCAGTTTTGCACATGCAGAATACTCGTGTTAAACTTGACGAGCCTAGCATATGCAGATATGGCCTCGGAACACTGAGACTGAAAGGTCGAAAATAAATCATATAGTAGATATGATCAACATAGAGATGTTCACCATTGAAAACTACTCCAATTCACATGATGATAGGACATGGTTTAGTTTATATGGATCACGTGATCATTTAGATGACTAGAGGGATGTCTATCTAAGTGGGAGTTCTTGAGTAATATGATTAATTGAACCTTAATTTATCAGGAACTTAGTACCTGATAGTATTTGCATATCTTTGTTGTAGAACAATAGCTCGTGTATAGCTTCCCCGTTTTATTTATGATATGTTCCTAGAGAAAAATAAGTTGAAAGATGATAGTAGCAATGATGCAGACTGGATCCGTGATCTGAGGATTATCCTCATTGTTGCACCGAAGAATTATGTCCTTGATGCACCGCTAGGTTATGGACCTTTTGCAGGAACAGATGCAGACATTATGAACGTTTGGCAAGCTCGGTATGATGACTACTTGATAGTTTTGTGCACCATGTTTTATGGCTTAGAACTAGGACTTCAAAAATGTTTTGAACGACTTAGAGCATATGAGATGTTCCAAGAGTTGAAATTGGTATTTCAGACTCATGGCCGTGTTAAGAGGTATGAGACCTCTGACAAAGTACTTTGCCTACAAGATGGAGGAGAATAGCTCAGCTAGTGAGCATATGCTCAGAATGTCCGGGTACTACAATCGCTTGAATCAAGTGGGAGTTAATCTTCCAGATAAGATAGTGATTGACAGTGTTCTCTAGTCACTATCATCAAGTTACTAGAACTTCGTGATGAAATATAATATGCGAGGGATGACGAAAACAATTCCCAAGCTCTTCACAATGCTGGAATCAGCGAAGGTAAAAATCAAGAAAAAGCATCAAGTGTTGATGGTTAACAAGACCACTAGTTTCAAGAGAAGGGCAAGGGAAAGAAAGGGAAAACTTCAAAATAATGGCAAGAAAGTTGCCACTCCCATGAAGCCCAAAGCCAGACCCAAGCCTGAAACTGAGTGCTTCTACTGCAAAAGAAATGGTCACTGGAAGTGGAGATGCCCTAGATACTTGGCGGATAAGAAGGATGGCAAAGTGAACAAAGGTATATTTGATATATATATATATATTATTGATGTGTACTTTACTAGTGTTTATAGCAACCCCTCGGTATTTGATACTGGTTCAGTTGCTAACAGTAGTAACTTGAAATAGGAGTTGCGAGATAAACAGAAACTAGTTAAGGCCGAGGTGACGATGTGTGTTGGAAGTAATTCCAAGGTTGATACAATCACTATCGCACACTCCCTCTACCTTCGGGATTAGAATTGAACCTAAATTAATGTTATTTGGTGTTTGCGTTGGGCATTAATATGATTAGATCATGTTTATTGCAATACGATTATTCATTTAAGTCATAGAATAATTGTTGTTTCTATTTATATGAATAAAACCTTCTATGGTCATACACCCAATGTGAATGGTTTATTGAATCTCGATCATAGTGATACACTGATACGTCTCCGTCGTATCTACTTTTCCAAACACTTTTGCCCTTATTTTGGACTCTAACTTGCATGATTTGAATGGAACTATCCCGGACTGACGCTATTTTCAGCAGAATTACCATGGTGTTATTTATGTGCAGAAACAAAAGTTCTCGGAATGACCTGAAACTTCACGGAACAACTTTTCGGAAACAATAAAAAATTACTTGCAAAAGATGAGGGCCAGGGGGCCCACCACCTATCCACGAGGGTGGGGGGCATGCCCCCCTATCTCATGGGCCCCCTGGAGCTCCTCCGACCTCAACTCCAACTCTATATATTTGGTTTCGGGGAGAAAAAAATCAAGGAGAAGGATTCATCACGTTTTACGATACGGAGCCGCCGCCAAGCCCTAAAACCTCTTGGGAGGGCTGATCTGGAGTCCGTTCGGGGCTCCAGAGAGGGGAATATGTCGCCATCGTCATCATCAACCATCCTCCATCACCAATTTCATGATGCTCACTGCCGTGCGTGAGTAATTCCATCGTAGGCTTGCTGGACGGTGATGGGTTGGATGAGATTTATCATGTAATCGAGTTAGTTTTGTTAGGGTTTGATCACTAGTATCCACTATGTTCTGAGATTGATGTTGCTATGACTTTGCTATGCTTAATGCTTGTCACTAGGGCCCGAGTGCCATGATTTCAGATCTGAACCTATTATGTTTTCATCAATATATGAGAGTTCATGATCCTATCTTGCAAGTCTATAGTCACCTATTATGTGTTATGATCTGTTAACCCCAAAGTGACAATAATCGGGATACTTACTGGTGATGACCATAGTTTGAGGAGTTCATGTATTCACTATGTGCTAATGCTTTGTTCCGGTACTCTATTAAAAGGAGGCCTTAACATCCCTTAGTTTCCATTAGGACCCCGTTGCCACGGGAGGGTAGGACAAAAGATGTCATGCAAGTTCTTTTCCATAAGCACGTATGACTATATTCGGAATACATGCCTACATTACATTGATGAACTGGAGCTAGTTCTGTGTCACCCTAGGTTATGACTGTTACATGATGAACCTGTTGGAAATATGCTCTAGAGGCAATAACAAATTAGTTATTATTATATTTCCTTGTTCATGATAATCGTTTATTATCCATGCTATAATTGTATTGATAGGAAACTCAGATACATGTGTGGATACATAGACAACACCATGTCCCTAGTAAGCCTCTAGTTGACTCGCTCGTTGATCAATAGATGGTTACGGTTTCCTGACCATGGACATTGGATGTCGTTGATAACGGGATCACATCATTAGAAGAAGATGTGATGGACAAGACCCAATCCTAAGCATAGCACAAGATCGTGTAGTTCGCATGCTAAAGCTTTTCTAATGTCAAGTATCATTTCCTTAGACCATGAGATTGTGCAACTCCCGGATACCGTAGGAATACTTTGGGTGTGCAAACGTCACAACGTAACTGGGTGGCTATAAAGGTGCACTACGGGTATCTCCGAAAGTGTCTGTTGGGTTGGCACGAATCGAGACTGGGATTTGTCACTCCGTATGACGGAGAGGTATCTCTGGGCCCACTCGGTAGGACATCATCATAATGTGCACAATGTGATAAGGAGTTGATCACGGGATGATGTGTTCAGAACGAGTAAAGAGACTTGCCGGTAACGAGATTGAACAAGGTATCGGGATACCGACGATCGAATCTAGGGCAAGTACAATACCGCTAGACAAAGGGAATTGTATACGGGATTGATCGAATCCTCGACATCGTGGTTCATCCGATGAGATCATCGTGGAACATGTGGGAACCAACATGGGTATCCAGATCCCGCTGTTGGTTATTGACCGGAGAACGTCTCGGTCATGTCTGCATGGTTCCCGAACCCGTAGGGTCTACACACTCACTTAAGGTTCGATGACGCTAGGGTTATAAGGAATAGATATACGTGGTTACCGAATGTTGTTCGGAGTCCCGGATGAGATCCCAGACGTCACGAGGAGTTCCGGAATGGTCCGGAGGTAAAGATTTATATATGGGAAGTCCTGTTTTGGTCACCGGAAAAGTTTTGGGTTTTATCGGTAACATACCGGGACCACCAGGAGGGTCCCGGGGGTCCACCAAGTGGGGCCACCGGCCCCGGAGGGCTGCATGGGCCAAGTGTGGGAGGGGACCAGCCCCAGGTGGGCTGGTGCTCCCCCCCACAAGGGCCCAAGGCGCCTAGGGTTTGGGGGGGGGGGGCGCCCCACCTAGCTTGGGGGGCAAGTTTCCTCTCTTCCCCCCCTTGGCCGCCCCACCAGATGGGATCTGGGCTGGCCGCCGCCCCTAGGTTGGAACCCTAGGTGGGGGCGCAGCACTCTCCCTATCCCCTATATATAGTTGAGGTCTTTGGGGCTGCCAACACATGAGTTTTGACCTCTCCCTGGCGCAGCCCTACCTCTCCCCCTCCTCGTCTCTTGCGGTGCTTGGCGAAGCCCTGCTGGAGTACCACGCTCCTCCACCACCACCACGCCGTCGTGCTGCTACTGGATGGAGTCTTCCTCAACCTCTCCTTCTCTCCTTGCTGGATCAAGGCATGGGAGACGTCACCGGGCTGTACGTGTGTTGAACGCGGAGGTGCCGTCCGTTCGGCACTAGGATCTCCGGTGATTTGGATCACGACGAGTACGACTCCTTCAACCCCATTCTCTTGAACGCTTCCGCTTAGCGATCTACAAGGGTATGTAGATGCACTCTCGTTCCCCTCGTTGCTGGTCTCTCCATAGATAAATCTTGGTGACATGTAGGAAAATTTTGAATTTCTGCTACGTTCCCCAACAGAACCGCATCTGGCATAATTCTCTATCACCGATCCATGGCCTACGAGCTTTCCATATATTGTTCTTCACTTATTTACTTTTCCGTTGCTATTGCTATCATCACTACAAATACCAAAAACATTAATTTTGCTATCATTACCTTTTGCTACCGCTACTACTACTATCATATTACTTTGCTACTAAATACCTTGCTACAGATATTAAGTTTCCAGGTGTGGTTGAATTGATAACTCAGCTGCTAATACTTGAGAATATTCTTTGGCTCCCCTATTGTTGAATCAATAAATTTGGGTTGAATACTCTACCCTCGAAAACTGTTGCGATCCCCTATACTTGTGGGTTATCATACACATATTCATAATATTGATGCCAAAAGATGCAAAGTTGACAATCATAGTGCGACATATTTGTGGCACTGCCATGATGGTGTAAAGCGCATGAAGAAACTCCATGCTAATGGGCTTTTGGAATCACTTGATTATGAATTACTTGATGCTTGGGAACCATGCTTCATGAGCAGCGAGCCACTGACTTATTGAAAATAATACATACCGATGTATGAGGTCTGATGAGTGTTGAGGCTCGCGGCGGGTATCATTATTTTATGAACTTCACAGATGATTTGAGCAGATATGGGTATATCTACTTAATGAAACATAAGTCTGAAACATTTGAAAAGTTCAAAAAAAATCAGAGTGAAGTAGAAAATCATCGTAACAAGAAAATAAAGTTTCTACGATCTTATCGCAGAGGCGAATATTTGAGTTACGAGTTTGGTATTTCTTTGAAACAATGTGGAATAGTTTCACAACTCACGCCACCAGGAACACCACACTGTAATGGTGTGTCCAAACGTTGTAACCACACTTTATTAGATATGGTGCGTCTATGATGTCTCTTACCGATTTATCACTATCGTTTTGGGGTTATGCATTAGAGACAACAACATTCACGTTAAATAGGGAACCATCTAAATCCGTTAAGATGACACTATATGAACTGTGGTTTAGCAAGAAACCTAAGCTGTCGTTTCTTAAAGTTTGGGGCTGCGATGCTTATGTGAAAAAACTTCAACCTGATAAGCTCGAACAAAAATCGAAGAAATGTGTCTTCATAGGATACCCAAAAGAGACTGTTGGGTACACCTTCTATCACAGATCCGAACGCAAGATATTCATTGCTAAGAATGGATCCTTTCTAGAGAAGGAGTTTCTCTCGAAAGAAGTGAGTGGGAGGAAAGTAGAACTTGATGAGGTAATTGTACCTTCTCACATATTTGAAAGTAGTTCATCATAGAAATCAGTTCTAGTGATTCCTACACCAATCAATGAAGAAGCTAATGATGATCATGATGAAACTTCAGATCAAGTTACTACCGAACCTTGTAGGTCAAACAGAGTACAGTCCGTACCAGAGTGGTACGGTAATCCTATTCTGGAGGTCATGTTACTTGACCATGACAAACCTACGAACTATGAGGAAGCAATGATGAGCCTAGATTCCGCGAAATGGCTTGAGGCCATGAAATCTGAGATGGGATCTGTTGGGGATATCACTACTAGGCGTAAACCGGCCTATCTGGGCCGGGTTAACTTCGTCAATAGTTAAGTATGTTAAAGCCCAAGAAGGCAGATGAGGGATCAAGGCCCATAGTCGGTTCAAGGCCTGTAGCCGTAAACCGGCGTTGGTATTTAACTTGTATTGTAAGTTAGGAATAAGTAGAGACCAAACCGGACACATCTATGAGCCGGTATTAGGACTCTGTGAATCAGCGGGCGTCACCCATGTATATAAGGGGACGACCCGGCGGCGGCTCAAGGACAACAGACAACAACTCGAGACATAGGCGAAGCTTGTTTGCTCCCTGGTCATCGAAACCCCATCAATTCCATCACAACTAGACATAGGCTTTTACCTTCATCGAAGGGGCCGAACTAGTATAAAACTCTCTTGCGTCCCTGTGTCCACTTTAACCCCTTCAAGCTAACTCGTCGCGATGGCTCCATGACTAAGTCCTTTCTCTAGGACATCTGCCGTGACAAAACCACGACAGTTGGTGCCCACCGTGGGGCTATCGCACGATGGTTTCAAGTTCTTGGAGGGCCGCTTTGAAGGACTCGAGGGCTACGCCGTAGGCCGGATGACTAAGAGTCGTCGCGGCAAGCTTTACATCGACGATGCAGGCTGGGGCCCCAAGGCTGGTTTAGTTGAGTATGGGTACCGGGTCCCCTTTGGTGGCATACACGTTTTCATCGGCAAGATCGGAGAACCGGGCCCTGAGCCGGATATCTGCACCGACCTCGTCGAAACGGCTCAACGTGCGCGATCTGCCCGGGTTAAACCGGCCATGAAGCGTGCCTTCGTGAGAGTCATCCATGGAGGAGGTCATGAGGATGGATCGGGATCTGGCGGCGAGACCGTCATTTACTCCGGCGATGAGTCATCGACCGGAGAAATCGAGTCTCTATATCAGCTACAAGATGGCCGGACTGGGGGCTGTTCCGACGGCGACAGTATTCCGGACCCCTCTGATCTGCCCAACCGAGTTGGAATATCCATGGCCAGCACACAAGCAACGCTTCATTCTTCGACTGCTGTGGCAACAACCTCTGGTTCAGCAGCGGCGACGGCTGCCGGGGCAGGAGGCCCTGTGCGCCCGCCGGCTCAAGTTCTATCAGAGCTATTTGATGCATTGGCTGTGCTTATGGTGGAAGCTAATCCGGCGGATCAGGACGTCCACAACGCGGAGATTGCAAAGGTAAGGGAACAGATCACCCAGGCCAAGGCGGACCTGGCAGCTGAGGATACCAGGATGGCCATAGAGCGGGCCGCTCCAGATGCACAAGCCTACAGGCTCATGTTGGACCAGAACGCGTCGCATGAAGTCATGAGGAGGAAGTACCGATCCCGTTTGCCTCCAGTTTTCGAGGCCAGAGACCTTTTCAACACCCTGGGAGCAGGAACCAGTAATCCGCTGGAGGGAAACCGGGCGGAAGCTCCTGGGACCGGTGCGCCGGTTCAGCCTCGTCGGATGGATCCGCCTCGTCAAAACACCGTTATACCTCAGGCTATTTCAACACCTGCGGGTCACTACTCCAACCCAATGGACAATCTCGTTGCCGCTGCTGCATGGCTGGAGGCCATTCCAATTGAAGGTGACTCACCGCAGGCGATAGAGACGCGACGGGTCAAGGAGCTTCTTAGGACAGCTTTGGACCAAGAGGAAGCATACTCGTACAGCCGCGACCGGATCCACTCGACCCCTCGCCCAAGCCGGAGCTATAGCAGGCGTATGGAGGAACCGGCAGTGTCAAGTAATGAACGACTTGGAGCACCCCGCGGCAACAACCCAGCGGGTGGTGCTGATAACGCTTAGGAAGTGGTGGACCGGGCCCGAGCACGCAGGGAGGCCGAGTTAGCCGCACAATATCAGGCTCGGCAGCTTACGCCGCGTCGTCCAACTATTTCGGTCGAACCCGGTGTTACTTCTAGCTCTTTGGGGGTGCCTTTCCTTGTCCCCGCATTACGCAATGTGCGGCTACCCAAGGATTTCAAGGGCCCGCGCAAGGTACCAAATTACACGGCGGATCAACCCCCAGAGACATGGGTGGAGAGCTATGAGATGGCCATGGAGATGCTGGATGTGGATGATGCGGCATGTGCGAAATACTTCACCATGATGCTTGAAGGAACGGCCCGCACTTGGTTAAAAAGCTAAACGGCCAATTCTATCAGTTCATGGGCCCAATTACGAGCCCGGTTTATCAATAATTTCAAGGATACATGTAAGCAGCCCATGTCGATAGTAGACTTAGCTGCCTGTGTCCAGGAGGAAGGAGAATCGACGACTCATTGGGTGCGCCGGGTCTCACAAGTGTTGCATTCATCAGACCGCATCAACGCTGACACCGCAGTCTTAACCCTAGAAGGCAACTGCCGGTTTGGGCCCCTAAAGCTGAAGTTGGGATGGATGAAGCGCCATTGCACTGACAAGGGGACCCTCATGGCTGCTTTGGTAAAGTATGCTGATTCTGATAGTACCAAGGATCCCGAATCTGATGATGACAAAGCAGGGAAGGGAAAGAGGAACAACAACTCCAAAGGTCAGCAGCATCACTGGGCAGGCAGTGGTGGTGGAGGCAAGCATAAAGCGTATGGTAACATGGACTTTGTGGCTAATACCAACGCGCAGGACAATGGCCAGCAACGCAAGGGTAAACCGAAAAATCGCAGTGGGGCACCCAACCCTAACCCGGATCGCCTAAATTATCTACTGAGCCAGCCCTGTCCAAGACATGGGACGAAGGAGGTGCCAGCAAACCACCTTTGGAAGGATTGCTTTATTATGCAGGAGTTCAAGAATTCTAATGCTTTCCGGTATGATCACGGCTCCGGCGGTGGCTCAGGATCCGGGCCGGGTTACGGTGGAGGAAATTCCGGTTCAGGATTTAATGGTAATCCGGGCGGACATAATAATCAAAATAATCAGAACAACCAGGGTGGTTATAACCACCAGCAGCAACAGTCAGGTTACTAGAGCAACCCAAAGCAGTTGAATAGTGGGCAGTACCATGTCTTCACCACTAGCTTGGACAAGCGAGACCGGAAGGTTCAGAGGCGGGCAGTCAACTCTGTTGAACCGGCCGTGCCCCGTTATCTACGCTAGTCTGAACAGCCAATCATATGGAGCAGAGAGGATCACCCTCCCCAGGTTGATAATCCGGGTCAGTTGGCTCTGGTGGTGGCGCCTCAGGTGGGAGGTTACAAGTTCACCAAAGTTCTCATGGATGGAGGGAGCAGCATTAATATCTTATACTATGAGACCTTCCGTCGTATGGGACTAACAGATAAAAATCTCAAACCGTCTAATACGGTGTTCCACGGTGTAGTACCTGGAAAGTCAGCTTATCCTGTTGGTAAGATAGCTCTGGAAGTGGCCTTTGGAGATGATCATGATTCCAGGTCGGAGACATTGACGTTTGAAGTGGTGAAAATCCAAAGTCCATATCACGCCCTGTTTGGGCGACCGGCCTACGCCAAGTTTATGGCACGACCCTGTTATGTGTATTTGCAGCTCAAGATGCCGAGTTCCAAGGGGACAATAACGGTTCACGGAAGCCGTAAAATCGCTTTGGAGTGCGAGGAAGGAGATGCGGCTTACGCAGAGTCTGTTTGTGCCACCGAGGAGCTGAAGTATTATAAGGACAGTGTTGATCCGGCGGACATGACTCCATTAAAAAAGCCAACTATGGAGCATGATCCGGCCCTGAACTTCAAATCGGCAGTAGAAACTAAGCTTGTTGACTTCGTACCTGGCGATTCGTCCAAGCAGTTCAGCATCAGTGCCAACTTGGATCCAAAATAGGAAAGCGCGCTCATCGAATTCATCCGTGAGAATCGGGACATTTTTGCATGGAAGCCCTCTGACATGCCAGGTGTACCGAGGAAACTCGCTGAGCACACCCTTAATGTGGATCCTAAATACAAACCTGTGAAACAGTTCCTCCGCCGGTTTAACGAAGAAAGACGCAAGGCGATTGGAGAAGAGGTAGCCAGGCTCTTAGTAGCTGGTTTTATTGTTGAAGTTTTTCACCCTGAGTGGCTTGCCAATCCGGTGCTAGTCCTTAAGAAAAACGGCACCTGGCGCATGTGTGTGGATTACACAGATCTTAATAAGGCTTGTCCAGCAGATCCTTTTTCCCTCCCCCGTATTGATCAAATCATTGATGCTACGACGGGTTGTGAGCGTTTAAGTTTTTTGGATGCATATTCTGGCTATCATCAGATTAAAATGGCAGTTAAGGACCAGGAGAAGACGGCATTCATAACTCCCTTTGGATCCTTCTGCTATGTGTCTATGCCCTTTGGGCTCAAAAGTGTCCAGGCAACTTATCAACGGTGTGTACACAATTGTCTTCACAAGCAGATTGGCCGTAATGTACATGCTTACGTGGATGATATCATGGTTAAGTCCAGGGAGAAGGAGACTCTGGTTGACGATTTTAAGGAAACCTTTGATAACCTAAGGATGTACAAGATGATGCTTAATCCGGACAAGTGTGTCTTTGGTGTACCAGTGGGCAAGTTATTGGGTTTTCTGGTGTCCAACAGGGGAATTGAGGCTAATCCGGAGAAGATCACAGCCATCACCTCCCTGGCTAAACCGAAGTGTATCAATGATGTTCAACGCCTGGCAGGCCGGATTGCCGCGTTAAGCCGGTTTATCAGCCGCCTTGGTGAGAAGGCAATCCCTTTGTATCAGATGTTGAAGAAGACGGATCAGTTCGTCTGGAGTTCTGCTGCTGATGAAGCATTTGAGGACTTAAAGCGGCAATTGGCCAATCTGCTTGTGCTCGCCGCTCCCATTGACAAGGAGCCGTTACTGCTATATGTTGCTGCTAATGCTCGTGCGGTCAGCGTGGCTATTGTGGTGGAGCGAAAGGAGGCAGGTAAGGAGCATCCGGTTCAACGTCCGGTCTATTATATCAGCGAGGTACTCATTGAGTCCAAGGAAAGGTATCCGCATTGGCAGAAGCTGGTGTACGGAGTTTTTATGGCAAGCCGGAAGCTTAAGCAATACTTCCAAGGGCACCCAATTACGGTGAGCAGTGCTGCTCCTTTGGGGGATATCATCCAGAACCGGGAAGCGACTGGCCGGATTGCCAAGTGGGCTATATAGCTTGGGCCGCACGGATTGAAGTATGTGCCTCGGACGGCGGTGAAGTCTCAAGCACTGGTTGATTTCATCAATGATTGGACGGAAATGCAAGCACCTGAGGAAAAGCCGGATCACACATATTGGACCATCCATTTTGACGGATCTAGGCAATTGGAAGGCTCGGGGGCTGGAGTCGTATTAACTTCCCCACGAGGTGATAAGTTTTGTTACGTTCTCCGCTTAATGTTTCCTTGTACTAACAATGCAGCTGAGTATGAAACCTTGCTCCGTGGTCTCCGGATGGCTAAGGAGATGAACCTAAGTCGAGTTAAGTGCTTCGGTGACTCGGACCTCGTGGCTCAACAAGTGTCTAGCACTTGGGACTCCAAGGACCCACTCATGGCAGCATATCGTCGTGAGGTGGATATTGTTGCAAGTCATTTTAAAGGCTATCAAGTGGACCACGTGGACCGACGGAAGAATGAAGCGGCAGACGCTTTAAGCCGGCTGGGCTCTCAGCGCAAACTGGTCCCGCCCAATGTTTTTCTAGATGTGCTGCACAACCCGTCGGTCAAGCTCCCTGGTGAAGCGGATTTGGCTATTCCTGATCCGGAGGCTCAATTGGTGGCAGCTCTTCATGTCATTCCGGATTGGACGCTTCCTTACCTGGCGTACATGAACCAGGGTGAGTTACCAGAGGATGAGATTCTGGCCCGACAGATAGTCTGGCGGTCCAAGTCCATGACTATTGTCAATGGCGAGTTGCATCATTGCAGTATATCAGGGGCGTTTCAACGCTGTGTGTCTCCTGAAGAAGACCGTGAAATTTTGCGTGAGATCCACGAAGGAGATTGTGGTCACCACGCCGGTTCAAAATCTTTGGTAGCTAAAGCGTTTCGCCATGGCTTCTATTGGTTAACTGCTCATGCTGATGCGGAGGATCTGGTCAGACGATGTGACAGTTGCCAAAAGTTTTCAAGACATGCTCATGTGCCGGCTCAAGAATTGAGAATGATTCCAATTACTTGGCCATTTGCGACTTGGGGGCTGGATATGGTTGGGCCTTTCAAAAGGTCCAAATATAAGAAGACCCACCTCCTGGTGGCGGTTGACAAGTTCACAAAGTGTATGGAGACATCATATTCCACCTGATGGTACAACCGCGGTGGTACTTTAAGATTTTTATTGCAGAAAGTACTTTGGAAAGTTCATCACCTAAAGGAAGAGCTAGTTGCAGTAATTATGCACGAAGGCATATCAGCATCAAAAGTATTAGCTAGCCTATTACAAGGCAACACGGTGCCCACAATAAGATCATTGTTTTTCGCAAGGGAGAAGCAGTTTTAAATCGGCTTCCGGTTCAAGCTTGGTCACCATCCCGGCCTGATGGTTGTGGGTCATCCCGCGCCGCTTCAGCTTCAGTTTCTCTACCCAGCGGCTGGAAATCAACAGTTGTCCAGTCGATTCCCATTAATGCTTGAAAGACAGCTTCATCATGGATCAGCAACGACGGGTCAATATCGGGAGCGTAAGTATGCTTACGGATTGGAGGGATAAGATTTTCCGCTTCAGGAATTGGTGCAGCTACTCGCTTGTTTTGATTGTCATATTGGGCTTGATAATGAGACAGGTCTGCTTCTTCAGCCAATTGAAAAGCTAGCGGACGCACCTCTCGGTTTATTGCTCGCAGATCCGCTTCACTAAACTCTGACCCGTCTTCCTTCAAGCTGGGATAGCCCTGAGCCACTTCAATAGGGTCAAAATCTGACACCCAAGCTTTTGCCCGGATTAAGGCATTGATCGCACCGGTTCGAGCAGCAGATTTCTTCAGCTCTTCAACCCGGGCAGGAAGCACCGACAGTTTCATCAGAGTGTCCTGAATCAAAGTGGGCGCCGGCTTGTTGTGGGATGCAGTACAGATGATCCGTTGTGCACCAGTGTACAGTTGTTCGATCAACGTGTAGGCGGCTTTCAATTTCTTCCGCACATCTGACCCCAAGTGACCAATGCGTGTCCCTGAAATGTCACCAAGGGTTAACAAACCGGTAGCTCTGTAAGACGGCAGAATCAATTCAAAAATCAAACCGTCTTACCAAAGATAGCAGCGGTCATGGCATGCACGTGCCGCTTTATGCTGGTCAGTTCATCCACCACCGGTTTTAGTGCAGCCTCGGCGTCTTCTGCTCGTTTGGTTAAAGCGGATTTTTCAGTAGCCCAATCCGCCCGCTCCTTCTTGAAATCCTTTTTAAGTTGTTCCATGACGCTTAAGGCGCTGATCAACTCCTCTTTTGCTTTTGAGGTTTCAGTCTGTTGGGACTTCAGATTTTCTTGGAGATCGGCGATTTGGATCTCTTTTGCCTTCAGCTCAGCCTGCATACAGACAGTTATATGATTCAGCAAGCAGTGCAAGAATTGAAGCACCAACCACATAACAAGTTATGCACTTGGTGCTTGGGGGCTAATGCCTATTTGATCGTCATCTTTCAATTGATTACAAAGTCCCAAGCTCAATACAAGTATTCAACCTGGCACTTGAGGGCTAATGGCTATCTGTTCAAAAAAGTTCTAATGTGGAGATATTAATTACTTAAGTCCCGGTTTAACTACACTAAGTTGAACCAGCCCTTGGGGGCTACATCAGCGAATTTCGAGGCATTAAGATTTATATTAGTAAGTCCCGGTTTGAAAGAAGATTAGAAACTGGACCTTGGGGGCTAGGAGAGTCAGCAAGAATTGAAGCATAGAAGCAGGAAAGAGCATATGGAAGTTACCTCATATTTATCTTTCATCATGTTAACCAGACCGGCTTCATAGTCACGACTGGTATACAGCCGGTTCAGATAGCCAGAATGGATGTCTTGGGCGTTCAGAGCAGCGTAAGTCGCCAGATCAACATTCCACTTGCCTTTGCCAAAGGCAGCAAATTCTTCCTTGGCAGTATGTTTAGACAAAGCGACAGGATTGCCTGGCTCTGTGCGACCAATGCCAGTAATGACAACCTCATCATCCTTGGCATCACCGGTTTGAACTGGGGCCGTTGGCTTATCAGTAGGCTTTGTTGGATTGGTGGATTTCTCAATCCGGATGGGGCTTGTGGGCTGGTTGACAGGACTTGAGGTATCAATAGGCCTCTCTTCAGCAATAAGATCGTCATCTCGCTGCGGTGGATCATTGAGTATGTCTTCAGGAATAGCTGCTTCAAGATCTACTGTTTTGCCCGGCTCAGGGACGGCATCCTCCTCGGCCGCTTTATCTAGGCGAGCTTTTTTGCTCGGCCTAGGCTTAGCCCTGAAAGGAATAACAAAATCAAATACAGCATATGTTCCAAGGTGATGTACCAGACATATTAAGATAAGTATGGCTTACCCAAGCACCCTTTTGAGCGGTGGCAGCTGAGTAGCCGATGACTCGCTAGAGGATGAGTGGGAAGTAACCTGATAATCAGAGTCAGATGGATTAAGGGTTGACGAAAACAGCCCGCTTTAGGACAAGCACTGACAAGCAAATTAGAGACCTCTGAACGGCGTTTCTGAACCGGACTGTTCTGTAAACCGGTGGAGGTAACTACCTGGCCGCTGTGCCGGGTTGTGCGGCGAGCTTCGTGCTGTTGGGTCTTCATAAGAAATTTGGGATCCAAGTAAGCAAGAGGATGAGAAAATTTAACTTTCCGGTTTGCCTGATGGATTTTTAGTGAAGACAAAGGTTCTGAATCGGAAGAGAGAATAATTACCTCTGCAGCATCAGCATGGCTGGCTTCGGCATCATCCTGACAAATATCACCATCAATAAGATGCATGAAAAATAAGCGAAGTGAGTCAAGCCCTACCTCAAGGTCCGGGTTATCCACATCATCATCAGGGGCCGGATTAGAGGATGCAGTGGTTCTTTTCCTATGGGCAGTCTTCTTCACAGCTTTAGTCTTTTGCCGGGTTGATCTTTCCGGTTTGTCTGGTTTTTCTGGTTTCTCCTGCGGCAGTTTCTTGCTCCAAAACGGATCATTGCCCTGGTTACACAGACACTGATATTAAACAATGACCAGATATATCAATAACAGGTTCAGCAAAAAGAAAAATCAAACTCTTACAGCTGGCGGTTTGTTGGTGGCACAGAAGGGAAGCAGGCCGGTTTTAGCACAGACGTGTTCCGGTTCATTCAGCATCTTGTTCACAGCCTCTGTGATTTCTTCGTCAGTGAGCTGGATGTTAGCATGTCGCGGTGGGTCATCAACACTGCCAGTATACTAGCACATCAAACCGGAGCGCTGACTAAGGGGTAGTATGCTCCATGATATCCAACAGCGAGCGAGATCAACCCCTGTTAAACCGTTGGCCATAAAGGCTCTGAGCTTGGACAGTTGAGGAGCATATTTGCTTCTCTCCTTGGCAGTCAACCTTTGCGGAAAGGGGTGTGTATTGCTAAGCCGCTCCGGGCAAAAGCCAGGCAAAGGATTTTCACCAGCAGGGGAGGTGTCTTTGCAATAGAATCATGTTTGATTCCACTCTTTGGGGTGGCTATGCAGCTTGGCATGAGGGTATGCGACCTCTTTCCTTTTCTGAATCGCCACACCGCCCAATTCCGTATTGGAACCATCAGAAAACTCAGTACGGCGGTTTAGATGGAAATAGTCTCTGAACAACTCCACTGTGGGCTCCTCTTGAAAGAATGCCTCATAGAGCACTTGGAAGTGACACATGTTTGTAACAGAGTTGGGACCAGTGTCTTGTGGGTGGAGTTGAAAATCGGCTAAAACGTCCCGGTAAAATTTAGAACCAGGCGGCTTAAAGCCCCGGGCTAAGTGATCTACAAAAACGACGACCTCTCCTTCTTGAGGTGTGGGAGGGCATTCTTTGCCAGGAGCCCTCCAATGGATGGTATCTTTGCTGCCTAAGGCGCCGATCAGGACTAAATCGTCCAGTTGAGCCTCTGTGACGTGAGAAGGAACCCAGTTGCACTCATATACTTGCTTGGCCATGATGAAATCTACAAGGTAGGTGATCCCGGTTCAAAAATGCATTGATTAAGGTACATTGGTATGTGCAATGTTAAACCGGAGACAGATCTATCTAAACCGGAGTTTGATGAAGCAACAACATGTGGCGGTTCAACAAGGGGACTAATGGTATATACCGGTTTGGCAATTTTTACTACAAAGTTAAACCGCCTGGTCTAAACATTGAAGCAGATGAGTAAGTTAACAGAAACAGATTTCATAAGACTTCTCTACAGCGACGGATCTGAAGCAAGTTCAAAAAATAAGGAAAATATTCAAGGTTCAAAAGAGAACAGTACTGAATCAATGGGAAGAGATACATATAGATCTATGGTCTTGAGGCATGAAACTGAAGGCGGATGCTAAAAACTACCGCTACACAGAGTAAGGATTCACAGATGCATCTAGGAGTTATCGTATGAACACGAAACAGGCGATGAACACTAGAAGAACATGAAACCCTAGAGCAGATCTGTGTTGAAAAGAACAGAAGACTTACTGGAAATGAGAAAGACGTGGAAGGTTGCCGTGGTGCTCTGGTGCGCCCAGGTTGATGCAGCGGCCAAGGTTGATGCAGAGGTTGACGGTGGCGGCGGAGCTCCGAAGCTGGGCGACGCGAGGAAGACGAAGCACAAGGGCACGGAGGGAAAAAATAAATGACCCTTCGGTCCTATTTATAAGGCAAGGGACATGAGTCAGGCGCGAAAATCAAGAGATCGTGCGTTTGGAAACGAAGATGTTGCCTTAATTGTCGCAGACCTATTAAGGTCCTTTATAACAGGTGACGTCATGCCGGTTTACAACGACCAGAGAAGATGACATCACGGCGGTTCAACAAGCTACAAGAAGATATTGAATATGAAGATTTTTGCTAAAGGATTGACATGAACATGTTCAAATCAATATGGGGCCTAATGTTGGGGATATCACTACTGGGCGTAAACCGGCCTATCTGGGCCGGGTTAACTTCGTCAGTAGTTAAGTATGTTAAAGCCCAAGAAGGCAGATGAGGGCTCAAGGCCCATAGTCGGTTCAAGGCCTGTAGCCGTAAACCGGCGTTGGTATTTAACTTGTATTGTAAGTTAGGAATAAGTAGAGAGCAAACCGGACACATCTATGAGCTGGTATTTGGACTCTGTGAACCGACGGGTGTCACCCGTGTATATAAGGGGACGACCCGGCGGCGGTTCAAGGACAACAAACAACAACTCGAGACATAGGCGAAGCTTGTTTGCTCCCTGGTCATCGAAACCCCATCAATTCCATCACAACTAGACGTAGGTTTTTACCTTCATCGAAGGGGCCGAACTAGTATAAAACTCTCTTGCGTCCCTGTGTCCCCTTTAACCCCTTCAAGCTAACCCGTCGCGATGGCCCCACGACTAAGTCCTTTATCTAGGACATCTGCCGTGACAAAACCACGACATGATCCATGTATGAAAACAAAGTATGGACTTTGGTTGACTTGCCCGATGATCGGCAAGCCATAGAGAATAAATGGATCTTCAAGAGGAAGACAGATGCTGATGGTAGCGTTACTATCTACAAAGCGTGACTTATCACAAAAGGTTTTCAAAAAGTTCAAGGTGTTGACTACTACGAGATTTTCTCACTCGTAGCGATGCTTAAGTCTATCCGAATCATGTTAGCAATTGCCACATTTTATGAAATCTGGCAAATGGATGTCAAAACTGCATTCCTTAATGGATTTCTTAAAGAAGAGTTGTATATGATGCAACAAGAAGGTTTTGTCAATCCTAAAAAGTGCTAACAAAATGCGCAAGCTCCAGTGATCCATCTATGGACTGGTGCAAGCATCGCAGAATTAGAATATACGCTTTGATGAGTTGATCAAAGCATATAATTTTATACAGACTTGCGGTGAAGCCTGTATTTACAAGAAAGTGAGTGGGAGTGCTATCTCTTGAGCACTGCGTTGGATTTCCTTGAAGAGGAAAGGAGATGCATCAAAGTAGCGTACGTATTTCCCTCAGTTTTTGAGAACCAAGGTATCAATCCAGTAGGAGGCTACGTGCGAGTCCCTCGTTCCTGCACAAAACAAATAACTCCTCGCAACCAACGCGATAAGGGGTTGTCAATCCCTTCACGGTCACTTATGATAGTGAGATATGATAGATATGATAAGATACTATTTTTGGTATTTTTGTGATAAAGCTGCAAAGTAAAATAAAAGCAAAGTAAAAAAGCAAAGGAAATAACTAAATATTGGAAGATTAATATGATGAAGATAGACTCGGGGGCCATAGGTTTCACTAGTGACTTCTCTCAAGAGCATAAGTATTTTACGGTGGGTGAACGAATTACTGTTGAGCAATTGACAAAATTGAGCATAGTTATGAGAATAAGGTATGATCATGTATATAGGCATCACGTCTAATACAAGTAGACCAACTCCTGCCTGCATCTACTACTATTACTCCACTCATCGACCGCTACCCAGCATGCATCTAGAGTATTAAGTTCATGAAAACAGAGTAACGCCTTAAGCAAGATGACATGATGTAGAGGGATAGATTCATGCAATATTATAAAAACCCCATCTTTTTATCCTCGATGGCAACAATATAATACGTGCCTTGCTGCCCCTACTGTCACTGGGAAAGGACACCGCAAGATTGAACCCAAGGCTAAGCACTTCTCCCATTGCAAGAAAGATCAATCTAGTAGGCCAAACCAAACTGATAATTCGAAGAGACTTGCAAAGATAACCAATCATACATAAAAGAATTCAGAGAAGATTCAAATATTGTTCATAGATAATCTTGATCATAAACACACAATTCATCGGTCTCAACAAACACACCGCAAAAAGAAGATTACATCGAATAGATCTCCACAAGAGAGGGGGAGAACATTGTATTGAGATCCAAAAAGAGAGAAGAAGCCATCTAGCTAATAACTATGGACCCGAAGGTCTGAGGTAAACTACTCACACTTCATCGGAGAGGCTATGGTGTTGATGTAGAAGCCCTCCGTGATGGATACCCCCTCCGGTGGAGCTCCGGAACAGGCCCCAAGATGGGATCTCATGGATACAGAAAGTTGCGGCAGTGGAATTAGGGTTTTGGCTCCGTATCTGATCGTTTCGGGGTACGTAGGTGTATATAGGAGGAAGGAGTATGTTAGTGGAGCAACAGGGGGCCCACGAGGGTGGAGGGCGTGCCTGGGGGGTAGGCGTGCCACCTACCTCGTGGCCTCCTCCTTTGTTTCTTGAGTTAGGGTCCAAGTCTCCTGGATCATATTCGCTGAGAAAATCACGTTCCCGAACGTTTCATTCTGTTTGGACTCCGTTTGATATTCCTTTTCTTCGAAACCCTAAAATAGGCAAAAAAAAACAGCAATTCTGAGCTGGGCCTCCGGTTAATAGGTTAGTCCCAAAAATAATATAAAAGTGGATAATAAAGCCCAATAATGTCCAAAACAGTAGATTATCAAGCATCCCCAAGCTTAATTCCTGCTCGTGCTCAAGTAGGTAAATGATAAAAAAGATAATTTTTGATGTGGAGTGCTACTTGGCATAATTTTAATGTAATTCTTCTTAATTGTGGTATGAATATTCAAAAACGAAAGATTCAAGATAAAAGTTTAATATTGACATAAAAATAATAATACTTCAAGCATACTAACAAAGCAATCATGTCTTCTCAAAATAACATGGCCAAAGAAAGTTATCCCTACAAAATCATATAGTCTGGCTATGCTCTATCTTCACCACACAAAATATTTAAATCATGCACAACCCCGATGACAAGCCAAGCAATTGTTTCATACTTTTGACATTCTCAAACTTTTTCAATCTTCACGCAATACATGAGCGTGAGCCATGGATATAGCACTATATGTGGAATAGAATGATGGATGTGGAGAAGACAAAAAAGGGAGAAGATAGTCTCACATCAACTAGGCGTATCAATGGGCTATGGAGATGCCCATCAATAGATATCAATGTGAGTGAGTAGGGATTGCCATGCAATGGATGCACTAGACCTATAAGTATATGAGAGCTCAATAAAAGAAACTAAGTGGGTGTGCATCCAACTTGCTTGCTCATCAAGACCTAGGGCATTTTTAGGAAGCCCATCATTGGAATATACAAGCCAAGTTCTATAATGAAAAATTACCACTAGTATAGGAAAGTGACGAAATGAGAGACTCTCTATCATGAATATCATGGTGCTACTTTGAAGCACAAGTGTGGTAAAGGATAGTAACATTGTCCCTTCTCTCTTTTTCTCTCATTTTTTATTTGTTTGGGCCTTTTCTCTTTTTTTATGGCCTCTTTTTTTCGTCCGGAGTCTCATCCCGACTTGTGGGGGAATCAAAGTCTCCATCATCCTTTCCTCACTGGGACAATGCTCTAATAATGATGATCATCACACTTTTATTTTCTTACAACTCAACAATTACAACTCGATACTTGGAACAAGATATGACTCTATATGAATGCCTCCGGCGGTGTACCGGGATATGCAATGATTCATGAGTGACATGTATGAAAGAATTGTGAACGGTGGCTTTGCCACAAATACAATGTCAACTAAATGATGATGCAAAGCAATATGACAATGATGGAGCGTGTCATAGTAAACGGAACGGTGGAAAGTTGCATGGCAATATATCTCGGAATGGCTACCGAAATTCCATGATAGGTAGGTATGGTGGCTATTTTGAGGAAGGTATATGGTGGGTGTATGATACCGGCGAAAGGTGCGCGGTATTAGAGAGGCTAGGAATGGTGGAAGGGTGAGAGTGCGTATAATCCATGGACTCAACATTAGTCATAAAGAACTCATATACTTATTGCAAAAATCTACAAGTTATCAAAGCAAAGTATTACGCGCATGCTCCTAGGGGGATAGATTGGTAGGAAAAGACCATCGCTCGTCCCCGACCACCACTCATAAGGAAGACAATCAAAATATAAAGCATGCTCCGACTTCATCACATAATGGTTCACCATACGTGCATGCTACGGGAATCACAAACTTTAATACAAGTATTTCTCAAATTCACAACTACTCAACTAGCACAACTTTAATATCACCATCTTCATATCTCAAAACAATTATCAAGTATCAAACTTCTCATAGTATTCAACACACTCATAAGAAAGTTTTTACTATTTTTTGAATACCAAACATATTAGGATTATTTAGGCAAATTACCATGCTATTTAAGACTCTCAAAATAATCTAAGTGAATCATGAGAGATCAATAGTTTCTAAAACAATTCCACCACCATGCTCTAAAAAATAAAAAATATAAGTGAAGTACTAGAGCAAAACTATATAACTCAAATGATATAAGCGGAGCACATAAAGTATTCTAACAAATTCCAAATCACGTATGGCTCTCTCAAAAGGTGTGTACATAAAGGATGATTGTGGTAAACTAAAAAGAAAAGACTGAAATCATACAAGACGCTCCAAGCAAAACACATATCATGTGGTGAATAAAAATATAGCTCCAAGTAAAGTTACCGATAGAAGTAGATGAAAGAGGGGATGCCTTCCGGTGCATCCCCAAGATTTGGCTTTTAGGTGTCCTTAGATTATCTTGGGGGTGCCATGGGCATCCCAAATCTTGGGATCTTGCCACTCCTTGTTCCATAATCCATCAAATCTTTACCCAAAACTTGAAAAGTTCACAACACAAAACTCAAAGTAGAAAATCTCGTGAACTCCGTTAGAGAAAGAAAACAAAAGACCACTTCAAGGTACTGTAATGAACTCATTCTTTATTTATATTGGTGTTAAAAATACTGTATTATAACTTCTCTATGGTTTATAAACTATTTTACTAGCCATAGATTCATCAAAATAAGCAAACAACACACGAAAAACAGAATCTGTCAAAAACAGAACAGTCTGTAGTAATATGTAGATAGCGCAAGATCTGGAACCCCAAAAATTCTAAAGTAAATTGCTGGACGTGAGGAATTCATCTATTAATCATCTTCAAAAAGAATTAAATAAATATCACTTTCCAAATAAAAATGGCAGCACTTCTCGTGAGCGCTAAAGTTTCTGTTTTTTACAGCAAGATTAACAAGACTTTCCGTAAGTCTTCCCAACGGTTCTACTTGGCACAAACACTAATTAAACACAAAAAAACAACCAAAACAGAGGATAGATAAATTATTTATTACTAAACAGGAGCAAAAAGCAAGGAATAAAAATAAAATTGAGTTGCCTCCCAACAAGCGGTATCGTTTAACGCCCCTAGCTAGGCACAATAAGCAAGGTTAAATCTAGGTATTGCCATAATAGTAAGA
This sequence comes from Triticum urartu, assembly GCF_003073215.2. Taxonomy (NCBI): domain Eukaryota; kingdom Viridiplantae; phylum Streptophyta; class Magnoliopsida; order Poales; family Poaceae; genus Triticum; species Triticum urartu. The sequence goes on along the minus strand of NC_053026.1, from coordinate 611,115,680 downwards.
TAGATCATTAAAACTCATTTCATATTCTCTACGTTCGGCGGCAAGTTTTCTTTGAGGCAAGCAAAAGTAATCGAAAGGGCTAAATTTAATGGGACAAAAGTCCCCAAGATCAACTTTGGGAGGTATAGGTTCCTCCTTTGGCCCTTTGTATTGCACAACCAATTCATCATTAAGTTCAGAAATTCTACCAACTAGAACACTAGTAGGAACCCTTTTCTAAGATTTTCATTGAAAGCAGCATAGTTTAGAGATTGAAATCGCATTATTTCTTCTTGATCAAAAAGGATAGCCTCTATGGGAGGACGGCAAGCGTCCACCCTATAATGTGCAAAGATTTCTTTGGCCTCTTTTATTATGATCTAAAATCATGAGCCAAAAAGATAGTAGCGGCACGCTTAACAAAAGAATGCTCAATATTAGAAAATTCTAGGAAAATTCTTTGAATGCAAGGGTGCAAGTGCATGAATTGTCTTTCAAGTTCAACTACAAGCATGGCAATAGCGTCCGCAAGACTACTAGTTCTATGGAGGATAGAACTACCCATAGAAGGTAAAACACCGGCACAAGTAAAGAAATCTTGGATAACTCCTTTTCCAATAATATTACCACTACCAATACAGAATTTTTTGTATGTAAGATAGGGGGTTCTTAAGCAGGAGCATCAGAATTTTTCAGGATATTATTATTATCTATATCGACAATAATTTCCCCAATTTCAGACATAACGACAGAAGGCAGAAAGAGGCAAATAGAGGAAGAGAGGGAGGATAGAGAGAGAGAGGGAGAATAAAACGGCAAGGGTGAAGTGGGGAGAGGAAAACGAGAGGCAAATGACAAATAATGTAATGCGGGAGATAAGGCTTTGTGATGGGTACTTGGTATGTTGACTTTTGCGTAGACTCCCCGGCAACGGCGCCAGAAATTCTTCTTGCTACCTCTTGAGCACTGCGTTGGATTTCCTTGAAGAGGAAAGGAGATGCACCAAAGTAGCGTAAGTATTTCCCTCAGTTTTTGAGAACCAAGGTATCAATCCAGTAGGAGGCTACGCGCGAGTCCCTCATACCTACAAAAATCAAATAACTCCTCGCAACCAACGCGATAAGGGGTTGTCAATCCCTTCATGGTCACTTACGAGAGTGAGATCTGATAGATATGATAAGATAATATTTTTTGGTATTTTTGTGATAAAGATGCAAAGTAAAATAAAAGCAAAGTAAAAAGTAAAGGAAATAACTAAATATTGGAAGATTAATATGATGAAGATAGACCCGGGGGCCATAGGTTTCACTAGTGGCTTCTCTCAAGAGCATAAGTATTTTACGGTGGGTGAACGAATTACTATTGAGCAATTGACAGAATTGAGCATAGTTATGAGAATATCTAGGTATGATCATGTATATAGGCATCACGTCCAAGACAAGTAGACCGACTCCTGCCTGCATCTACTACTATTACTCCACTCATCGACCGCTATCCAACATGCATCTAGAGTATTAAGTTCATGAAAACAGAGTAACGCCTTAAGCAAGATGACATGATGTAGAGGGATAGATTCATGCAATATGATAAAAAAAACCCATCTTGTTATCCTCAATGGCAATAATACAATATGTGCCTTGCTGCCCCTACTGTCACTGGGAAAGGACACCACAAGATTGAACCCAAAGCTAAGCACATCTCCCATTGCAAGAAAGATCAATCTAGTAGGCCAAACCAAACTGATAATTCAAAGAGACTTGCAAAGATAACCAATCATACATAAAAGAATTCAGAGAAGATTCAAATATTGTTCATAGATAATCTTGATCATAAACACACAATTCATCGGTCTCAACAAACACACCGCAAAAAGAAGATTACATCGAATACATCTCCAAGAGAGGGGGAGAACATTGTATTGAGATCCAAAAAGAGAGAAGAAGCCATCTAGCTAATAACTATGGACCCGAAGGTCTGAGGTAAACTACTCACACTTCATCGGAGAGGCTATGGTGTTGATGTAGAAGCCCTCCGTGATGGATACCCCCTACGGCGGAGCTCCGAAACAGGCCCCAAGATGGGATCTCGTGGATACAGAAAGTTGCGGCGGTGGAATTAGGGTTTTGGCTCCGTATCTGATCATTTGGGGGTACGTAGGTATATATAGGAGGAAGGAGTACGTGGTGGAGCAACAGGGGCCCACGAGGGTGGAGGGCGCGCCTGGGGGGGGGGGAGGGGTAGGCGCGCCCCTACCTCGTGGCCTCCTCCTTTGTTTCTTGACGTAGGGTCCAAGTCTCCTAGATCATATTTGGTGAGAAAATCACGTTCCCGAAGGTTTCATTCTGTTTGGACTCCATTTGATATTCCTTTTCTTCGAAACCCTAAAATAGGCAAAAAAAAAAACAGCAATTCTGGGCTGGGCCTCCGGTTAATAGGTTAGTCCCAAAAATAATATAAAAGTGGATAATAAAGCCCAATAATGTCCAAAACAGTAGATAATATAGCATGGAGCAATCAAAAATTATAGATACATTGGAGACGTATCAGGGAGGACTACAACCTTTCTGATAAGTATATGTGAATGACATATTGTTGATCGGAAATGATGTAGATTTTCTGGAAAGCATAAAGGAGTGTTTGAAAGGATTTTTTTTCAAAGGAAGACCTCGGTGAAGCTGCTTACATATTGAGCATCAAGATCTATAGAGATAGATCGAGATGCTTGATAAGTTTTTTCAATGAGTACATACCTTGACAAGATTTTGAAGTAGTTAAAATGGAACTGTCAAAGAAGGAGTTCTTGCCTGTGTTGCAAGGTGTGAAGTTGAGTAAAGACTCAAAACCCGACCACGGCAGAAAATAGAAAGATAATGAAAAGTCATTCCCTACACCTCAGTCATAGGTTCTATAAAGTATGCTATTCTCTGTACCAGACCTATTGTGTACCTCACCATGAGTTTGGCAAGAGGGTACAATAGTGATCCAGGAGTGGATCACTGGACATTGGTCAAAATTATCCTTAGTGGAATAAGGATATGTTTCTCGGTTATGGAGGTGACAAAAAGTTCGTCGTAAAGGGTTGCGTCGATGCAAGCTTTGACACTGATCCAGATGACTCTAAGTCTCAATCTGGATACATATTGAAAGTGGGAGCAATTAGCTAGAGTATCTCCGTGTAGAGCATTGTAGACATAGAAATTTGCAAAATGCATACGGATCTGAATGTGTCAGATCCGTTGACTAAACTTCTCTCACAAGCAAAACATGATCACACCTTAGTACTCTTTGGTTGTTAACCACATGGTGATGTGAACTAGATTATTGACTCTAGTAAACCCTTTGGGTATTGGTCACATGGCAATGTGAACTATAGAGTGTTAAATCACATGATGATGTGCACTATTGGTGTTAAATCACATGGTGATGTAAACTAGATTATTGACTCTAGTGCAAGTGGGAGACTGAAGGAAATATGCCCTAGAGGCAATAATAAAGTTGTTATTTATATTTCCTTATATCATGATAAATGTTTATTATTCATGCTAGAATTGTATTAACCGGAAACTTAGTACATGTGTGAATACATAGACAAAACAGAGTGTCCCTAGTATGCCTCTACTTGACTAGCTCGTTAATCAAAGATGGTTAAGTTTCCTGACCATAGACATGTGTTATCATTTGATGAACCAGATCACATCATTAGAGAATGATGTGATGGACAAGACCCATCCGTTAGCTTAGCATAATGATCATTAAGTTTTATTGCTATTGCTTTCTTCATGACTTACACATATTCCTCTGACTATGAGATTATGCAACTCCCGAATACCGGAGGAACACCTTGTGTGCTATCAAACGTCACAACGTAACTGGGTGATTATAAAGATGCTCTACAGGTGTCTCTGAAGGTGTTTGTTAGGTTGGCATAGATCAAGATTAGGATTTGTCACTCCGAGTATCGGAGAGGTATCTCTGGGCCCTCTCGGTAATGCACATCACTATAAGCCTTGCAAGCAATGTAACAAATGAGTTAGCTGCAGGATGATGCATTACAGAACGAGTAAAGAGACTTTCCGGTAACGAGATTGAACTAGGTATGATCATACCGACGATCGAATCTCGGGCAAGTAACATATCGATGGCAAAGGGAATAACATATGTTGTTATTGTGGTTTGACTGATAAAGATCTTCGTAGAATATGTAGGAACCAATATGAGCATCCAGGTTCTGCTATTGTTTATTGTCTGGAGATGTGTCTCGGTCATGTCTACATGGTTCTCGAACCCGTAGGGTTCGCATGCTTAACGTTCGATAATGATTTGTATTATGAGTTATATGTTTTGGTGACCAAAATTTGTTCGGAGTCCCGGATGAGATCATAGACTTGACGAGGAGTCTTGAATTGGTCGAGAGGTAAAGATTGATATATTGTAATGTAGTATTCGGACACCAGAAGGGTTTCAGAGCGTATCGGGTACATACCGGAGTACTGGAGGGGTTACCGGAACCCCCGGGAAAAAGGTATAGGCCATATGGGCCATAGGAGAGAGGCTAACCAGCCCACAAGGGGCAGGTGCGCCCCCCACAAGGGAGGAGGCCAAATTGGACTAGGGAAGGGGGCGCCACCACCTTTCCTTCTCCTACCCCCTCTCCTTCCCCTTTTCCCCTCCGGTAGAAACGGAAAAAAGGGGGCCGAATCCTACTAGGACTGGAGTACTAGTAGGACTCCTCTCTCCTTGGCGCACCCCTGGTGCCCGGCCTCCTCCCCTCCTCCTTTATATATGGGGGAAGGGGGCACCCCAAAGCACATCAATTGTTCCCTTAGCCCTGTGTGGTGCCCCCTCCACAGTTTACTCCTCCGGTCGTAGTAGCGCTTAGGCGAAGCCCTGCGCGGATCACATCACCATCACCGTCACCACACCGTCGTGCTGACGGAACTCTCCCTCGACCCTCTGCTGGATCAATAGTTCGAGGGACGTCATCAAGCTGAACGTGTGTTGAACTCGAGGTGTCGTACGTTCGGTACTTGATCGTTTGGATCGCAAGGACATTCGACTACATCAACCGCGTTAACCTAACGCTTCCGCTTTCGGTCTACGAGGGTACATGGACAGACTCTCCCCCTCTCATTGCTATGCATCTCCTAGTTAGATCTTGCGTGATTGTTGGAATTTTTTTGAAATTGCATGCTACGTTTCCCAACACATGGACTGCAGGATGAGGCCACGGCATGCTACACTTGCTTGCAGGAGGAGGACAACATGGATCACATTTTCATGCAGTGTCAATACGCCCCGGAGGTATGTGATACGTCTCCGTTGTATCTATAATTTTTGATTGTTCCATGCCGATATTATACAACTTTCATATGCTTTTGGCAACTTTTTATACTATTTTTGGGACTAACATATTGATCCAGTGCCCAGTGCCAGTTCCTGTTTGTCGCATGTTTTTTGTTTCACGGAAAATCCATACCAAACAGAGTCCAAACGGGATAAAAACTGACGGAGATTTTTTTTGGAATATATGTGATTTTTGGGAAGAAGAATCAACGCGAGACGATGCCCGATGGGGCCACAAGACATGGGGCGCGCCCTGAGCCCTCGTGGCCACCCCGTAAGGCAGTTGGTGCCCTTCTTTCTCCGCAAGAAAGCCAATATCCGGATAGAAATTGTGTTAAAATTTCAGCCCAATCGGAGTTACGGATCTCCGGGAATATAAGAAACGGTGAAAGGCCAGAATCTAGAACGCGGAAATAGAGAGAGACAGATCCAATCTCGGAGGGGCTCTCTCCCCTTTGCCGCCATGAAGGCCATGTACCAGAGGGGAAACCCTTCTCCCATCTAGGGAGAAGGTCAAGGAAGAAGAAGAAGAAGAAGAAGAAGGGGGGCTCTCTCCCCCTCTCTCCCGGTGGCGCCGGAACACCGCCGGGGCCATCATCGTGTGACGGCGATCTACAACAACACCTTCGTCATCTTCACCAACATCTTCATCACCTTCCCCATCTGTCTACATCGGTCCACTCTCCTGCAACCCGCTGTAGCCTCTACTTGAACATGGTGCTTTATGCTTCATATTATTATCCAATGACGTGTTGTCATCCTATGATGTCTGAGTAGATTTTCATTGTCCTATCGGTAATTGGTGAATTGCTATGATTGGTGTAATTTGCTTGTGGTTATGTTGCTGTCCTTTGGTGCCCATCATATGAGCGGGCGCGTGGATCACACCATAGGGTTAGTTGTATGTTGATAGGACTATGTATTGGAGGGCAAGAGTGACAGAAGCTTCAACCTAGCATAGAAATTGATGCATTTGAGATTGAAGGGGGACCAATATATCTTAATGCTATGGTTGGGTTTTACCTTAATGAACGTTAATAGTTTCGGATGCTTGCTAATAGTTCCAATCATAAGTGCATGGAATTCCAAGTCAGGGATGACATGCTAGCAGTGGCCTCTCCCACATAAAACTTGCTATCGGTCTAGTAACGTAGTCAATTGCTTAGGGACAATTTTGCAACTCCTACCACCACTTTTCCACACTCGCTATACTAACTTTATTGCTTATTTACCTAAAACAGCCCCTAGTTTTTATTTACATGCTCTTTATATTCTTGCAAACCTATCCCGTTCCACCTACAAAGTACTTCTAGTTTTATACTTGTTCTAGCTAAAGCGAACGTCAAGCGTGCGTAGAGTTGTATCGGTGGTCGATAGAACTTGAGGGAATATTTTTTCTACCTTTAGCTCCTTGTTGGGTTCGACACTCTTACTTATCGAAAGAGGTTACAATTGATCCCTTATACTTGTGGGTTAGCAAGACCTTTTTCTGGCGCCATTGTCGGGGAGTTATAGCGTGGGGTGAATATTCTCATGTCTGCTTGTTTGCTTTATCACTAAGTAATTTTTATTTGCTGTTCTAAGTTGTTCTATATCTTTAGTTATGGATATGGAATGCAAAATACCAAAAAAATTAGTGGTACCTGTTGTGGTTCTAAGACTGACAATAGAGGTAGGTATGAGGAGGCAAAATCTCAGCTATGGTGAAGTTGTAGACACAAGATTTACGAGTTCAAGCCAATCAAAACCTGAAAAAGGCACAAGACGAAGTAGTTGGTACGGAAGGTAATGACCTGTTGATACGTCTCCAACGTATCTATAATTTTTTTATTGTTCCATGCTATTATATTATCTATTTTGGATGTTTTTGGGCTTCATTATGCACTTTTATATTATTTTTGGGACCAACCTATTAACCCAGAGCCCAGTGCCAGTTTCTATTTTTCCCTTGTTTCAGTGTTTCGCAGAAAAGGAATATTAAACGGAGTCCAAACGGAATAAAACCTTCGGGAGCGTGATTTTTGGAACGAACGTGATCCAGGAGACTTGGAGTTGAAGTCAAGGAAGCTTCGAGGTGGCCACGAGGCAGGGAGGCGCACTTGCCCCCCTGGGCGCGCCCCCCACCCTCGTGGGCCCCTCGTGGCTCCCCTGACCGACTTCTTTCGCCCATATATATATATATACACCCATATACCCTAAAAACATCAGAGAACAGAATAGACCGGGAGTTCCACCGCCAGAAGCCTCTGTTGCCACCGAAAACCAATCTAGACCCGTTCCGGCACCCTGTCGGAGGGGGGAATCCCTCTCCGGTGCCCATCTTCATCATCCCGGCGCTCTCCATGACGAGGAGGGAGTAGTCCACCCTCGGGGCTGAGGGTATGTACCAGTAGCTATGTGTTTGATCTCATCACGAGCTTTGCTATTATAGTTGGATCTTATGATGTTTCTCCCCCTCTACTCTCTTGTAATGGATCGAGTTTTCCCTTTGAAGTTATCTTATCGGATTGAGTCTTTAAGGATTTGAGAACACTTGATGTATGTCTTGCACGTGCTTATCTGTGGTGACCATGGGATATCATGTGATCCACTTGATGTATGTTTTGGTGATCAACTTGCGGGTTCCGTGACCTCGTGAACTTATGCATAGGGGTTGGCACACGTTTTCGTCTTGACTCTCCGATAGAAACTTCGGGGCACTCTTTGAAGTTCTTTGTGTTGGTTGAATAGATGAATCTGAGATTGTGTGATGCATTTCATATAATCATACCCACGGATACTTGAGGTGACATTGGAGTATCTAGGTGACATTAGGGTTTTGGTTGATTTGTATCTTAAGGTGTTATTCTAGTACGAACTCTATGATAGATCAAATAGAAAGAATAGCTTCATGTTATTTTACTACGGACTCTTGAATAGATCGATCAGAAAGGATAACTTTGAGGTGGTTTTGTACCCTACCATAATCTCTTCGTTTGTTCTCCGCTATTAGTGACTTTGGAGTGACTCTTTTGTCGGGGGACTAATCCACGAGCATCTATGGGACCGGCGGACCAAGTCCCTTTTGGTTCGGCGGGGGCGAGGGTCGCACGAAGAGCAGATCGAGGCGAAGCACACGAGCAGTTTACCCAGGTTCGGGCCGCACGGATGCGTAAAACCCTACTCTTGCTTTGTGGTTTGTATTGAGTTCTTGCTCGAGAGCGCGGAGTGCTACAGTACACCCCAGCAGCTAACGAGACCGAGCGTGAGTGTTCTCTTCCTCCCCCCTCTACGTTGCGCATGGGCCTCCTTTTATATGCTCAAGGGGTCACCGACAGGTGGCAACGTAGACAAGGGTAAAAATGGAAAGGTGTTGCGGTTGGTACAGCTACCTGCTACAGTGTATCATACCTAACCCTGATGGCAGGGGACCAGGGCATTAAATGCCCGTCTGCGTCGCCTAAATAGTGCAAAAGGGACCGTCAGGGACGCCACCGCTCGCCACGATGGCAATCTTGTCAGCGCCGCATGCCACCGTGCACCGCTAGCTGCACAGCCTCCCGCCACGTACGCCTGGAAGGGTCCCAGAGCGACACGTTGGTGGATGTGCTGGAGCGCGGACACAGAGTGGTGGCTTGCCACGGCAAGCGCCTTGCCGCGGTCGTTGTCTTGTCGCGTCTGGGAGCTTGTCGCTCACCGGGCCTTGCCGAGACGCGTGGCGCGCCGCGGCAAGTTCCTTGAGATGCCTTGGTTGGCCTTCCCGGCAAGCTCCTCTTGCCGGGGTCTTGTCTCCTTGGCTTGGATACTTTGTCCTTGAATGGCTCCAAAGGAACCACGGAGGACCTTGGCGGTCACCCGGCAAGCCTTGCCGCGGGATGTTGCGACTGCCCGTGCACAAGTTCGGGATACTAGGGTACCCCTACTCTAGTACACCGACAGGAGCCCCCGGGCCTGGGCTATACACGGTGCCGAGCGCTGTTGGGCCGGGCCCAAAACAAGGCACGGGCACGCGCGGCCTGGGTTACGCCGTATCTCTCCCCGTATCCACCGCGCCCTCCCCGAACGGCACACATTGAATGCGGCGTCGTGGGATAGATCGTGGGTGGTTTCTTTATTCGGAAAGGCGGAACGTCCGCCCCCTCCCTCTTTATAAGCATGGGAAACAGGGGTAGTTCGCCCATTCGCCGGTTGCTACTCCAATCTCGGAAACCTCCGCCGCTCCCTCGTCTTCCCAAAGCTGAAAGAGAGCAGCGCCCCGCCCCCCATCGCCACCAGCACCACCAATGCTGTCGACCTCCTCCACCACTTCCGCCATGGCTCCGAGAGCCGACAAAGGGAAGGTTGTGAAGTCGACCGAGGCGCAGCGGCTTGCGGCGCTGCGAAAGGAGCGGGCAATCTTCCCCCCCCAAGCTCGCCGCGAGGGAGCTGAGGGAGAATTACTACCTCTTCTGGTCGACGGAGACGCGAGCGCATCCGCGCACGAAGGTACTTCCAGTCGCCGCTTGGAAAATGGCTCCAAATGGATATCCTTTCTTCGCCTTGTTCTTCTACCGCGGGCTCTGCCCGCCCTTCTCTGAGTTTTTCTGCGATATTATGAACACCTACGGGTTCCGCCTCCTTGACTTCACCCCCAATGCTGTTCTGACCATGGCAGTTTTTGCACATTTCTGCGAAAACTTTGTCGGAGTCTATCCCAATGTAGCCCTTTTTCGCCACTTCTTTATGCCCCGAGTAGAGAGAGGAGAGCCTTTATCCGGCAGAATCGCATGGATCTCGAGGGCCGGCAAGAAGGACACTTATCTGGAGGGAGAGTTCCGCGGCAAGTGGGAGGAATGGAGAGCAGACTAGTGCTGGATTGTCGAGGAGAACCCGCAGCCGTTTACCGCCCGGTGCCAAGCCCCAGTAGCACGCGGCAGCGATTGGAGTGACGTGGCCCCGGAAGACGATAGGCTTAAGATTGCCGTCACCCGGATCCAATGCCTCAGGCTTGCCGGGCTCACTATAGGCGCTGTTGGCGCAGATTTTCTTTGCCGCCACATCGCCCCCCTGCAGGAACGGAGGAGACCCACCTGGGAATTCAAGAATGCGGCGGATATCATGAGGCTACGTCTGGGCCTCAACTTCAACTTCACTGTTCTGGAGCTTAACGCGATGCTCCAGGAGATGTTCAAGTACGACCCTCAACATCCCGAAGTGTTCAGGTTGCCGAAGGGTGTCGTTCCGCTGTGCAACAACTCCGCGCTCGACCGCGTCCGTGCAATGATGCCGCTGTGCGATTCGCATGGAATTGTGCCAACTTGGCAAGAGCCTGCAGCCGACGTCGTGCAGGAGTTCTTTGACGGCTTGGTAGAAGTGCCGGTCCGCTCCGACGAAAAGAATAGCCTCACCCGCGACACCACCGATGCGGAGATGACACGCATCGCCACTAGGCCGGAAGAGGCGGCGGCAGCCGCAGCCGCGGGCGAATTTGGATTCACCATGGAGGAGGCAGAGGCAGCAGAGGCGGCAAGCCGTGCCGAGCGAGAGGAGCTCGTCGGCGAGAAAGAGCTTGCCGGGCATGACGTCGAGTCGAGCGAGCCTGCCGAGGATACAAGCGGCTCGCTGGAGATCAACTCCTCTTCCTCATCTTGAGGCAGCTCGCCGCAAGCAGAGCCTCCATCCCCACCAAGAAGGCGCCTCCGCAAGGCCGGGGATGTAGCGGGGCGGCGGGCGAGTGAACAGCCGCCGCGCCGCGCGACACGCTCCACCGCGGCAAGCACTGTTGCTGCGGGAGCACCTCACGCTGCTGCGGCAACTGGAGCGGGGTCCACCCGGACCACCGCTTCTACTCCTGCCGCTTCTCACGCCGTGGCGGCAGCCGGAGCGGGGTCGTCTCAGACCACCGCCACTGTTCCCGCCAAGCGGCCAAGGGAAACTACTCCTCCGCCTCCTCGCGCCGGATGTGAGCCGGACTTCGACTTCTCCGCGTTCAGCTCCGACGAGGAAGAAGAAGAGTAAGATTCTCTTGCTGTACTTGTAGTTCTTCAATTCTTGCTATTTTGTCTTGTATCTCATTTGCTTTACTCTGAACTTATTCCTTTTTAGGACTCTGGCCCAGAGAGCAGCAAAGAGAGCCAAGGTCCCGGTGATTGTCATCGAGGACGAACCCACCGCGACAGCAGGGGGTGCGTCCGAGACAACCTTGCCGGACCCGGCAACTGTTCTCCAGAGCAGCCCCCAGCGTAAGTATATGGTTCGCTTTCCGCTGTTAGGCACGCATGGATACTCTTTCTTTGCTGACATCTGACTGTTGGTTTGTGTAGGAGCAGAGCAGCCCCACCAGGAGCGCCCGGAGGCCGCCCCCGAAATGCCAAGGGAGAGTCCTCCGGCAAGGGAGAGTTCTCCGGCAAGGGACAGCACCAGCGTCCCCCCGGCGGCGGAGACTACGACTGCTGAACCCAGTACAGGTAATCTTCTCTTCAAAGCTTCCCTTGGGTTCTTATTCTTTTTGGGTATTTGCTTGACTTTTCTCACTTTTCCGGCCATCAGACCCATCTGCTGCGGAGCCGATGGAGACCGAGGTTGCTGCCAACGACGCTGCTGCCACTGAAGAAGCAGCCGGCGCTGATGATCCTGCCGGCGATGAGGCCGCCAAAGCTGCCGCCGCAGCAGCTGGCGAGGGGTCTGGCGATCGCACTGACGGCCCTAAGGCCGCAGGAGCGCCAGGCGCTACGTCGACCGCCGACCCGTCCGCCGCTGCCGCAACGCCAGGCTCCGAAGAGCCCCAGCCAGGCGTCTGCTTGAAGGCCGGCGATGGCGTCTTCATCAAACTCCCCTGGGCGTCAAGCTCCAGGGCGCCGGTCGAGGGAGAGAGCTTTGATGGAGAGGTGCTCGCCTCCGCTGGGCTGACGCTAGTTGATGCGCCGAGCAGCAGCATCGGCGAGCTTGAGGAGGAGCGGCTGCTGCGGAAGGTGTTGTCGCTCTACCGCGCGCGGCAAGCCAAGCTGGAATCCCGCGAGGCGCTTGTCGCGAAGGCGGGAGAGGACATCGAGAAGCGTGTGGAGGAGCTCCGGGGTCTCAACCAGGAAGCTCTCCGGTCCCTGGAAGAGGAGCGGGAGCAACTCGCCGAAGAGCAGAAGGCCTTCTTCCTCGAGAAGGCTGAAGTTGAAGAGCAACAGCGGCTTGCCGCTGAGAAGCTGTCTGCGGAGGAGGGCGAGCTGGTGCAGCGGAAAGTTAACCTTGACAGCCACGAGGAGGAGCTTGCCGCGCGTGAGCAAAAATTCGGCGGAGCCCTTAAGCAAGCAGAGGATGCTGCCACAGTTGCCGAGGCCGCCAAGAAGGAGCTGGAGACGAAGGTGGCGCAGCTGGAGGCCGATCTCAAGGCGAGTGGTGAAGAGCTTGCCGCGCTCAAGCGTGAGCGGGAGAAGGACGCCCACATCAACTCAGAGCTGCAGGTTCGTCTCGCCGAGAAGGGCAAAGAGCTTAGCACCGCCAAGGACTCCAACGCAGATCTTGAGTTGAAGCTGACCACTTTGACCAAGACGCTGGACGGCGCCAGGGAGCAGGAGGTGGCCTTGAAGGAGGAGATCAAGGGCGACAAGGCGCTGCTGGCGAGTGCTGCCGCCGCCCAGAATGCTTTTAGGGAGGAAGTGGAGCACTGGACGGAGGGTCTCATGAATGCTGCCGCAGATATCGACAGGGAGCTGGCGCAGCTGGGGGTGGAGGATCTCGGGTATCCCTCTGATGAGAACCTCCAACCTAGTGCCAAGCTCACCTTGTTCTTCAAAGGCGTGGCGACGGCCCTCTAGCGGCTCTGGGAGAAGATCCCAAAGCAGCTGGCCGACGAGTCGCGCAAGATCTGCGCGGGAGCTCTTCAAAAGGTGTTGGTGAAGGTGGCCATCCGCAACCCAGGCCTCAACCTCACCAACGTCCTCAAGACCCTGCCGCCGGATGCTGATCTGGAGGCGCTCAAGACCCTTGTCGCACCCATTGTGGATAAGGTGAGCGGGGTCAAGAGGATTGAGGGCGATCGCGTAGACTAGGCCGCCCATTTTCTTCTTTTCTTGTCGCTGCTGGTCATGTTATGAGAACAATCTGTTAGAGCCGCGACAAGCTACCTTGTAATATAACTCTATTCCGGGTAATGATTGCAATGTTATTCCCTTTACTTGATTCCTCCCTTTGTATGTTTTTGCCCTACGCTTTTAGATAACTTGCTGGTGCAGGCACCTTAGCCGCGAGCGCTGAGTGCGGGACGTCAGCAGCCTACTGGCGGTGCCGCTACCGACAAGAAACCTTGTCGCAACTAGTCGCAGCTCACTTAAGTTGTTGAGCGGACTCGAAACAAAGTAAGGGCGCAACTAGCTACGAGTTGGTTCCTCCGCGCACAGGTTTTCCATACAAAGTGCGGTCGTTCAAGGGAGATAACTTAAAAATTTTAAAAATCTGATTGCTCAAACTTTGGCAACTTAGCTTTTCTGTTGTTTGCTTCCCGGTAAGGCGAAACTTTCTTGAACGATGCCTGGTCCATACCATTATCTTCTCCTTTCCCCCCCGGCAAACTTGTGGGCGAGGGAACCTTCCTTTCCTTGAGAAAAAAGAAAGAGGAGAAAATAAAGATATGGAGCCTTGCAGCTCGTTATTGCTTACCGGGGAGTAGGTGCTGCACAAAGTGTCAGATCACATATGCAAAAAATAGAAAGCATGAAATTGACAAGATGTGCGGAGCATATGAGCTTTACTTATGCACGGGGTCTGCGCCCGGCTTTGTACAAAGGATTACAGGCAACAACGGCAAGACTTGTACAAAAGGTGGTTGCCAGAACAGGTTCCGGCAACCGCGCCTTACGGGTAAAACTTACGAAGATGCTCAATGTTCCAGGAATAGCTCACCGGAATGCTATCTTCGGTCTCAAGGCGGACAGCGCCAGGCCTAGTGACTCGTTCCACCCGGTAAGGGCCTTCCCACTTCGGCGTCAACTTGTTGGAATTCTTGGCGGACTGAACACGCCGAAGAACAAGGTCACCTTCCTCGAGACTTCTGGCGTTAACTTTGCGGCTATGGTAGCGGCGCAAAGCTTGCTGGTAGCGAGCAGCTCGTACAGCAGCCTGAAGACGGTCTTCCTCAAGGAGTAGCGCGTCATCTTGTCGCAGCTGCTCTTGCTCAAGCTCATCATAAGCGAGCACTCGAGGGGACCCGTATACGAGTTCCGTGGGGAGAACTGCCTCTGCTCCATAGACTAGAGCGAAAGGTGTCTGGCCAGTGGCTCGATTTGGCGTCGTCCTGATCGACCAAAGAACCACCAGCAGCTCCTCGATCCAGTTTCTTCCGCACTTGTGCAGCCTGTCGAAAGTCCTGGTCTTGAGCCCACGCAGCACTTCAGCATTTGCCCTCTCCGCTTGACCGTTGCTTCTCGGGTGAGCAACAGAAGCGAAGCAGACCTTGGTGCCAAGATCTTGGACGTACTGCATGAAGGTGCGGCTCGTGAATTGCGTACCGTTGTCGGTGATTATCCTGTTAGGGATCCCGAAGCGGCAAACAATCGACCTGAAGAACTTGACTGCTGACTGTGCTGTCACCTTCCTCACTGCTTCCACTTCCGGCCACTTTGTGAACTTGTCGATTGCAACGTACAAGTACTCAAAGCCCTCGACTGCTCAGGGAAAGGGGCCGAGGATGTCGAGCCCCAAGGCCGAAAATGGCCAGGAGAAAGGGATCGTCTGGAGAGCTTGAGTTGGTTGGTGTATCTTCTTGGAATGGAACTGGCACGCTTCACACTTGGTTACTTGTGCAGTTGCATCCTGGAGGGCTGTCGGCCAAAAGAAACCTTGCCGGAATGCTTTGCCGGCAAGTGCTCTTGCGCCAATGTGGTGACCACATATGCCTCCATGTATCTCTGCCAACAGCTTTTGTCCGTCTTCCCGGTGAATACACTTCAATTTCACACCGTTGAGTCTTCTTCTGTACAGTGTGTTGTCGACAAACTGGTACATACTTGACTGCCGGGCTACTCTTTCCGCTTCTTCTTGCCCTTCGGGAAGTTCTCCTGTCTGAAGGAAACGGACAATCTGCTGTGTCCATGCTAGAGCTTGTGGCTCGATAACAAGGACTAAAGGCAAATCTGCTGCTGCGGGAACATCCGCTTCTACGGCGAGAACCTGCGGCTCTGCCGGAGCTTGACGTTTCCCGGCAAGCTTGCCGGAGCAAAACTTGTCAGGAGTTTTTGCTTCAATGGAACAAACCCTAGGGCTTGCCGGAGCAGACTCCTCCTCAGCGCTCTTGGCGTTGATCTTGGGGACCTTCTTGGCGGCGGCTTCGGGAAGCTCTGCCGGAAAATAGTCACCAGAAATCAACTTCCTCTTCTTGCTCTGTCCAGTTGATGGCGTTACAGACGGTTGAGTCAGCTTGAGCACAAAGATCCCTGGTTCCACAGGTAACTTAAGTGCGGTGCGGCGCACTTTGATAGGCCATCGGCAATGGCGTTCTGAGCTCTTGGAACATGCTCCATCTGTAGGCCGTCAAAGTGCTCTTCTAGCTTTCTCACTTCGTCGACGTAGGCTTCCATCAACGTACTCTGATAGCTCTTGTTCACTTGGCGGACGACAAGCTGCGAGTCACCCTTGACAATGAGCTTCTTGATCCCAAGGTCTGCCGCGATCCTGAGACCGGCAAGCAAGCCTTCATACTCTGCAGTATTGTTTGTTGCTTGCTCCTTGGGAAAGTGCATCTGGACTACGTACTTGAGGTGCTCTCCGGTGGGTGCGACAAGCAGCACGCCAGCGCCGGCGCCTTGCAGCGAAAAGGCACCATCAAAGTACATCAGCCACTCTTTGCTTGCTTCCTCGACGGGGATGCTCGTTTCTGGAATTTCTTCATCTGGTGTTGGCATCCATTCTGCTATGAATTCTGCCAATGCTCTGCTTTGGATAGTTGAAGTACTCTCAAACTTGAGGCCAAAGCTTGATAGTTCCAGTGCCCACTCAACAATCCTGCCTGTCGCTTCTGGATTCTGTAGTATCCTCTTCAGCGGAAAACGAGTGACAACTGTGATCTCATGTGCTTGGAAGTAATGGCGCAGCTTTCTCGAGGCCATGAGAAGGCCGAAAAGCAATTTCTGCACGCCAGAGTACCTTGACCTAGCCCCCTGCAGAAGGGAACAGACAAAGTAAACTGGGCGCTGTATCATTCTCTTCTGTATCTCCTCGCGCGTCTGCGTAGATCCATCCTTGTCGGGACCAGAGCTTGTCGGGGAAGCCCCCTGCTTGTCGCTGGATGCGCCTGCCGTGGTTGCTGGCTCGTCATCTGCCTCCCTCTCTGCTACTAATGCAGCACTAACCACTTGATTGGTTGCTGCTATATACAGCAGCAACTTCTCTTGTGGCTTAGGTGCGACAAGTGTTGGAGTGGAGGACAGGTATCTCTTCAAGTCTTGCAGCGCAGCCTCCGCTTCCGGAGTCCATTTCATTGGACCTGCCTTTTTCAATATTTTGAAAAACGGCAGGGCGCGTTCAGCAGACCTAGAGATAAACCTGCTGAGAGCAGCCACGCAACCGACAAGTCTTTGTACATCCTTGACGTGCTTTGGTGCTTCAATCTGCTCAATGGCCTTGATCTTGTCGGGATTGGCTTCAATTCCCCGCTGAGACACGAAGAACCCGAGAAGCTTGCCGGAGGGGACTCCAAACACACACTTCTCGGGGTTGAGCTTGAGGCTGATCTTGCACAGATTTGCAAAGGTCTCATCTAAATCTTGAATCAGAGTTGCCTTATCCTTGCTCTTGACCACTATGTCATCCATGTAGGCTTCCACATTTCTGTGTATTTGTGGCTCAAGAGCGACATGGACTACCCTTGCAAATGTTGAACCAGCATTTTTTAAACCGAAAGGCATCCGTATGAAACAGTACGTGCCACATGGAGTGATGAATGCGGTCTTCTCCTCATCCTCTTCTGCCATGAAGATCTGATGGTATCCTGAGTATGCGTCAAGAAATGAAAGCAGGTCACATCCGGCCGTGGAGTCAACAATCTGGTCAATGCGCGGCAAAGGAAATGGGTCTTTGGGACAAGCTTTGTTAACATCGGTAAAGTCGATACAAAGTCTGCATTTCCCGTTCGCCTTGCGCACGACTACAGGATTGGCCAACCACGTAGGATGGAGCACTCCTCTGACAAGGCCTGCTGCTTCCAACTTCTTGATCTCTTCTGCGATGAATTCTTGGCGCTCCACTGCTTGCTTCCTGACCTTCTGCTTGACGGGCCGCGCATGAGGACAAACGGCAAGATGGTGCTCAATTACTTTCCTGGGTACACCGGGGATGTCAGACGGTTGCCACGCAAACACGTCGACGTTCGCCCGCAGGAAAGCAATGAGCGCGCTTTCCTATTTAGGGTCGAGAGTGGCACTGATGGTGAAGGTACCACCAGTGCCGTCCTCCTTGGCGGACACCTTCTTGGTCTCTGGCGGAGCTTCCATTGTCTTCTTACACTTGCCGGTGGAGCTCGATGGTGCGTCCTCGACGGCAGCGCAGCACTCCGAAGAGGTGCGCTTGCCGGAGTGGGCATCAGAACTCTTGCCGGACTTCGTCTTCTTCTTCCCCCCGGGAGCTTCAACGGCAGGTGACTTGCGATCTGTTGTGGCTGCCGCTTCCCGGTAGATCTTGTCGGCGCAGATAAGAGCATCCTTCTTGTCGCCAGGGACATAGATGACGCTTATCGGGCCTGGCATCTTCAGCATGTTGTATGCGTAGTGAGAGGCTGCCATGAACTTGGCGAGTGCTGGACGGCCGAGTATCCCATTGTAAGGCAATGGAAAATCGGCAACGTCAAAAGTGACCCTCTCAGTCCTGAAGTTCACCTCGTTGCCAAATGTTACTGGCAACGTGACCTTCCCCTTCGGCTTGCTCCTTCCCGGGTTGATTCCTTGGAATGTGCCGGTCTCTTCAAGCTCGCTGTCAGGGATCTGGAGTTTCTAGAGTACAGCGGAGGAGATCAGGTTCAAGCCGGCCCCGCCGTCAACTAGCATCTTAGTGACCTTGAGGTTGCGGATAGTTGGTGAAACCAACATCGGCAAGCACCCGACCGCAGTTGTGCGATCAGGGTGGTCCTCAATATCAAAGATGATAGGCGTGCTGGACCATTTCAGAAGCTTGCGTGACTCGACAGGTGGTTCCGCCGCATTGACTTCCCGCACCCACTGCTTGAGTTGGCGGTGCGAAGTATGCAGAGAAGCACCGCCGTCAACACACAAGACCTCTGTGGCTTTCTGGAACTCCTGCTCACTGGTCTCGACACCATCCATGTCTTCGTCGTCGTCGTCATCTTCATCCTTGTCGCGGCCGCGGGGAGGTCTGTCTCCTTGCCGCTGCTTGGCCTTGCCGCGGCGTCCTCCCCGGCCGGCGCGCTTCTTGCCGGATTCTCCAGCGCCTCCTTGGGCCCTCTCCTTGTCGCGTTGCTCGTATTCAGCCTTTTGCTGCTGGACAAGCTGCTCGACCTTCTTGCAGCTCTGGAGGTCATGGCCCTTGGTGCGGTGGATCTTGCAGTACTTCTTGTCGGTGTCGTCCTGCTTGTCGGCGACCACCACAGTCTGGCAGTTGGTGCATGCGGCAACCTCCTTGCCGGAGCTACCAGCTTTGGCTTTCTTGGCGCCACCTCCGTTGCCGGACTGCTCAATGACTAGCACATCTTTGCCTTTCTTCTTCCTGTTGTTCCGCCGCCGGTTTTTCTTTGCCGGGGCAGCATCCTCGCTGTCAGATCCTCCTGCTCCTGTATTCTCTCCGGGGAGTTTCCTCCCTTCCTCAGCACGTGCACACTTGTCGGCCAGGGCATACAGCTCACTGACGTCTCTGATCTTGCACATCGCCATCTCCTCCCGCATCCTGTGGTTACGCACGTTCTGATGGAACGCGCTGATGACTGCGGCAGGGTGGACATCTGGGATGTTGTGCTGTACACGGCTGAATCTCTGAATGTACTTGCGCAGGGACTCTCCTTCCTTCTGGGCGAGCAGATGAAGGTCATTCTCTTGGCCATGAGGTTTGTGGCTGCCTGTAAAGGCGCCGACAAACTGATGGCATAGGTCTGCCCAGGAGGATATGGAGTTGTCCGGCAAGTGCATGAGCCAGGACCTGACGTTGGGCTTGAGCACCAGCGGGAAGTAGTTGGCAAGGATCTTGTCGTCCCGCCCCCCGGCAGCCTGCACCGCGATGGTGTAGATGCTGAGGAACTCCGACAGATGCGACTTGCCGTCGTACTTCTCTGGTACGTCTGGCTTGAAATTCTTCGTGCTGGGCCACTGGACTCGCCGTAGCTCACGAGTAAACGCAGGGCAACCTACCGCGTACGGCAAGTCGCCTGGTTCCCCTGGCGCATGCATGTCGACAGAGGGCCCAGCGCGCTGGTCCGATTGACGTCGCACTTCTCTTCGGCGCTCGATGCGAGTACGAGCGTCTTCTTGCTGTCGTTCGTGAAGAACTTGGCGCTGATCGCGACGAGCTCGTGGATCTGATGACGCGGTGGAGTCGCTGTTGAGGTGGATCCGGCGAGTCGGCGATCTTGGCCTTCGGGGCGGAGAGTGCACAGTGGTTGCACCCCCACCGGTCTTGTCACCACCGGCTCGTGCCTGGCTGACTTGCCGCGGCTGCGACGTGCTCGGCTGCCGTTGAGTGTCAGCGTTGGGGAAGCCGATGAGACTCTGAATGGTGGCCCTCCAGTCGTCGATCTTGTCTGCCATTGGAGGGTAGTCCAGGAGCAGTTGAGCCCGCGCCAAATCTTCTGCTGTAGTGGTGGGTGGCGGTGGCGAACGGTGCGAGGAGCGGGATATGCTCGGACTTCTAACTATGTTAGAAGGAACAGTATCCCGTCCAGGCGACCGTGCCTCGCTCGTGCCAGCATGTTGGCGTGCATGCTGGTCTTGAGCACTCCGAGATCCACCAGCTCGATCTTGGTCCAGCAAACGCATGGTACCATGAGTACCATGACGCTGCCGGTCCCGCGCCTCCTGAGATGGGCGCAGTGCATGTACGGACGCCGAGGTCTTGGAGTGCGCCCGGTCGTTGTGGGAGCCGGCTACGCCGCCGATGGGCAGCGCAGCCTTGTCCCTGGACCTGGCAGCACCATGAGCTCCCTCGTCGACGCCCGTTCTTCCGCCGGAGTATGCCCCATCAACTGTTTGCTCCGGCGGTGGTGGGTTCGGTGCGGACGGAGCAGCCGCCTCCGAAGCCTTCTTCTTCGGCGGCATGTCGACGAAGATGATGAAGATCTAGCTCGTGTGAACGCCGGATCTGGTTCACACAACCTCGACACCCCCTACCTGGCGCGCCAAGGATGTTGGGGGACTAATCCACGAGCATCTATGGGACCAGCGGACCGAGTCCCTTTCGGTTCGGTGGGGGCGAGGGTCGCACGAAGAGCGGATCGAGGCGAAGCACACGAGTAGTTTACCCAGGTTCGGGCCGCACGGATGCGTAAAACCCTACTCCTGCTTTGTGGTTTGTATTGAGTTCTTGCTCGGGAGCGCAGAGTGCTACAGTACACCCCAGCAGCTAACGAGACCGAGCGTGAGTGTTCTCTTCCTTCCCCCTCTACGTTGCGCATGGGCCTCCTTTTATATGCTCAAGGGGTCACCGATAGGTGGCAACGTAGACAAGGGTAAAAATGGAAAGGTGTTGCGGTTGGTACAGCTACCTGCTACAGTGTATCATACCTAACCCTGACGGCAGGGGACCAGGGCATTAAATGCCCGTCTGCGTCGCCTAAATAGTGCAAAAGGGACCGTCAGGGACGCCACCGCTCGCCATGATGGCAATCTTGTCAGCGCCGCTTGCCACCGCGCACCGCTGGCTGCACAGCCTCCCGCCACGTACGCCTGGAAGGGTCCCAGAGCGACACGTTGGTGGATGTGCTGGAGCGCGGACACAGAGTGGTGGCTTGCCGCGGCAAGCGCCTTGCCGCGGTCGTTGTCTTGTCGCGTCTGGGAGCTTGTCGCTCATCGGGCCTTGCCGGGACGCGTGGCACGCCGCGGCAAGTTCCTTGAGATGCCTTGGTTGGCCTTCCCGGCAAGCTCCTCTTGCCGGGGTCTTGTCTCCTTGGCTTGGATACTTTGTCCTTGAATGGCTCCAAAGGAACCACGGAGGACCTTGGCGGTCACCCGGCAAGCCTTGCCGCTAGATGCTGCGACTGCCCGTGCACAAGTTCGGGATACTAGGGTACCCCTACTCTAGTACACCGACATCTTTGTTGCACGTTGAGGGATAGTTATATGATCCAATTATGTTATTATTGTTGAGAGAACTTGCACTAGTGAAAGTATAAACCCTAGGCCTTGTTTCAACGCATTGCAATACCGTTTGTGCTCACTTTTACCATTAGTTACCTTGCTGTTTTTTATATTATTAGATTACAAAAACCTATATCTATCATCCATATTGCACTTGTATCACCATCTCTTCGCCGAACTAGTGCACCTATACAATTTACCATTGTATTGGGTGTGTTAGGGACACAAGAGACTCTTTGTTATTTGGTTGCAGGGTTGTTTGAGAGAGACCATCTTCATCCTACGCCTCCCACGGATTGATAAAGCGTAGGTCATCCACTTGAGGGAAATTTGCTACTGTCCTACAAACCTCTGCACTTGGAGGCCCAACAACGTCTAGAAGAAGAAGGTTGTGTAGTAGACATCAAGCTCTTTTCGGGCGCCGTTGCCGGGGAGGTTAGCGCTTCAAGGTATATCTTTAGATCTTGCAATTGAATCTTTTTGTTTCTTGTTTTAGCACTAGTTTAGTTTATAAAAGAAAACTACAAAAAAGGAATTGAGTTTGCCTCACACGCTTCATCTTTTTAATATCTTTCGTGAGAATAATGGAAAGGGAAATTGTGCTCAAGTGCTAGAAGAAGAAGTCTATAAAATGTTTGGCAGTAAATCTTTGAATGATGAGCATGATTGCAATGTTATTAGTATGAACTCTTTGAATATCCATAGTACTAATGATGATTGGACTAGTCATGATGAAAATATCTCTTATAAGCATATTGATTTTTGTGGAGTGCATAGAGTTTGCAAGTACATACCAAACAGGGAAGATAGATTCTGCAAGGGGCATAAGTATTTGGAAACTAAATGGTTGCAAGAAAGTCTAGATGTTTGTGCTGAAAATTTAAACTTTCTTAGCCGTACTTGTGAGCTTTGCAATGAACGTGATCATTTCAGTACCCAATGCAAATTGTTTCATGATCGTATCGTGTCCAAAAATTGTGATGACTTGATTTCCCTTGCACATCATAATGAACTTAGTTTTCTCTTGGGTTATGAAGAAATGAAACGTATATCTAAGGTTATTCCAGAATTTGCCCTTGATAGAGTTCTTAATTTTGATCTAGAGGAAATTTATATGTATTGTGCGGTGAATTGCATTGAAAATCCTTATATTGCCAAGTATATAAAGAAAAGAAAAGAAATAGAGGATGAAGAGAATACTAATGAAAGGGAAAAGGCTTCCCAATATCCTCCTATTATTTCTTATGATGAATCAGGTAATGAGGAGGAGCCTTCTATTCAACCAATCTTATTAATAAGGAGCTGAAAAAGAGGGTTAAACCCACACATGATGTGAATAAGAAAAAGAAAAGACGGAGAAGCAAAGGTAGAAACGCATCCCTCCCAAATGATGTTGCTCCTACTACTCATTGTGATGATGATGATAATTGATATACTATCGGTGCTATCCATACTATTAATCATGAGAGTGATTATGCTTATAATATGAAAAGGCCCAAGCTTGGGGATGCTATGTTTGATGTGAATGACATGTTTGAGAATATATTTGCTGCAATTAATGTCTGTCCCAAGCTTGGGGATGCTACGTTTGATGAAGATGATATTTTTAGCCTCCCAAGTTTTGATATGCAAATTTGTTATGATGATAGCATGCCTCCTACTTATGATGATTATATTGATAAAAGTGGGTTTGGAAGAGTGTCAACTTTAGGAAGTAGTAATCCCACTATTTTGGAGGATGTTGAATCTTATTGTGATAATTATGGAAGTGTATTTGGAGAGGTAATGACTTTATTTAGTAATGATTCCACTATCTTGGAAGAGGTTTCAATCGATTATGATGAGAACAAAGTTGCTACCTATGATGATTATTGTGATGATACTTATGCTATAAAAAGTAGTGATGATTATATTTATAAAACTTTTCATGATTATGATTACCCCTTTTCTGAACATTACTCTTTTAATATGGAAACAGTTTATAGTATTCGAGTTTCTTATGATACTCCCACTATTCCGAATGAGAAGAATTTTGCTTATGCGGAGAGTAATAAAATTTATATGCTTGTAGATCATGAAAAGAATGCTTTATGTGATGGTTATATTGTTGAATTCATTCATTAGGCTACTGAAAATTATTATGCGGGAGGAATATATGCTCGTAGGAATTGCAATAATATCAAGTTTCCTCTCTATGTGCTTAAAATCTTGAAGTTATGCTTGTTTTGCTTTCCTATGCAAGTTGATTCTTGTTCCCACAAGTTGTTTGCTCACAAAATCCCTATGCATAGGAAGTGGGTTAGGCTTAAATGTGCTAGTCATATTGTTCATGATGTTGTCTTTATGTTACAATTCTTATCTTTTATGTGAGCATCGTTGAAATCGTCATGCCTAGCTAGGGGCGTTAAACGATAGCGCTTGTTGGGAGGCAACCCAATTTTATTTTTGCTCCTTGCTTTTTGTTCCTGTTTAGTAATAAATTAATCATCTATCCTGTGTTATGATTGTGTTTTTTATGTTTTAATTAGTGTTTGTGCCAAGTAAAGCCTTTAGGATCTTTTTGGGTGATTGTTATTTGATCTTGCTGTAAAAAACAGAAAGAATGTGCTCACGAGAATAATTTTCATTTTTTACCAGAGAGCGATAAAATACCAATTCCACCTGCAGTAGATTAATGAACAAATTGCCTAGGACTTCCTAATTTCTCAGGATTTTTGGAGTTACAGAAGTATTCAAAACCTACAGCTTACTAGAGACTGTTCTGTTTTTGACAGATTCTGTTCTCTGTTCTCTATGTGTTGTTTGCTTATTTTGATGAATCTATGAGTAGTATTGGAGGGTATGAACCATAGAGAAGTGGGATACAGTAGATATTACACCAATATGAATTTATAATGAGTTCACAACAGTACCTAAGTGGTGGTTTTATTTTCTTATACTAACGGAGCTTACGAGTTTTCTGTTGAGTTTTGTGTTGTGAAGTTTTCAAGTTTTGGGTAAAGATTCGATGGACAATGGAATAAGGACTGGCAAGAGCCTAAGATTGGGGATGCCCCGTAAGGCATCCCTCTTTCGTCTACGTTCATCGGTAACTTTACTTGGAGCTATATTTTTATTCACCACATGATATGTGTTTTGCTTGGAGCGTCATTTTGTTTTATTTTGTTTTGCTTGCTTTTTGGATACAATACCAAGATTTGAAATTCTTAAATGAGAGAGAGTCTTCACATAGTTGCATAATTATTCGACTACTCATTGATCTTCACTTATATCTTTCGGAGTAGTTTGTCATTTGCTCTAGTACTTCACTTATATCCTTTTAGAGCACGACGGTGGTTTTATTTTGAAGAAATAGATGAACTCTCATGCTTCACTTATATCATTTTGAGAGTCTCTAAATAGCATGGTAGTTTTCTTTGGTTATGAATTTAGTCCTAATATGATGGGCATCCAAGAGGGATATAATAAAAACTTTCATATAAAGTGCATTGAGTACTATGAGAAGTTTGATTCCTTATGATTGTTTTGAGATATGAAGATGGTGATATTATAGTCATGCTAGTTGAGTAGTTGTGAATTTGAGAAATACTTGTGTTAAAGTTTGTGATTCCCGTAGCATGCATGTATGGTGAACCGTTATGTGATGAAGTCGGAGCATAATTTATTTATTGATTGTCTTCCTTATGAGTGGCGGTCGGGGACGAGCGATGGTATTTTCCTACCAATCTATCCCCCTAGGAGCATGCGCATAGTACTTTGTTACGATAACTAATAGATTTTCGCAATAAGTATGTGAGTTCTTTATTACTAATGTTGAGTCCATGGAATATACACACTCTCACCCTTCCACCATTGCTAGCCTCTCTAATACCGAGCACCTTTCGCCGGTATCTTACACCCACCATATACGTTCCGCAAAACAGCTACCATACCTACCTATTATGGCATTTCCATAGCCATTCTGGGATATATTGCCATGCAACTTTCCACCGTTCTGTTTATTATGACATGCTTCATCATTGTCATATTGCTTTGCATGATCATGTAGTTGACATTGTATTTGTGGCAAATCCACCATTCATAATTCATTCATACATGTCACTCATGAGTCATTGCACATCCCGGTACACTGCCGGAGGCATTCATATAAAGTCATATCTTGTTCTAAGTATTGAGTTGTAATTCTTGAGTTGTAAGTAAATAAAAGTGTGATGATCATCATTATTAGAGCATTGTCCCAGTGAGGAAAGGATGATGGAGACTATGATTCCCCCACAAGTAGGGATGAGACTCCGGATGAAAAATAAAAAAAAAAGAGAAAAAGAGGCCAAAAAAAGAGAAGGCCCAAAAAACAAAAAAATGAGAGAAAAAGAGAGAAGTGGCAATGCTACTATCCTTTTACCACACTTGTGCTTCAAAGTAGCACCATGATCTTCATGATAGAGAGTCTACTATGTTGTCACTTTCATATACTAGTGGGAATTTTATGTTATAGAACTTGGCTTGTATATTCCAATGATGGGCTTCCTCAAAATGCCCTAGGTCTTCGTGAGAAAGTGAGTTGGATGCACACCCACTTATTTTCTTTTGTTGAGCTTTCATACACTTATAGCTCTAGTGCATCTGTTGCATGGCAATCCCTACTCACTACATTGATATCTATTGATGGGCATCTCCATAGCCCGTTCATACGTCTAGTTGATGTGAGACTATCTTCTCCTTTTTGTCCTCTCCACAACCACCATTCTATTCCACCTATAGTGCTATATCCATGGCTCACGCTCATGTATTGTGTGAAGATTGAAAAAGTTTGAGAACACCAAAAGTATGAAACAATTGCTTCGCTTGTCATCGGGGTTGTGCATGATTTAAATACTTTGTGTGGTGAAGATGGAGCATAGCCAGACCATATGATTTTGTAGGGATAGCTTGCTTTGGCCATGTTATTTTGAGGAGACATGATTGCTTTATTAGTATGCTTGAAGTATTATTATTATTTTTATGTCAATATTAAACTTTTGTCTTGAATCTTATGGATCTGAATATTCATGCCACAATAAAGAGAATTACTTAGAGAAATATGTTAGGTAGCATTCCACATAAAAAATTCTATTTTTATCATTTACCTACTCGAGGACGAGCAGGAATTAAGCTTGGGGATGCTAATACGTCTCCAACGTATCTATAATTTTTGATTGTTCCATGCTATTATATTATCTATTTTGGATGTTTATGGGCTTTATTATGCACTTTTATGTTATTTTTGGGACTAACCTATTAACCCAAAGCCCAGTGCCAGTTTCTGTTTTTCCCTTGTTTCGGTGTTTCACAGGAAAGGAATATCAAACGGAGTCCAAACGGAATGAAACCTTCGGGAGCGTGATTTTTGGAACGAACGTGATCTAGGAGACTTGGAGTTGAAGTCAAGGAAGCTTCGAGGTGGCCACGAGGCAGGGAGGCGCGCCGCGCCCCCACCCTCGTGGGCCCCTTATGGCTCCCCTGACCGACTTCTTTCGCCTATATATATCCATATACCCTAAAAACATCAGAGAACAGAATAGATTGGGAGTTCCATCGCCAGAAGCCTCCGTAGCCACCGAAAACCAATCTAGACCCGTTCCGGCACCCTGTCGGAGGGGGGAATCCCTCTCCGGTGGCCATCTTCATCATCCCAGCGCTCTCCATGACGAGGAGGGAGTAGTCCACCCTCGGGGCTGAGGGTATGTACCAGTAGCTATGTGTTTGATCTCCCTCTCTCGTGTTCTTGAGGTGGTACAATCTTGATGTATCGTGAGCTTTGCTATTATAGTTGGATCTTATGATGTTTCTCCCCGTCTACTCTCTTATAATGGATTGAGTTTTCCCTTTGAAGTTATCTTATTGGATTGAGTCTTCAAGGATTTGAGAACACTTGATGTATGTCTTGCACGTGCTTATCTGTGGTGACAATGGGATATCATGTGATCCACTTGATGTATGTTTTGGTGATCAACTTGCGGGTTCCGTGACCTCGTGAACTTATGCATAGGGGTTGGCACACGTTTTCTTCTTGACTCTTCGGTAGAAACTTTGGGGCACTCTTTGAAGTTCTTTGTGTTGGTTGAATAGATGAATATGAGATTGTGTGATGCATATCGTATAATCATACCCACGGATACTTGAGGTGGCATTGGAGTATCTAGGTGACATTAGGTTTTTGGTTGATTTGTATCTTAAGGTGTTATTCTAGTATGAACTCTATGATAGATCAAACGGAAAGAATAGCTTCATGTTATTTTACTACGGACTCTTGAATAGATCGATCAGAAAGGATAACTTTGAGGTGGTTTCGTACCCTACCATATTCTCTTCATTTGTTCTCCGCTATTAGTGACTTTGGAGTGACTCTTTGTTGCATGTTGAGGGATAGTTATATGATCCAATTATGTTATTATTGTTGAGAGAACCTTGCACTGGTGAAAGTATGAACCCTAGGCCTTGTTTCAACGCATTGCAATACCGTTTGTTCTCACTTTTACCCTTAGTTACCTTGCTTTTTTTATATTTTCATATTACAAAAACCTATATCTATCATCCATATTGCACTTGTATCACCATCTCTTCGCCAAACTAGTGCACCTATACAATTTACCATTGTATTGGGTGTGTTGGTGACACAAGAGACTCTTTGTTATGTGGTTGCAGGGTTATTTGAGATAGACCATGTTCATCCTATGCCTCCCACGGTTTGATAAACCTTAGGTCATCCACTTGAGGGAAATTTGCTACTGTCCCACAAACCTCTGCACTTGGAGGCCCAACAAGGTCTACAAGAAGAAGGTTGTGTAGTAGACATCACCTATCGACTGTTTATCTTGACCATCCCTCAAGTTATCTCTTCGTTCCTCTCCTTGACCCAAATGCATGTTCTTAAGACAAAATGAAGCAAGCCTTGGCACAAAAGGATCTTGACCTTGCAGCTGCGTAGAAGGAGGCTAAGGAGAAGACCGCACTTGCTGACAAGAAGCTGGCTTTAGTCGGAGCACTGGAGGAAGACAACGCCAAACTAAAGGCATCCCTCATTGAGGCCAACAAAGAAGTGACCCGTCTGAAGAAGGACAAAGTTGCTTTGAACGAGAAGATCGAAGGCATTTCTCATAAGAGAAGTGACATGGAGACTTATCTGGGGGCACTCGCCAAAAAGTTGTCCCTTATGCTCGAAGGTATTTTCCTCTGCTCAACTGTTTAGCTATTGTCGATTCATCAGGCATTCGTTGACTCATTATTTCTTTGTGTTTGTAGAATTCTGCCAAAACTTTGAAGAAGAGACTGGGCGAGTCGATATAGGTCCGGACCCCGTCCTTTCTCCCGTCGGTGATGCTGCTGCTATGAACGTGCTCCGACTGGAATCCCGTGTTGCGAGTGTTACGAGCTATCTTGCTCGCCTGAAGGTGGCGGTGTCGCACATCGATACAACGCTCTGGCCAAGGGCGACGCTTCAAAATGACCTCGAGTCCCTGATGACTCGAATCAATGAGGTCCTTGGTCGAGTGCAAGAATGGAAGAAGTCTTCTGCCCGATGTCGTGCTGACGTGGCTCTGTCGCTGGTTCGTGTCCACTACAAGGAAGCCCGAGAGGAAAAGCTGGCAGTGATCAAGGTTGCCGATACCAAAAGGCATGACTTCGGATCCTTCATGGAAACCTTCATTGCTGCTGCCACTCGGATTGCTGACGGAATTGATCTGGACGAGTTCATCGAGCCTGCAAGTCCTCCTACTGCGGAATGAACAATCTTTATGCCTCGCCTTAAATTTTCCTCGGAATGCTGAGTGATTATGTAACCGTTAAACTCCTTCGGGCCTGATGCATGAGTACTTTAATCTATGTTCTGGAACTTTGGGATTTTATCTGAACTTTGGTTGCTTTTGCATCTTTTGACTCTTTGCGTAGCAGTCGAGTGAATCATGGGCAAATCGTGGTCGACCTGCACCCCGCCACCCTTATGGATAAGGATGGAGCGGACGGTGTATTTGTGTCGAAGCTCCAAGGACGGACCGTGGTCGACCTGCACCTCGCCGCCCTAATGGGTAAGGATGGAGCGGACGTTGTATTTGTGTCGAAGCACCGAGGACAGATCGTGGTCGACCTGCACCTCGCCGCCCTTACGGGTAAGGATGGAGCGGACGTTGTATTTGTGTCGAAGCTCTGAGGATAGACCATGGTCGACCTGCACCTCGCCACCCTTACGGGTAAGGATGGAGCGAGTCTTAAAACTTAAGCGAGTACTGGACTGCAGCTAAGCCCCCGAGTGGGAGGGTCGCTCACCACTCGGTAGGATTTTTCAAACTTAGGCGAGTACTGGACTGCAGCTAAGTCTCCGAGTGGGAGGGTTTCTCTCCACTCGGTAGGATTTCTTAAACTTAGGCGAGTACTGGACTGCAGCTAAGCCGCGAGTGGGAGGGTTGCTCACCACTCGGAAGGATTTCTTAAACTTAGGCGAGTACTGGACTGCAACTAAGCCTCCGAGTGAGAGACTTGCTCACCACTCGGTAGGATTTCTTAAACTTAGGTGAGTACTGGACTGCAGCTTAGCCCCCGAGTGAGAGACTTGCTCACCACTCGGTAGGATTTCTTAAACTTAGGCGAGTACTGGACTGCAGCTAAGCCTCCGAGTGAGAGACTTGCTCACCACTCGGTAGGATTTCTTAAACTTAGGCGAGTACTGGACTGCAGCTAAGCCTCCGAGTGGGAGGGTTGCTCTCAATTCGGTAGGATTTCTTAAACTTAGGCGAGTACTGGACTGCAGCTAGGCCCCCGAGTGGGAGGGTTGCTCACCACTCGGTAGGATTTCTTAAACTTAGGCGAGTACTGGACTACAGCTAAGTGATAACCCACAAGTATAGGGGATCGCAACAGTTTTCGAGGGTAGAGTATTCAACCAAAATTTATTGATTCGACACAAGGGGAGCCAAAGAATATTCTCAAGTATTAGCAGCTGAGTTGTCAACTCAACCACACCTGGAAACTTAATATCTGCAGCAAAGTGTTTAGTAGCAAAGTAATATGATAGTAGTGATAACGGTAACAAAAGGTAATAGTAGTAAAAGCAATGTTCTTGGTATTTTGTAGTGATGATAGCAATAGCAACGGAAAAGTAAATAAGCGAAGAACAATATATGGAAAGCTCATAGGCAATGGATCAGTGATGGAGAATTATGCCGGATGCGGTTCATCATGTAACAGTCATAACCTAGGGTGACACAGAACAAGCTCCAGTCATTGATATAATGTAGGCATGTATTCTGAATATAGTCATACGTGCTTATGGAAAAGAACTTGCATGACATCTTTTATCCTACCCTCCCGTGGCAGCGGAGTCCTATTGGAAACTAGGGGATATTAAGGCCTCCTTTTAATAGAGAACCGGAACAAATCATTAACACATAGTGAATACATGAACTCCTCAAACTACGGTCATCAGCGGTAAGTATCCCGATTATTATCACTTTGGGTTTGACAGATCATAACACATAATAGGTGACTATAGACTTGCAAGATAGGATCAAGAACACTCATATATTGAGGAAAACATAGTAGGTCCAGATCTGAAATCATGGCACTCGGGCCCTAGTGACAAGCATTAATCATAGCAAAGTCACAGCAACATCAATCTCAGAACATAGTGGACACTAGGGATCAAACCCTAACAAAACTAACTCGATTACATGATAGATCTCATCCAACCCATCACCGTCCAGCAAGCCTACGATGGAATTACTCACGCACGGTGGTGAGCATCATGAAATTGGTGATGGAGGATGGTTGATGATGACGATGGCGATGGATTCCCCTCTCCGGAGCCCCGAACGGACTCCAAATGAGCCCTCCCGAGAGGTTTTAGGGCTTGGCGGCGGCTCTGTATCGTAAAACGCGATGATTTCTTCTCTCTGATTTTTTTCTCCCCGAAACTCAATATATGGAGGTCGAGTTGGAGTCGGAGAGGCAATAGGGGGCCCACGAGGTAGGGGGGCGCGCCCCCACCCTCGTGGCAAGGTGGGGGGCCCCTGGCCTTCATCTTTTGCAGGTATTTTTCTTATTTTCTGAAAAGTGGCGCCGTGAAGTTTCAGGTCATTCCGAGAACGTTTGCTCCTGCACATAAATAACACCATGGTAATTTTGCTGAAAACAGCGTCAGTCCGGGTTAGTTCCATTCAAATCATGCAAGTTAGAGTCCAAAACAAGGGCAAAAGTGTTTGGAAAAGTAGATACGTTGGAGACGTATCAACTCCCCCAAGCTTAAACCTTTGCTTGTCCTCAAGCAATTTAGTTGATAAACTGAAAGTGATAAAGAAAAACTTTGACAAACTCTGTTTGCTCTTGTTGTTGTAAATATGTAAAGCCAGCATTCAAGTTTTCAGCAAAGATTATAACTAACCACATTCACAATAACGCATAGGTCTCAAGTTTACTCATATCAATGGCATAATCAACTAGCGAGGCATAATAATAAATCTCGGATGACAACACTTTCTCAAAACAATCATAATATGATATAACAAGGTGGTATCTCGTTAGCCCTTTTCGAGACCGCAAAACATAAATGCAGAGCACCTTTAAAGACCAAGGACTGACTAGACATTGTAATTCATGGTAAAAGAGATCCAGTCAAGTCATACTCAATGTAAACTAACAGTAATGAATGCAAATGACAGCAGTGCTCTCCAACTGGTGCTTTTTAATAAGAGGATGATGACTCGGCATAAAAGTAAATAGATAGTCCCTTCGCAGAGGGAAGCAGGGATTTGTAGAGGTGCCAGAGCTCGGTTTTGAAACAAAGGTGAATAATATTTTGAGCGATATACTTCCATTGTCAACATAACAACCAAGAGATGGTGATATCTTCCATGCTACACACATTATAGGTGGTTCCCAAACAGAATGGTAAAGTTTATACTCCCCCTTCCACCAACAAGCATCAATCCATGGCTTGCTCGAAACAACGAGTGCCTCCAACTAACAAGAGTCCCAGGGGGTGTTTTGTTTGCAATTATTTTGATTTAGTTTGCATAAAGCATGGGACTGGGCATCCCGGTGACCAGCCATTTATATCGTGAGTGAGGAGCGGAGTCCACTCCTCTTGAGAATAACCCGCCTAACATGGAAGATATGGACAGCCCTAGTTGATACATGAGCTATTTGAGCATACAAAACAGGATATTTATTTGAAGGTTTAGAGTTTGGCACATACAAATTTACTTGGAACGGCAGGTAGATACCATATATAGGTAGGTATAGTGGACTCATGTGGAATAACTTTGGGGTTTAAGGGATTTGGATGCACAAGCAGTATTCCCACTTAGTACAGGTGAAGGCTAGCAGAAGACTGGGAAGCGACCAGCTAGAGAGCGACAACAATCATGAACATGCATTAAAATTAATCAACACCGAATGTAAGCATGAGTAGGATATAATCCACCATGAACATAAATATCGTGAAGGCTATGTTGATTTTGTTTCAACTACATGTGTGAACATGTGCCAAGTCAAGTCACTTAAATCATTCAGAGGAGGATACCACCCTATCACACCACATCATAACCATTTTAATAGCACGTTGGCACGCAAGGTAAACCATTATAACTCATAGCTAATCAAGCATGGCACAAGAAACTATGATCTCTAGTTGTCATTGCAAACATGTTTATTCATAATAGGCAGAATCAGGAACGATAAACTAATCATATTTACAAAAACAAAAGAGGTCGAGTTCATACCAGCTTTTCTCATCTCAGCCAGTCCATCATATAACATCATAATTGCCTTTCACTTGCACGACCGAACGATGTGAATAATAATAAAAGTGCACGTGCATTGGACTAAGCTGGAATCTGCAGGCATTCAATAAATAGGAGAAGACAAGGCAATATGGGCTCCTTTGTCAGATCAATAATAATGCATATAAGAGCCACTTCAACAATTTAATTATGGTCTTCTCATATCGACCCCCAAAGAAAAGAAATAAAACTATTCACACGGGAAAGCTCCCAAAAAGCAAAAGAAGAACAGGAAATCTTTTTGGGTTTTCTTTTTAATTACTTCTACAAGCATGGAAAGTAAACTAATTAAAAGCTACAACTAATTTTTTGGTTTTTCTTAAGGTTTATTAAACACACAAGAAGAAAGCATAAAAAAGGAAAATAAACTAGCATGGATGATACAATGAAAAAGTATGAGCACCAACATCTAGCAATGAGTGTGTGGGCATAAATGTAATGTCAGTGGGAAATACGTACTCCCCCAAGCTTAGGCTTTTGGCCTAAGTTGGTCTAAGGCCACGGCTGGCCTGGCGGATATCCATAATAGTAGCTGGGGTCGTACTGCGATGCAGCAGCTATTGCCTGCTGAGCTGCAGTGTGGCGACGAGCGGCCTCCTCTATCCTCTCGTACTCATCTGCCTCCTCTATGGTAATAGTATATCCTCCTCTTGCCTGATAATCAAAGAAGGCAGGAGCAGGGAGAGTAATACGGACATCACGGTGTCTGTCAAAGATTAGTTGATACTGGAGAGGTGATTCGTTCCTCTCGACAAACTGGTGGTGAACCATAGCATTAAAATCTAGATAAGCAGGAAGTAATTCTATATCATCTTCGCGTATGGCTATACCAAGAAAATTAGCTATGCAGGTTGCATAAATTCCACCAAAGAAATCTCCATTAAGTCTATTAAGATGCAACCTACGTGCAACAATGGCTCCCAAATTATATGTTTTGTCTCCTAACACAGCACTCCTAAGAATACTAAGATCAGGGACACACATGTGACATGCCTCATCTTTACCATTAATGCATCTACCTATGAAGAGAGCAAAATAATGTATAGCGGGAAAGTGAATGCTCCCTATGGTAGCTTGTGTAATATCTCTAGATTCCCCCACATTTATTCTAGCAAGAAAATCTCTAAATTCATATTTGCGAGGATCCCTTATACTACCCCATTGTGGAAGTTTGCAAGCAGTGGTAAAATCCTCTAAGTCCATAGTGTAAGATTTATCATAAAGATCAAACAGGACAGTTGGAGGATTACGTGAAGTTGAAAATTCAAACCTCCTCACAAAGGTACTGGTGAGATAGTGATATTGGCTGCACTTCTCTTCCTCGAAGCTCACAAGATCAGCGTTATGCAAATATGTGTTAAATTCTTCCTTAATTCCCGCTCGATCCATAAAGTTCTCAGAAGGCCGTTCACAAGGACACACTGGAGCGTCTCTTGGTGGCTCTTCATCAGCATCACGCATTGCAAGCCTGGGTCCTTGCTTCCTTGAAGAACCACCTTGGAACATTTTCCTAAGCATATTTCTTCCTCTGAAAAATTCTGAAATTTTTTAGTAAATTCAAAATAAAAGTAAACCAAACTCAATAATATTGATAGAAACTACTCCTACAAGTGCCTAGGGCCTATATCATGCATCAAAACTACTTTTAACCATATAAATTTGACATGCAAGCTCAAGAACAGGGTCACCTAAGCAACACAAATTTGCAATGAATAAAGCACTAGAACAAAGCCTAATTGGACCAATGGAGGAGTCACATACCAAGGAACAATCTCCCCAAGCAGTTTTGTGAGAGGTGCTTTGAGCAAGGAGATCAAAAATGGCAGCAAGATGAGCTAGAACTCGTGCTTGAGATGGATATTTGTGTTTGTGGGAGGAAGATGAAGTGTCTGGGTGCAGGAATAAGTGGAGGAGGGCCACCATGGGCCCACGAGGCAGGGGGCGTGCCCTCCACCCTCGTGGGCAGGTGGTTGACCCCCCTGGTGTGTTCTTAGTTCCATAAATCCTCAAATATTCTAGAAAAAATCATATTTAAATTTCAGGGCATTTGGAGAACCTTTATTTTCGAGGTATTTTTATATTGCATGGATAATCAGATAACAGACAGAAAAATATTTATTTTTATTTTATTTAATCTTTACCTACTAATAAAGCGGCTATTGCTTCCGTCGGGTTCACCGTCATCTATATTACCCAAGAAGTTGGCAAAAATTACCCACCAATGCCACCCGTAAGTGGCAAACAAAAACTTTCCGTGAACGAGGAAAAACACTGTTTCGTATTTACCCCGAACTCTTTTGTCCGTACCGATCTCGTGGCTCGCGTGTGGCTTCATGGGCTTTAGCCCATCCATCGTTCGCAGCCTGCCCTATGGCCCAACTTAGCAGGCTCCAGGAGGCAAAAACATTAGCTGCAGAAGGAGTGGAACTCATGAGCTTCCATCAAAAGTGTATGTCAGCAACCACCTGAGCAATGCTATGCTTTTCGTCTAAAAGAGGATTAGTTTTCTTAAATAATCCCACATCGCTCTATTACGTTCGATTGCACTAGTTTATATACGCATGTGAAACTTCATGTACTCAGGAGTTGGCTGCTTGATGGATATTTGGGTGAATCGGCTTAGGCTGATGTCCACCTCATTGAAGAGAGACAAGGAATTAATTTCAAAATTAAACATGGACAAGATTGAGGGCATGCCCATGTATTTAAACTGCCGTCCGCGAGGCCGTGATTGATGCTCCAGACCACGACGACCCCGCTTACCGGACGCGCTCGTGACACGGTCACGAAAGCGGGAGGAAGGGAGAGCGAGCGAGGTCGGGGCCAGCAGAACGTCTATTAGACGAAGCGCATGGCACGTCGTAGGAATCAAGGTGTTGGGCCAACTGAAGGACGCGACGTCATAAGGTGCATGGATGGAGGCTGTAGTTTGATCTGTGACAAGCAAGAGGTGGCATTCGACACGGCTGCGCTCGGCACACAGCTACTCGCACTAGCAGGAGGTTCTAGATGGTGTGGCCGGATCCTCTAACATGTGTTGATGATGTACTCACCCAGAACGAGAGAGGAGTTGGCCTTGGCTATCTAACTTGAATGCTGTTGTTTTAACTTTTGGCCTTTTTTTCCTGTTTTGTTTGTTTCCAATTTGTATCTGAATCCTCACAAGAATATATTAGAATATTCTGAAAGTTAATAAAGATTTAAAATATTCTGCTTTTTGTGGAATCAAAAAATTACTCAAAGTCCAAATAAAATAATTTCACTACTATTTAGTTCAGATTTTACTCCAAAAAACATAAACTCCAATTATGTTAAAATTTAGGTTTGAACTACAAATATGTGATTTTCAATTTCAAGATTCATCGTATATTTAAAGTTCTCATAGATATGTACTTTTCTGATCTGTTTTTACTCAATATAAAAATCCAGTTCAATGCTCAAAATAAAATAACAAGATGACTGCTGAAAAAATTTCATTCATGTTTCTACATATTTTAATAAATACTAAATTGCACATAAATTGTGGATGTATTCTGATAAATAGTTCTCACTAAATCGTAGTACGGGACAGTTTTTCTCTACCGTTACAACACACGGGCTCGAAAGTTTCCATAAAAATATATTATCAATTAGATCAATTAACTCCAGACCGTAACCATGTCCTAACCTCCACGTCATGATCGTCAAATAATGCATCTTTTATTTTGTCATCCGCGACCGATGTCCAGTGACATAGTTCCTCGATCCGACCAAGACCAACCATGGTTCATAGGAACTGGTATTTTCTCCCGTTGCAACGCACGGGCATTTGTGCTAGTATAAATAATAGAAAGTAAAAGTGGGGTACAGAAGGTTGTGCCTTCTAGTTTCATCCATCTCATGATCATCAAAAGGAATCCACTAACAAGGTTGATCAAGTCTTGTTCATGAACTCATTCAGAATAACATGGAACCGGAGAAATTTTGAATAACACTATGTTACCTCAACGGGGATATGCACATCCCCAATAATAAGAATATCATATTTCTTCTTGACAGTAGGAAGAGGAAATTCAAAACCTCCAAATATAATCGATGGAATTTTTCCAATAGATTTGATACTATGAACTTGAGGTTGTTTCCTCGGAAAGTGTACCGTATGCTCATTACCATTAACATGAAAAGTGACATTGCCTTTAGTGCAATCAATAACAGCCCCTGCAGTATTCAAAAAGGGTCTTCCAAGAATAATAGACATACTATCGTCCCCGGGAATATCAAGAATAACAAAGTCCATTAAAATAGTAACATTTGCAACTACAACAGGCACATCCTCACAAATACCGACAAGTATAGCAGTTGATTTATCAGCCATTTGCAAAGATATTTTAGTAGGTGTCAACTTATTCAAATCAAGTCTACGATATAAAGAGAGAGGCATAACACTAACACCGGCTCCAAGATCACATAAAGCAGTTTTAACATAGTTTCTTTTTATGGAGCATGGTATAGTTGGTACTCCTGGATCTCCAAGTTTCTTTGGTATTCCACCCCTTAAAAGTATAATTAGCAAGCATGGTGGAAATTTCAGCTTCCGGTATCTTTATTTTATTTGTAATAATATATTTCATGTACTTAGCATAAGGTTTGGTTTTAAGCATATCAGTTAATCGCATACGCAAAAAGATAGGTCTAATCATTTCAGCAAAGCGCTCAAAATCCTCATCATCCTTTTTCTTGGATGGTTTGGGAGGAAAAGGCATGGGTTTCTGAACCCATGGCTCTCTTTCTTTACCATGTTTCCTAGCAACAAAATCTTTCTTATCATAACGTTGATTCTTTGATTATGGGTTATCAAGATCAATAGCAGGTTCAATTTCTATATCAGTATCATTACTAGGTTGAGCATCATTATGAACATTATTATTAGCATTATCATTAGTTTCAGGTTCATTACCAGATTGAGTTTCAGCATCAGAAATAGAAATATCATTTGGATTCTCAGGTGTTTCAACAATAGGATCACTAAAAGCATGCAAAGTCCTATCATTTTTCTTTTTCTTCTTTTTAGAAGAACTAGGTGCATCTATATTATTTCTCTAAGAATCT
The DNA here is from genome assembly GCF_003073215.2 of Triticum urartu. Classification (NCBI taxonomy): domain Eukaryota; kingdom Viridiplantae; phylum Streptophyta; class Magnoliopsida; order Poales; family Poaceae; genus Triticum; species Triticum urartu. The sequence continues at coordinate 611,077,222 of NC_053026.1, read as the reverse complement.
TGCTCAATTCTCTTTGGGTGGCCTTCAGGATACAAAGGTTCCTGAGTCATTTTACCACCTCTAGTCATAACTCTAACATTATCATTATTCTTACTATTCAATTCATTGAGCAAATCATTTTGAGCATTAAGTACTTGTTCTACTTGAGTGGTAACCATAGAAGCATGTTTACTAATAAGTTTGAGTTCACCTTTAACATTGGCCATATAATCTCCTAAGTGCTCAAGCATATTTGAATTGTATTTCAATTGTCTACCAAAATAAGCATTAAAATCTTGTTGCTTAGCCATAAATTTATCAAACTCATCTAAGCATGGGCTAGCAAACTTAGTAAATGGGATTACAACTTTATCATATGTATAGAGAGAATTTACCTTTACTACCTGTGTCGGGTTATCAAGACCATGAGTTTCTTCAATAGGTAAAGGATTAAGATTATATGTTTCTTCAACAGGCGGTAAATTAAGACCATGTATTTCTTCAATAGGAGGTAAATTCTTAACATATTCAGCTTTAATACCTTTTTCTTTCGTAGATTTCTTTGCCTCTTGCATATCTTCAGGACTGAGAAATAGAATACCCCTCTTCTTCGGAGTTGGTTTAGGAATAGGCTCAGGAATTGGCTCCGGAGGTGTCCAATTATTTTCATTTGTCAACATATTATTCAATAGAATTTTAGCTTCATCCGGTGTTCTTTCCCTGAAAACAGAACCAGCACAACTATCCAGATAATCTCTGGAGGCATCAGTTATTCCATTATAAAAGATATCAAGTATTTCATTTTTCTTAAGAGGATGATCAGGCAAAGCAATAAGTAATTGGAGAAGCCTCCCCCAAGCTTGTGGGAGACTCTCTTCTTCAATTTGCACAGAATTATAGATATATCCCTTAAAGCAGCTTGTTTCTTATGAGAAGGGAAATATTTAGTAGAGAAGTAATAAATCATATCCTGGGGACTATGCACACAACCAGGATCAAGAGAATTAAACCATATCTTAGCATCACCCTTTAATGAGAACGAAAATATTTTAAGGATATAAAAGTAACGAGTTCTCTCATCTTTAGTAAACAGGGTAGCTATATCATTTAATTTAGTAAGATGTGCCACAACAGTTTCAAATTCATAACCATGAAAAGGTTCAGATTCAACCAAAGTAATTATATCAGGATCAACAGAGAATTCATAATCCTTATCAGTAACAAAGATAGGTGAAGTAGCAAAAGCAGGGTCAGGTTTCATTCTAGCATTTAAAGATTGCTTACTCCATTTAGCTAATAATCTTTTGAGTTCAGTTCTATTTTGGCACGCTAAAATAGCTAAGGAAGCTTCTTGATCAAAGACATAACCCTTAGGAATAACAAGTGATTCTTCATTATCACTTTCATCAGTATCACCAGATTCAATATTTTCAATCTCTCTAGCCCTAGCAAGTTGTTCATCAAGAAAATCACTAAGTGGCACAGTATGAAGGAAATATGCCGTAGAGGCAATAATAAAGTTATTATTTATTTCCTTATTTCATGATAAATGTTTATTATTCATGCTAGAATTGTATTAATCAGAAACGTAATACATGTGTGAATACATAGACAAACAGAGTGTCACTAGTATGCCTCTACTTGACTAGCTCGTTAATCAAAGATGGTTATGTTTCCTAACCATGAACAAAGTGTTGTTATTTGATTAACGAGGTCACATCATTAGTTGAATGATCTGATTGACATGACCCATTCCATTAGCTTAGCACACGATCGTTTAGTATGTTGCTATTGCTTTCTTCATGACTTATACATGTTCCTATGACTATGAGATTATGCAACTCCCGTTTGCCGGAGGAACACTTTGGGTGCTACCAAACGTCACAACGTAACTGGGTGATTATAAAGGAGCATTACAGGTGTCTCCAAAGGTAGATGTTGGGTTGGCGTATTTCGAGATTAGGATTTGTCACTCCGATTGTCGGAGAGGTATCTCTGGGCCCTCTCGGTAATGCACATCACTTAAAGCCTTGCAAGCATTGCAACTAATGAGTTAGTTGCAGGATGATGTATTACGGAACGAGTAAAGAGACTTGCTGGTAACGAGATTGAACTAGGTATTGGATACCGACGATCGAATCTCGGGCAAGTAACATACCGATGACAAAGGGAACAACGTATGTTGTTATGCGGTCTGACCGATAAAGATCTTCGTAGAATATGTGGGAGCCAATATGGGCATCCAGGTCCCGCTATTGGTTATTGACCGGAGATGTGTCTCGGTCATGTCTACATTGTTCTCGAACCGTAGGGTCCGCACGCTTAACGTTACGATGACAGTTATTATGAGTTTATGCATTTTGATGTACCGAAGGTTGTTCGGAGTCCCGGATGTGATCACGGACATGACGAGGAGTCTTGAAATGGTCGAGACGTAAAGATTGATATATTGGAAGCCTATGTTTGGACATCGGAAGTGTTCCGGGTGAAATCGGGATTTTACCGGATTACCGGGAGGGTTACCGGAACCCCCCGGGAGCCAAATGGGCTAACATGGGCCTTAGTGAAAAGGTGAGAAGGCAGCCCACATAGGGCTGCGCCTCCCCCCCCCTCTCCCTAGTCCTATTAGGACTAGGAGAGGGGCCGGCCACCTCTCTCTCCCTCTCCCCTTTAAGGAATCCTATTAGGAATAGGATTGAGGGGGGGAGTCCTACTCCCGGTAGGAGTAGGACTCCTCCTGCGCCTCCCTCCTTGGCCGGCCAGCCTCCCCCCCTTCATCCTTTATATACGGGGGCAGGGGACACCCCAAGACACACAAGTTGATCCTTGAGATCGTTCCTTAGCCGTGTGCGGTGCCCCCTGCCACCAAATTCCACCTCGATCATACCGTTACAGTGCTTAGGCGAAGCCCTGCGTCGGTAGTACATCAAGATCGTCACCACGCCGTCGTGCTGACGGAACTCTTCCTCGACGCTTTGCTGGATCGGAGCCCGAGGATCGTCATCGAGCTGAACGTGTGCTAAGAACTCGGAGGTGCCGGAGTAACGGTGCTTGGATCGGTCGGATCGGGAAGAAGACGTACGACTACTTCCTCTACGTTGTGTCAACGCTTCCGTTGCGATCTACAAGGGTACGTAGATCATACTCTCCCCTCGTTGCTATGCATCACCATGATCTTGTGTGTGCGTAGGAAATTTTTTTGAAATTACTACGTTCCCCAACAGTGGCATCCGAGCCTAGGTTTTATGGTTTGATGTTATTTGCACGAGTAGAACACAAGTGAGTTGTGGGCGATATAAGTCATACTGCCTACCAGCATGTCATACTTTGGTTCGGCGGTATTGTTGGATGAAGCGGCCCGGACCGACATTACGCGTACGCTTACGCGAGACCGGTTTCCCCGACGTGCTTTGCACAAAGGTGACTTGCGGGTGACTGTTTCTCCAACCTTAGTTGAAACAAGTGTGGCTACGCCCGGTCCTTGCGAAGGTTAAAACGGAGTCTATTTGACAAACTATCGTTGTGGTTTTGATGCGTAGGTGAGATTGGTTCTTGCTTAAGCCCTTAGCAGCCACGTAAAACTTGCAACAACAAAGTAGAGGACGTCTAACTTGTTTTTGCGGGGCATGTTGTGATGTGATATGGTCAAAACGTGATGAGATATAAGTTGTTGTATGAGATGATCATGTTTTGTTAAAGTTATCGGCAACTGGCAAAAGCCTTATGGTTGTCTCTATATTGCATAAGATGCAAGCGCCAAATAATTGCTTTACTTTATCGCTATGCGATAGCAATAGTTGCAAGAGCAATAGTTGGCGAGCCGACCATGTGACGACACATTGATATAGATCAAGATGATGGAGATCATGGTGTCATGCCGGTGACGATAGAAATCATGACGGTGCTTCAGAGATGGAGATCACAGGCACAAGATGATGATGGCCATATCATATCACTTATATTGATTACATGTGATGTTTATCTTTTTATGCATCTTATCTTGCTTTGATTGACGGTAGCATTATAAGATGATCTCTCACTAATTATCAAGAAGTGTTCTCCCTGAGTATGCACCGTTGCGAAAGTTCTTCGTGCTGAGACACCACGTGATGATCGGGTGTGATAGGCTCTACGTTCAAATACAACGGGTGCAAAACAGTTGCACACGCGGAATACTCAGGTTATACTTGACGAGCCAAGCATATACAGATATGGCCTCGGAACACGGAGACCGAAAGGTCGAGAGTGAATCATATAGTAGATATGATCAACATAATGATGTTCACCAATGAAATTACTCCATCTCACGTGATGATCGGACATGGATTAGTTGATTTGGATCACGTGATCACTTAGAGGATTAGAGGGATGTCTATCTAAGTGGGAGTTCTTAAGTAATATGATTAATTGAACTTTAATTTATCGTGAACTTAGTCCTGGTAGTATTAGCATATCTATGTTGTAGATCAATAGCTCGCGTTGTTGCTTTCATATGCTTATTTTGATATGTTCCTAGAGAAAATTGTGTTGAAAGATGTTAGTAGCAAAGATGCGGATTGGATCCATGATCTGAGGTTTATCCTCATTGCTGCACAGAAGAATTATGTCCTTGATGCACCGCTAGGTGACAGACCTATTGCAGGAGCAGATGCAGACGTTATGAACGTTTAGCTAGCTCAATATGATGACTACTTGATAGTTTAAGTGCACCATGCTTAACGGCTTAGAATCGGGACTTCAAAGACGTTTTGAACATCATGGACCATATAAGATGTTCCAGGAGTTGAAGTTAATATTTCAAGCAAATACCCGAGTTGAGAGATATGAGATCTCCAACAAGTTCTATAGCTAAAAGATGGAGGAGAATCGCTCAACTAGTGAGCATGTGCTCAGATTGTCTGGGTACTACAATCGCTTGAATCAAGTGGGAGTTAATCTTCCAGATAAGATAGTGATTGACAGAATTCTCTAGTCACCATCACCAAGTTAGTAGAACTTCGTGATGAACTATAATATGCAAGGGATAACGGAAACAACTCCCAAGCTCTTCGTGATGCTGAAATCAACGAAGGTAGAAATCAAGAAAAACATCAAGTGTTGATGGTTGACAAGATCACTAGTTTCAAGAAAAGGGCAGAGGGAAGAAGGGGAACTTCAAGAAGAACAGCAAGCTAGTTGCTGCTCAAGTGAAGAAGCCTAAGTCTGATCCTAAGCCTGAGACTAAGTGCTTCTACTGCAAAGGGACTGGTCACTAGAAGCGGAACTGCCCCAAGTATTTGGCGGATAAGAAGGATGGCAAAGTGAACATAAGTATATTTGATATACATGTTATTGGTGTGTACTTTACTAGTGTTTATAGCAACCCCTCAGTATTTGATACTAGTTCAGTTGCTAAGAGTAGTAACTCGAAACGGGAGTTGCAGAATAAACAAAGACTAGTTAAGGGTGAAGTGACGATGTGTGTTGGAAGTGGTTCCAAGATTGATATGACCATCATCGCACACTCTCCATAATTTCGGGATTAGTGTTGAACCGAAATAAGTGTTATTTGGTGTTTGCGTTGAGCATGAATATGATTTGATCATGTTTATTGTAATACGGTTATTCATTTAAGTAAGAGAATAAATTGTTATTCTGTTTACATGAATAAAACCTTGTATGGTTACACACCCAATGAAAATAGTTCGTTGGATCTTGATCGTAGTGATACACATAATCATAATAATGAAACCAAAAGATGCAAAGTTAATAATGATAGTGCTACTTATTTGTAGCATTGCCGTTTAGGTCATATTGGTGTAAAGCGCATGAAGAAACTCCATGCTGATGGGATTTTGGAATCACTTGATTATGAATCAGTTGATGCTTGCGAACCATGCCTCATGGGCAAGATGACTAAGACTCTGTTCTTCGGAACAATGGAGCGAGCAACAGATTTGTTGGAAATCATACATACTGATGTATGTGGTCCGATGAATATTGAGGCTCGCGACAGGTATCATTATTTTCTGATCTTCATAGATGATTTGAGCAGATATGAGTATATCTACTTGATGAAACATAAGTCTGAAACATTTGAAAAGTTCAAAGAATTTCAGAGTGAAGTGAAAAATCATCGTAACAAGAAAATAAAGTTTCTACGATCTGATCGTAGAGAAGAGTATTTGAGTTACGAGTTTGGCCTTCAGTTAAAAACAATGTGAAATAGTTTCACTACTCATGCCACCTGGAACACCACAATGTAATGGTGTGTCCGAACGTCATAACCGTACTTTATTAGATATGGTGCGATCTATGATGTCTCTTACCGATCTACCACTATCGTTTTGGGTTTATGCATTAGAGATAGCTGCATTCACGTTAAATAGGGCACCATCTAAATCCGTTGAGGCGACACCGTATGAACTATGGTTTGGCAAGAAACCTAAGCTGTCGTTTCTTAAAGTTTAGGGTTGCGATGCTTATATGAAAAGGTTTCATCCTGATAAGCTCAAACTCAAATCGGGGAAGTGCGTCTTCATAGGATATCCAAAGGAAACTATTGGATACACCTTCTATCACAGATCCGAAGGCAAGACTTTTTGTTGCTAAATTCGGAAACTTTCTGGAGAAGGAGTTTCTCTCGAAAGAAGTGAGTGGGAGGAAAGTAGAACTTGACGAGGTAACTGTACCTGCTCCCTTATTGGAAAGTAGTACATCACAGAAAAATGTTTCTATGACACCTACACTAGTTAGTGAGGAAGCTAATGATGATGATCATGAAACTTCAGAACAAGATACTACTGAACCTCGTAGATCAACCAGAGTAAGATCCGCGCCAGAGTGGTACGGTAATCCTGTTCTAGAAGTCATGCTACTAGATCATGATGAACCTACGAACTATGAAGAAACGATGGTGAGCCCAGATTCCGCAAAGTGGCTTGAAGCCATGAAATCTGAGATGGGATCCATGTATGAGAACAAAGTATGGACTTTGGTTGACTTGCCCGATGATCGGCAAGCAATTGAGAATAAATGGATCTTCAAGAGGAAGACGGACGCTGATAGTAGTGTTACTATCTACAAAGCTAGAATTGTCGCAAAAGGTTTTTCGACAAGTTCAAGGTGTTGACTACGATGAGATTTTCTCACTCGTATCTATGCTTAAGTCTGTCCGAATCATGTTAGCAATTGCCGCATTTTATGAAATCTGGCAAATGGATAAACAAAACTGCATTCCTTAATGGATTTACTAAAGAAGAGTTGTATGCGATGCAACTAGAAGGTTTTGTCGATCCTAAAGGTGTTAACTAAATATGCAAGCTCCAGCGATCCATCTATGGACTGGTGCAAGAATCTCGGAGTTGGAATATACGCTTTGATAAGTTGATCAAAGCATGTAGTTTTATACAGACTTGCGGCGAAGCCTGTATTTACAAGAAAGTGAGTGGGAGCACTACAGTATTTCTGATAAGTATATGTGAATGACATATTGTTGATCGGAAATAATGTAGAATTATTCTGTAAAGCATAAAGGAGTGTTTGAAAGGAGTTTTTCAAAGAAAGACTTCGGTGAAGCTGCTTACATATTGAGCTTCAAGATCTATAGAGATAGATCAAGACGCTTGATAAGTTTTTCAATGAATACATACCTTGACAAGATTTTGAAGTAGTTCAAAATGGAACAGTCAAAGAAAAAGTTTCTTGCCTGTGTTACAAGGTGTGAAGTTGAGTAAGACTCAAAGCCCGACCACGGCAGAAGATAGAAAGAGAATGAAAGTCATTCCCTATGTCTCAGTCATAGGTTCTATAAAGTATGCCATGCTGTATACCAGATCTATTGTATGCCCTACCACTGAGTTTGGCAAGGGAGTACGATAGTGATCTAGGAGCAGATCACTGGACAGCGGTCAAAATTGTCCTTAGTGGAATAAGGATATGTTTCTCGATTATGGAAGTGAAAAAAGGTTCGTCGTAAAGGGTTACGCCGATGCAAGTTTGACACTAATCTAGATGACTCTAAGTCTCGGTCTAGATACATATTGAAAGTGGGAGAAATTAGCTAGAGTAGCTCCATGCAGAGCATTGTTGACATAGAAATTTGCAAAATACATACGGATCTGAATGTGGCAGACCCGTTGACTAAGAATCTCTCACAAAACATGATCACACCTTAGTACTCCTTGGGTGTTAATCACATAGCGATGTGAACTAGATTACTGAATCTAGTAAACCCTTTGGGTGTTGGTCACATAGCGATGTGAACTATGGGTGTTAATCACATGATGATGTGAACTATCGATGTTAATCACATGGTGATGTGATCTAGATTATTGACTCTAGTGCAAGTGGGAGACTGAAGGAAATATGCCCTAGAGGCAATAATAAAGTTATTATTTATTTCTTTATTTCATGATAAATGTTTATTATTCATGCTAGAATTGTATTAATCGGAAACGTAATACATGTGTGAATACATAGACAAACAGAGTGTCACTAGTATGCCTCTACTTGACTAGCTCGTTAATCAAAGATGGTTATGTTTCCTAACCATGAACAAAGTGTTGTTATTTGATTAACGAGGTCACATCATTAGTTGAATGATCTGATTGACATGACCCATTCCATTAGCTTAGCACACGATCGTTTAGTATGTTGCTATTGCTTTCTTCATGACTTATACATGTTCCTATGACTATGAGATTATGCAACTCCCGTTTGCCAGAGGAACACTTTGGGTGCTACCAAACGTCACAACGTAACTGGGTGATTATAAAGGAGCATTACAGGTGTCTCCAAAGGAAGATGTTGGGTTGGCATATTTCGAGATTAGGATTTGTCACTCCGATTGTCGGAGAGGTATCTCTGGGCCCTCTCGGTAATGCACATCACTTAAAGCCTTGCAAGCATTGCAACTAATGAGTTAGTTGCAGGATGATGTATTACGGAACGAGTAAAGAGACTTGCTGGTAACGAGATTGAACTAGGTATTGGATACCGACGATCGAATCTCGGGCAAGTAACATACCGATGACAAAGGGAACAACGTATGTTGTTATGCGGTCTGACCGATAAAGATCTTCGTAGAATATGTGGGAGCCAATATGGGCATCCAGGTCCCGCTATTGGTTATTGACCGGAGATGTGTCTCGGTCATGTCTACATTGTTCTCGAACCGTAGGGTCCGCACGCTTAACGTTACGATGATAGTTATTATGAGTTTATGCATTTTGATGTATCGAAGGTTGTTCGGAGTCCCGGATGTGATCACGGACATGACGAGGAGTCTTGAAATGGTCGAGACGTAAAGATTGATATATTGGAAGCCTATGTTTGGACATCGGAAGTGTTCCGGGTGAAATCGGGATTTTACCGGATTACCGGGAGGGTTACCGGAACCCCCCGGGAGCCAAATGGGCTAACATGGGCCTTAGTGAAAAGGTGAGAAGGCAGCCCACATAGGGCTGCGCCTCCCCCCCCCTCTCCCTAGTCCTATTAGGACTAGGAGAGGGGCCGGCCACCTCTCTCTCCCTCTCCCCTTTAAGGAATCCTATTAGGAATAGGATTGAGGGGGGGAGTCCTACTCCCGGTAGGAGTAGGACTTCCTCCTGCGCCTCCCTCCTTGGCCGGCCAGCCTCCCCCCCTTCATCCTTTATATACGGGGGCAGGGGACACCCCAAGACACACAAGTTGATCCTTGAGATCGTTCCTTAGCCGTGTGCGGTGCCCCCTGCCACCAAATTCCACCTCGATCATACCGTTACAGTGCTTAGGCGAAGCCCTGCGTCGGTAGTACATCAAGATCGTCACCACGCCGTCGTGCTGACGGAACTCTTCCTCGACGCTTTGCTGGATCGGAGCCCGAGGATCATCATCGAGCTGAACGTGTGCTAAGAACTCGGAGGTGCCGGAGTAACGGTGCTTGGATCGGTCGGATCGGGAAGAAGACGTATGACTACTTCCTCTACGTTGTGTCAACGCTTCCGTTGCGATCTACAAGGGTACGTAGATCATACTCTCCCCTCTTTGCTATGCATCACCATGATCTTGTGTGTGCGTAGGAATTTTTTTTGAAATTACTACGTTCCCCAACACAGTAGTATCATCATAGAAGAAGTGGCATCATCAATAACATGCGACATATCAGAACGAATAGCAGAAGCAGGTGTAGGTGTCGCAAGCTTACTCAAAACAGAAGGTGAATCAAGTGCAGAGCTAAATGACAGTTCCTTACCTCCCCTCGTAGTTGAGGGATAGATCTTGGTTTTTGGATCTCTCAAGTTCTTCATAATGATAAGCAGATATATATCCCAAGTGACTCAAAGAATAGAGCTATGCTCCCCGGCAACGGTGCCAGAAAATAGTCTTGATAACCCACAAGTATATGGGATCGCAACAGTTTTCGAGGGTAGAGTATTCAACCCAAATTTATTGATTCGACACAAGGGGTGCCAAAGAATATTCTCAAGTATTTGCAGATGAGTTGTCAATTCAACCACACCTGGAAACTTAATATCTGCAGCAAATTGTTTAGTAGCAAAGTAATATGATAGCAGTGATAATGGTAACAAAAGGTAATAGTAGTAAATGGAATGTTTTTGGTATTTTGTAGTGATGATAGCAATAGCAACGGAAAAGTAAATAAGCGAAGAACAATATATGGAAAGCTCGTAGGCAATGGATCAGTGATTGAGAATTATGCCGGATGCGGTTCATCATGTAACAGTCATAACCTAGGGTGACACAGAACTAGCTCCAGTTCATTGATATAATGTAGGCATGTATTCCGAATATAGTCATACGTGCTTATGGAAAAGAACTTGCATGGCATCTTTTGTCCTACCCTCCCGTGGTAGTGGGGTCCTTACGGAAACTAAGGGATATTAAGGCCTCCTTTTAATAGAGAACCGGAACAAAGCATTAACACATAGTGAATACATGAACTCCTCAAACTACGGTCATCACCGGTAAGTATCCCGATTATTGTCACTTCGGGGTTAACGGATCATAATACATAATAGGTGACTATAGACTTGCAAGATAGGATCAAGAACACTCATATATGGATGAAAACATAATAGGTTCAGATCTGAAATCATGGCACTCGGGCCCTAGTGACAAGCATTAAGCATAGCAAAGTCATAGCAACATCAATCTCAGAACATAGCGGACAATAGGGATCAAACCCTAACAAAACTAACTCGATTACATGATAGATCTCATCCAACCCATCACCGTCCAGCAAGCCTACGATGGAATTTCTCATGCACAGCAGTGAGTATCATGAAATTGGTGATGGAGGATGGTTGATGATGACGATGGCGATGGATTCCCCTCTTCGGAGCCCCGAACGGACTCCAGATTAGCCCTCCCGGGAGGTTTTAGGGATTGGCGGCGGCTCCGTATCGTAAAACACAATGATTTCTTCTCTCTGATTTTTTCTTCCCGAAACTCAATATATGGAGGCAGAGTTGGAGTCGGAGAGGGAATAGGGGCCCACGAGGTAGGGGGAGCCCCCCACCCTCGTGGCAAGGTGGTGGGCCCCCTGGCCTTCATCTTTTGCAGGTATTTTTCTTATTTTCTGAAAAGTGGCTCCATGAAGTTTCAGGTCATTCCGAGAACGTTTGCTCCTGCACATAAATAACACCATGGTAATTCTGCTGAAAACAATGTCAGTCCGGGTTAGTTCCATTCAAATCATGCAAGTTAGAGTCCAAAACAGGGGCAAAAGTGTTTGGAAAAGTAGATACGTTGGAGACGTATCACTAAGCCTCCGAGTGAGAGACTTGCTCACCACTCGGTAGGATTTCTTAAACTTAGGCGAGTACTGGACTGCAGCTAAGCCCCCGAGTGAGATACTTGCTCACCACTCGGTAGGATTTCTTAAACTTAGGTGAGTACTGGACTGCAGCTAAGCCTCCGAGTGAGAGACTTTCTCACCACTCGGTAGGATTTCTTAAACTTAGGCGAAACGTATTCGCAGCTAAGCCTCCGAGTGAGAGACTTGCTCATCACTTGGTAGGATTTGATTTTTTGAAACTTAGGCAAAGCAGATTCACGGCTAAGACACCCACTGGGGGATTTAGAAGACTGAAAAAAGGAACAACACTCATCTGCGAAACTGTGTCTTTGATAATTGAACTAGAATGTATTTCTTATTACATCACGACAATCCGAATGCTTAAGTATAAAAGGGGCGGAGCAGCTCCGCATTCCAAGCGCGTGGCTCGTCTTTATTGTGCTCCACATTGTAGAGGCGATAAGCCACGTTGTGAAGTACTTTGGTGATGATGAAGGGGCCTTCCCAAGAAGGAGTTAGCTTGTGAGGTTTCTGCTGACCCACTAGAAGAACCAGGTCTCCCTCTTGAAATGCTCGACCTTTCACGTTTCTGGCGTGAAATAGTCGCAGGTCTTGCTGATAGATGGTCAAACGGATGAGCGCCATCTCTCTTTCTTCTTCCAGAAGGTCGACAGCATCCTGACGGGCTTGTTCTGCTTCGGCTTCTGAGAAGAGTTCCACTCGCGGGGCGTTATGAAGTAAGTCACTCAGAAGCACGGCTTCAGCCCCATAGACTAAGAAGAATGGAGTTCGGCCAGTCGACCGATTAGGACTTGTCCTCAATCCCCAAAGTACTGATGGAAGTTCATCGACCCAGGCACCCGATGCATGCTTGAGGTCACGCATCAATCGGGGTTTCAGTCCTTTGAGAATCAACCCGTTTTCTCTTTTAGCTTGTCCATTCGACTGGGGATGGGCGACTGAAGCATAGTTGACCCGAGTGCCTTGGGAATCGCAAAAGGCTCTAAACTCATCAGAATCGAAGTTCGACCCATTATCTGTGATGATGCTGTGCGGGACACCATATCTGAATGTCAACTCTCTTATGAAGCTGACAGCAGTACTTGCTTCGAGGTTTCTGATAGGCTTGGCTTCAATCCATTTGGTGAGCTTGTCGACTGCTATGAGTACATGGGTGAAGCCACTTCTGCCAGTCCTCAGAGGTCCAACCATATCTAATCCCCAAACAGCAAAGGGCCAGACGAGCGGAATGGTCTTCAGGGGTGATGCAGGCTTGTGAGACATGTTGGAATAGAACTGGCAGCCTTCACATCTGTCAACTATGTCTTTTGCCATTTCATTCGCTCGTGGCCAATAAAATCCCGCTCGGTATGCTTTGGCCACAATGGTCTGAGAGGACGCATGGTGACCACAGGTCCCCGAGTGGATGTCGTTGAGGATCACTCAACCTTCTTCTGGTGTTATACACTTCTAAGCAACTCCGATAACACTTTCTCTGTAAAGCTGTCCAGCCACTATTGTGAAAGCTTTAGATCGACAGACAATCTAACGGGCCTCTTCTTCAGCTTCTGGAAGCTCTTTCCTGAGAATATACGTGATGTACGACACTGTCCAATCGGGTATGATGACCAAAACTTCCATGACCAAGTCGACCACGACTGGGACTTCAACTTCAGTCAGATCAGTAGGACTCTTAGGTTGTGGGGGCTCCTCCGTGAAGGGATCCGCTTGGACGGACGGCATATGAAGATGCTCCAAGAACACATTATTGGGAATAGGCTCATGCTTGGAGCCTATCTTTGCCAAATCATCAGGTGCTTGATTTTTCAGTCGGGGTATATGATGGAGCTCTAACCCCTCAAACTTCTTCTCTAACTTTCTCACTGCATTACAATAACTAGTCATAGTCGGGCTTCTGACGTCCCACTCCTTCATTACTTGATTAACCACCAAATCTGAGTCGACGTAGACCATTAGGCAACAGACGCCGAGTGAAATGGCCATATGCAACCCATATAGAAGTGCTTCATATCCAGCTTCGTTGTTGGAGGAATCAAAATGGATCTGAAGAACATAGCCGAGTCTGTCTCCTCGAGGGGATACTAATACCACCCCAGCACTAGAACTGTTCAGCATCTTGGATCCATCAAATAACATGGTCCAATGCTCCGAGTGAATTTGAGTCGGTTGTTGCTGCTCGACCCGCTCAGCGAGGAAATCTGCTATTGCCTAGGACTTGATAGCTTTCTTTGCCTCAAACTTGAAATCCAAGGGAAGGAGTTCAATCACCCACTTTGCCACTCGACCAGTTGCATCTCTGTTGTTCAGAATTTCTGACAAAGGTGCGTCGCTGACGAATGTAACGGAGTGATCAGATAAATAATGTGCAGCCTTCTTCGTGGTCATGTAAATCCCATAGACAAGCTTATGATAGTGAGGATATCTTTGCTTGGATGGAGTCAAGACTTCAGAAATATAATACACTGGGTGCTGAACTTTATAGGTTTTTCCTTCTTCTTCCCGCTCGACCATAAGTACTGTACTGACAACTTGTCCAGTGGCTACAATATAAAGCAGTAGAGGCTCTTTGCTGATTGGAGCAGCAAGCACCGGCTGGGTGGAAAGCAGGGTTTTGAGTTCTACAAACACTGCATCTGCTTCAGGAGTCCACTCAAACTTATCATATTTCTTCATCAGTCGGTAAAGAGGCAATGCCTTTTCACTGAGGCGAGAGATGAATCGACTCAAGGCGGCCAAACAACCGGTAAGCTTCTGAACATCATGCACACGCACAGGGCGTTTCATCCGGAGTATGGCTCCAACTATCTCTGGGTTGGCATCGATCCCTTGTTCGGAAATGAGGAAACCGAGTAACTTTCCTCCTGGAACTCCGAATGTGCATTTCGACGGATTAATCTTGATATCATACCTTCTGAGGTTGGCAAAGGTTTCAGCGAGGTCAGCTAGCATGTCGGAACCTTTACGCGACTTGACCACAATGTCATCCATATATGCTTCCACATTCCGACTGATTTGAGTGAGCAGGCACTTCTGAATCATCCTCATAAATGTAGCACCAGCGTTCTTGAGACCGAATGTCATGGTGACATAAAAAAAGCACCCGAATGGAGTGATGAAAGCTGTTTTTATCTCATCAGGTCCATACAATCGGATCTGATGATACCCAAAATAGGCGTCTAGAAAAGACAAATGCTCACACCCCGCAGTCGATTCGATGATTTGGTCAATACGGGGGAGAGAAAAATGATCTTTCGGGCAGGCCCGATTGACATGCTTGAAGTCAATGCACATACGAAGTGAATCGTCCTTCTTGGGGACCATGACAGCATTGGCGAGCCACTCGGAGTGGTAAATCTCTCGGATGAACTCAGCTGCTAGAAGCTGAGCCACTTCCTCACCAATTGCTTTTCTCTTCTGTATGGCAGACCGCCTAAGATGTTCCTTGACTGGCTTCACTTTTGGGTCGACTCGCAAACGATGCTCAGCCAGTCCCCTGGGTACACCTGGCATGTCAGAGGGTTTCCATGCAAAGATGTCCCAGTTCTCATGGAGGAACTGGATGAGCGCTTCTTCCTATTTGCTGTCGAGTGATGTTGAGATATGAGTAGGGGCAGCATTAGGATCGGTCGGGTGAATATGAATTGGTTTTGTTTCTCCGGATGACTGAAATGCAGAATCTGTGGCAGGCTTCTTGGCTCGCAGCAAATCACTCGGGTCTACATTTTTCTGATATTCTTGCATTTCAACTGCTGCCATTTGTGCATCGGCAATTTTAGAACCCTTCTGGAAGCATTCCTCTACCTTCTGCCGATTGCCAGTGACCGTGGTCACTCCTTTGGGACCAGGCATTTTCAGCTTGAGATATATGTAACATGGTCGAGCCATAAAATGTGCGTATGCAGGTCTCCCCAGAATAGCATGATAAGCACTCTGGAAATCCACTACCTCAAATGTCAACTTTTCCTTACGGTAATTCTTTGAATCACCGAAAACCACGTCCAAGGTTATCTGGCCGAGTGATTCAGCCTTCTTGCCAGGGATGACGCCATGAAATCTCATGTGTTGCTCTCACTAAGTTTGGACATTGGAATGCCCATCCCTTTCAAGGTTTCAGCATAAAGAATATTCAGACCACTACCACCATCCATCAACACTTTTGTCAATCGAGTACTTCCAACAACTGGGTCGACCACCAACGCTTGCCTCCCTGGAGTGGCTATGCGAGCAGGGTGGTAAGACTGGTTGAATGTGATAGATGTTTGTGACCACTTCAGGTATGTTGTCGTTGCCGGAGCAACCATATTCACTTCTCTGTTGATCACTTTCAGTTGACTTTTGCTCTCAACGTCAGCAAAAATAATTAGGGTGGAATTGACATTGGGAAAACCATCATCTTCCTCTTTGTCTTCATCCTTGTCAGATTCTTTTTCCTTCTTGCTACCTCATGCAGTAAAGTAGCATAAGTATTTCCCTTAGTTTTTGAGAACCAAGGTATCAATCCAGTAGGAGATCACGCTCGAGTCCCACGCACCTACACAAAAAAATAAGAACCTCGCAACCAACGCGATAAAGGGGTTGTCAATCCCTTCATGGTCACTTACGAGAGTGAGATCTGATAGATATGATAAGATAATATTTTTAGTATTTTTATGATAAAGAGAAATAAAGATGCAAAGTAAAATAAACGGCAATAGAAATAACTAAGTGTTGGAAGATTAATATGATGGAGAATAGACCCGGGGGCCATAGGTTTCACTAGTGGCTTCTCTCAAGAGAATAAGTATTATGGTGGGTAAACAAATTACTGTCGAGCAATTGATACAAAAGCGAATAATTATGAGAATATCTAGGCATGATCATGTATATAGGTATCACGTCCGTGACAAGTAGACCGAAAAGATTCTGCATCTACTACTATTACTCCACACATCGACCGCTATCCAGCATGCATCTAGAGTATTAAGTTCATAAGAACAGAGTAATGCTTTAAGTAAGATGACATGATGTAGAGGGATAAACTCATGCAATATGATATAAACCCCATCTTTTTATCCTCGATGGCAACAATACAATACGTGCCTTGTTGCCCCTGCTGTCACTGGGAAAGGACACCGCAAGATTGAACCCAAAGCTAAGCACTTCTCCCATTGCAAGAAAGATCAATCTAGTAGGCCAAACCAAACTAATAATTCGAAGAGACTTGCAAAGATAAACCAATCATACATAAAATAATTCGGAGAAGATTCAAATATTGTTCATAGATAAACTTGATCATAAATCCACAATTCATCGGATCTTGACAAACACACCACAAAAGAAGATTACATCGAATAGATCTCCAAGAAGATCGAGGCGAACTTTGTATTGAGATCCAAAGAGAGAGAAGAAGCCATCTAGCTAATAACTATGGACCCAAAGGTCTGAAGTAAACTACTCACACATCACCGGAGAGGCCATGGAGTTGATGTAGAGGCCCTCTGTGATCAATGCCCCCTCCGGCGGAGCTCTGGAAAAGGCCCCAAGATGGGATCTCTTGGGTACAGAAGGTTGCGGCGGTGGAATTAGGTTTTCGTGGTGCTCCTGGATGTTTGGGGGTTACGTGGATATATATAGGAGGAAGAAGTACGTCGGTGGAGCAACGAGGGGCCCACGAGGGTGGAGGGCGTGCCCAGGGGGGTAGGCACGCCCCCTGCCTCGTGGCCTCCTCGATTGTTTCTTGACGCCCACTCCAAGTCTCCTGGATCATGTTTGTTGAGAAAATCACGTTCCCGAAGGTTTCATTCCGTTTGATATTCCTTTTCGATGAAACTCTAAAGTAGGCAAAAAAACAGAAATTTGGGTTGGGCCTCCAGTTAATAGGTTAGTCCCAAAAATGATATAAAAGTGTAAAATAAAGCCCATTAACATCCAAAATAGATAATATAATAGCATGGAGCAATCAAAAATTATAGATACGTTGGAGACGTATTAAGCATCCCCAAGCTTAATTCCTGCTCGTCTTGAGTAGGTAAATGATAAAAAAGAATTTTTGATGTGGAATGCTTTCTAACATAGTTATCAATGTAATTTTTCTTTATTGTGGCATGAATGTTCAGATCCGAAAGATTCAAGATAAAAGTTTAATATTGACATAATAATAATACTTCAAGTATACTAACTAAGCAATCATGTCTTCTCAAAATAACATGGCCAAAGAAAGTTATCCCTACAAAATCACATAGTCTGGCTATGCTCTATCTTCACCACACAAAATATTTAAATCATGCACAACCCCGATGACAAGCCAAGCAATTGTTTCATAATTTTGATGTTCTCAAACTTTTTCAATCTTCACGCAATATATGAGCGTGAGCCATGGATATAGCACTATATGTGGAATAGAATGGTGGTTGTGGAGAAGAAAAAAAAGGAGAAGATAGTCTCACATCAACTAGGCGTATCAACAGGCTATGGAGATGCCCATCAATAGATATCAATGTGAGTGAGTAGGGATTGCCATGCAACGGATGCACTAAAGCTATAAGTATAAGAAAGCTCAATAAAAGAAACTAAGTGGGTGTGCATCCAACTCGCTTGCTCATGAAGACCTAGGGCATTTTGAGGAAGCCCATCATTGGAATATACAAGCCAAGTTCTATAATGAAAAATTCCCACTAGTATATGAAAGTGATATCATATGAGACTCTCTATCATGAAGATCATGGTGCTATTTTGAAGCACAAGTGTGGAAAAGGATAGTAGCATTGTCCCTTCTCTCCTTTTCTCTCATTTTTTTCTTTTTTGGACCTTCTCCCTTTTTATGCCCTTTCTTTTTTTCGTCCAGAGTCTCATCCCGACTTGTTGGGGAATCATAGTCTCCATCATCCTTTCCTCACTTGGGACAATGCTCTAATAATGATGATCATCACACTTTAATTTACTTACAAGTCAAGAATTACAACTCAATACTTAGAACAAAATATGACTCTATGTGAATGCCTCCGGCGGTGTACCGGGATGTGCAATGATGCATGAGTGACATGTATGAAGAATTATGAATGGTGGCTTTGCCACAAATACGATGTCAACTACATGATCATGCAAGCAATATGACAATAATGAAGTGTGTCATAATAACGGAATGGTGGAAAGTTGCATAGCAATATATCTCGGAATGGCTATGGAAATGCCATAATAGGTAGGTATGGTGGCTGTTTTGAGGAAGGTATATGGTGGGTTTATGGTACCGCCGAAAGTTGTGCGATACTAGAGAGGCTAGCAATGGTGGAAGGATGAGAGTGCGTATAATCCATGGACTCAACATTAGTCATAAAAAACTCACATACTTATTGCAAAAATCTATTAGTTATCAAAACAAAGTATTACGCGCATGCTCCTAGGGGGATAGATTGGTAGGAAAAGACCATCGCTCGTCTCCGACCGCCACTCATAAGGAAGACAATCAATAAATAAATCATGCTCCGACTTCATCAGATAACGGTTCACCATACGTGCATGCTATGGGAATCACAAACTTCAACACAAGTATTTCTCAAATTCACAACTACTCAACTAGCATGACTCTAATATCACCGTCTCCATATCTCAAAACAATTATCAAGTATCAAACTTCTCATAGTATTCAATGCACTTCTATAAAAGTTTTTATATTATTCCTAACAGAAAATTCCCATGTTGTTCGAAAGGACTCTCAAGATAATATAACTGAAGCATGAGAGATCAATTATTTCTATAAAAAAAATCACCGCCGTGCTCTAGAAGATATAAGTGAAGCACTAGAGCAAAAACTATATAGCTCAAAAGATATAAGTGAAGCACATAGAGTATTCTAATAAATTTCAAATCATGTGAGTCTCTCTCAAAAGGTGTGTACAGAAAGGATGATTGTGGTAAACTAAAAGGCAAAGATTCAAATCATACAAGACGCTCTAAGCAAAACACATATCATGTGGTGAATAAAAATATAGCTCCAAGTAAGTTACCGATAGACGAAGACGAAAGAGGGGATGCCTTCCGGGGCATCCCCAAGCTTAGGATTTTTGGTGTCCTTAGATTACCTTGGGGTGCCATGGGCATCCCCAATCTTAGGCTCTTGCTGCTCCTTGTTCCATAATCCATCAAATCTGTACCCAAAACTTGAAAACTTCACAACACAAAACTCAAAATAGAAAATCTCGTGAGCTCCGTTAGCGAAAGAAAACAAAACACCACTTTAAGGTACTGTATTGAACTCATTCTTTATTTATATTGGTGTTAAACCTACTTTATTCCAACTTCTATATGGTTTATAAACTCTTTTACTAGCCATAGATTCATCAAAATAAGCAAACAACACACAAAAACAGAATCTGTCAAAAATAGAACAGTCTGTAGTAATCTGTAGCTAACGCAAACTTCTGGAACCCCAAAAATTCTAAAATAAATTGCTGGACGTTAGGAATTTATCTATTAAGCATCTGCAAAAATAATTAACTAAATATCACTCTCCAAATAAAAATTACAGCAATTCTCGTGAGCGCTAAAGTTTCTGTTTTTACAGCAAGAACAAAAAGACTTCCCCCAAGTCTTCCCAACGGTTCTACTTGGCACAAACACTAATTAAACACGAAAAAACACAACCAAAACAGAGGCTAGATAAATTATTTATTACTAAACAGGAGCAAAAAGCAAGGAATAAAAATAAAATTGGGTTGCCTCCCAACAAGCGCCATCGTTTAACGCCCCTAGCTAGGCATAAAAGCGAAGATAGATCTAGGTATTGCCATCTTTGGTAGGCAATCCATAAGTGGCTCCCATAATAGATTCATATGGTAATTTAATTTTATTTCTAGGGAAGTGTTCCATGACTTTCTTTAACGGAAATTGGAATCTAATATTCCCTTCCTTCATATCAATAATTGCACCAATCGTTCTAAGGAAAGGTCTACCAAGAATAATAGGACATGAAGGATTGAAATCTATGTCAAGAACAATGAAATCTACGGGCACATAGTTCCTATTTGCAACAATAAGAACATCAATATACAGGCACATAGTTCCTATTTGCAACAATAAGCACATCATTAATTCTTCCCATAGGTTTCTTAATACCGGAATCCACAAGGTGCAAGTTTAAAGAACAATCATCAAATTCACGGAATCCTAGCAAATCACATAAAGTTTCTGGAATCGTGGAAACACTAGCACCCAAATCACACAAAGCATAACACTCATGATCTTTAATTTTAATTTTAATAGTAGGTTCCCACTCATCATAAAGTTTTCTAGGGATAGAAACTTCCAACTCAAGTTTTTCTTCATAAGATTGCATCAAAGCATCAACGATATGTTTAGTAAAAGCTTTATTTTGGTTATAAGCATGAGGAGAATTTAGCACAGATTGCAACAAGGAAATACAATCTATCAAAGAGAAATTATAATAATTAAATTCCTTGAAATCCAAAATAGTGGGTTCATTGATATCTAAAGTTTTGACCTCTTCAATCCCACTTTTAACAATTTTTGCATCAAGATCTAAAAACTCTAAATTTTTGGAACGCCTTCTAGGTAAAGGTGGCTCATCTTCAGTCCCATCATTATCAAGATTCATATTGCAAAACAAAGATTTAATAGGAGACACATCAATAACTTTTCGATCTTCGTCTTTATTTTCATAGAAACTAGAAGAACATGCTTTCACAAAGCAATCTTTCTTAGCACGCATCCTAGCGGTTCTTTCTTTGCACTCATCAATGGAAATTCTCATGGCTTTGAGAGACTCATTGATATCATGCTTAGGTGGAATAGATCTAAGTTTCAAAGAATCAACATCAAGAGAAATTCTATCAATGTTCCTAGCCAATTCATCAACCTTAAGCAATTTTTCTTCAAGCAAAGCATTGAAATTCTTTTGAGAATTCATAAACTCCTTAACACTAGTCTCAAATTCAGAGGGCATCTTATTAAGATTTCCATCAGAATTTTTGTAGGAATTACCATAATTATTAGAGGAATTACTAGGAAACGCCTAGAATTAAAATTACCTCTATACGCGTTGTTACCAAAATTGTTCCTACCAACAAAATTCACATCCATAGATTCATCATTATTATCAATCAAAGTAGACAAAGGCATATCATTAGGATCAGTAGGAGCACTCTTATTAGCAAACAATTTCATAAGTTCATCCATCTTTCCACTCAAAACATTAATCTCTTCAATTGCGTGCACTTTTTTAGTAGTAGATCTTTCAGTGTGCCATTGAGAACCATAATATTATCTAGGAGTTTGGTAGCTTCTCCTAAAGTGATTTCCATAAAAGTGCCTCCCACGGCCGAATCTAAAAGATTTCTAGAAGCAAAATTCAATCCGGCATAAAAATTCTGCATTATCATCCATAAATTCAAACCATGTGTAGGGGAATTACGTATCATTAATTTCATCCCCTCCCAAGATTGTGCAACATGTTCATGATCAAGTTGCTTAAAATTCATAATATCATTTCTAAGAGAGATGATCTTAGCAGGAGGAAAATACTTAGAGATAAAAGCATCTTTGCACTTATTCCATGAATCAATACTATTTTTAGGCAAAGACGAAAACCAAGCTTTAGCACGATCTCTAAGCGAAAACGGAAATAGCTTAAGTTTAACAATATCATTATCCACATCTTTCTTCTTTTGCATATCACACAAGTCAACAAAGTTGTTTAGATGGGTAGCGGCATCTTCACTAGGAAGGCCGGCGAATTGATCTTTCATGACAAGATTCAACAAAGCAGCATTAATTTCACAAGATTCAGCATCGGTAAGAGGAGCAATCGGAGTGCTAAGAAAATCATTGTTGTTGGTATTGGCAAAGTCACACAATTTACTATTGTCTTGAGTCATCATGACAAGCAAGCAATCCAACACACGAGGAAACAAGAAGCGAGCGAAAAAGAGGCGAACGGAAAAGAGAGGGCCAATAAAACGGCAAGGGTGAAGTGGGGGATAGGAAAACGAGAGGCAAATGGCAAATAATGTAATGCGAGGGATAAGAGTTTGTGATGGGTACTTGGTATATCTTGACTTGTGCGTGGACTCCCCGGCAACGGTGCCACAAATGGCTCGTTGTCGGGAGTCAAATCTTGACTTGACTTGGCGCGAATCTCCACGGCAACGGCGCCAGAAATCCTTCTTGCTACCTCTTGAGCACTGTGTTGGTTTTCCCTTGAAGATGAAAGGGTGATGCAGTAAAGTAGCGTAAGTATTTCCCTCAGTTTTTCAGAACCAAGGTATCAATCCAGTAGGAGATCACGCTCGAGTCCCACGCACCTACACAAACAAATAAGAACCTCGCAACCAACGCGATAAACGGGTTGTCAATCCCTTCACGGTCACTTACGAGAGTGAGATCTGATAGATATGATAAAGAGAAATAAAGATGCAAAGTAAAATAAACGGCAATAGAAATAACTAAGTGTTGGAAGATTAATATGATGGAGAATAGACTCGGGGGCCATAGGTTTCACTAGTGGCTTCTCTCAAGAGCATAAGTATTACGGTGGGTAAACGAATTACTATCGAGCAATTGATATAAAAGCGAATAATTATGAGAATATCTAGGCACCACCATGTATATAGGCATCACGTCCGTGACAAGTAGACCGAAACGATTGTGCATCTACTACTATTACTCCACACATCGACCGCTATCCAGCATGCATCTAGAGTATTAAGTTCATAAGAACAGAGTAATGCTTTAAGTAAGATGACATGATGTAGAGGGATAAACTCATGCAATATGATATAAACCCCATTGTCGGTGTCAAAACCGGCGGATCTCGGGTAGGGGGTCCCGAACTGTGCGTCTAAGGCGGATGGTAACAGGAGGCAGGGGACACGATGTTTTACCCAGGTTCGGGCCTTCTTGATGGAGGTAAAACCCTACGTCCTGCTTGATTTATTCTTGATGATATGAGTATTACAAGTGTTGATCTACCACGAGATAGGAGAGGCTAAACCCTAGAAGCTAGCCTATGGTATGATTGTTTGTTGTCCTCCGGACTAAAACCCTCCGGTTTATATAGACACCGGAGGGGGCTAGGGTTACACAAGGTCGGTTACAAAGGAGGAGATATACATATCCGTATTGCCTAGCATGCCTTCCATGCCAAGTAGAGTCCCTTCTGGACATGGGACGAAGTCTTCAATCTTGTATCTTCATAGTCCAACAGTCCGACCAAAGGATATAGTCCGGCTGTCAGGAGACCCCCTAATCTAGGACTCCCTCAGTAGCACCCGAACCAGGCTTCAATGACGATGAGTCCGGCGCATAGTATTGTCTTCGACATTGCAAGGCGGGTTCTTCTCCATATTTTGAACGTTTATAAAGCAGTGTCCGGTCCCATAAATGTTTGGACCTCTTGGCTTCTGTGCGCAATAAGGGCTATCTCCCACGCATTGAATGAATACGAGGCGCCAGGGCATTTTTACATTCGCCCCCCTAGCCAGACAAATAAATTGTCTATTAAAAGGACGGGGATTCTCAGATCCGATCCATACCATTCTCCCCCAGCGAGAATCCATCAGAGCACGCTTCGGAAAGATCCATTCCAGCATGGCCGACCTCTGCAGCTCCTCCTCCCGCCCCCGTAGCCCTAAGCCCGGTGATTGGGAGAAGTGTTCAGTCCCACACAGTCGATTAATCGAACTGCAGACTAAGCGATTTCTCCCTCCATCATACATGGTGCCCGTTCGAGCCAGGCTTGCCACCTACAATGGCGGGGAGCAAGCGGAGAGCTTTCCCAGTCCCTCTATGGGGGAGCGGGTCTGCCTTGTTCCTTATTTATTAAGGGGACTCGGATTTCCAATTGATCCGTTCCTCCGCGGGCTCCTGGAGTTCTACGGCCTCCAATTACACAATTTCACCCCTCCCTCCATTCTACATATCGTCGGCTATGTTGCGCTCTGCGAGTTGTTCCTAGGCTGTGAGGCTCACTTCGAGCTGTGGAAAAGGCTATTTTGCCTCGTCCCTCGCACACAGAGGGGGTCACTTTATCAAGTGAGTGGAGCCGAAATATGGCGCATCGCCGGTACCGGATACCTGTCCGGTACCCCGAAGAAGTCATCCAAAGACTGGCCTTCGGAATGGTTTTATATGGAGGACGTTCCCCTTCCGGACCCTGTTCGGCGGGGTCTTCATGAGTTCATGTCGGAGTAATTGGACACGGATACCCCGAAGACGGCAAGACGATATTTCAAGACATCGGGGCTAGCAAAGCCCCTCAGTCTGCCTGCCGGCTGCCGACTGCGCCAACCAGCCGGCTGCCAACTGCGCCAACCAGCCGGCTGCCGACTGCAGCCCGACCCGACACCGACAAGACACCGACGAGACGGATGTACCCGAGCACTATTCACGCGTCATCTCAGTCATCATGTATAGTGTCACTTGTCCCCTGGCACTATTTATGAAGTGACACAGGGGACAAGCATGACACCCCACCATGCCTTGCCCATGCCACCACTTAGCTTAGATGATAAGCTAGTCACACTATATATATATGAGCATCCATCCATCCATCCAGGATGAGGACACACCCCCACACACTCACGGCCACAAGCCATGGCCATACATGGCCGGCCACTAGCATGCCTCAAATAGGCATATACCAGATCAGATGCACTGGGCACTGATCCCAGATACAGCTCCAGGAGCACTTTGTACTGCCCAATGTACACCCCAGATAGATACACTCAGACATGTAGCAGTAGGAGTATTATCTCTACGGAGAGCTCCGAAGCTAGGTAAACCACCGCGTGCTACTCGCATACCCGCTCCCGGCCTATCAGCAGCAGTCTTACCCACACACTAAGCCCTTGTGGCATCTGTCGACTCGCAAGCCCCCCGTGAGAAATACCACGACAGTTCAGCAACGCTCCTCTGAAGAAATGCCGAAGTTGGCGCCCACGGAGTCCCTAGGTGGAAGACAATGGAGAAGTCCTCTACCTGATGAACTGGATTAAAGCACTGGCTCAATCAGGATTGACAGTAATCGGAGTTATGTCGATTTGCATAATGCGGGGAGTGCAACCACTTCAATATCGTGGGAACCCCTTGTGGTGTTTTAACAGGGCGGATGATGCCACCCGCTACGGGCGTAAGGGTCCAGATAATGCTGCCGCTTTAGTGAAAATTTTGTCTGAATTGTTCAAGGGAGAGGAAGAGGAGTTCATCCGCATCAAGCCACGGGATGGATTCTCCATGTACAATCCTCCAAGCTGGGTAAGTTATATCTCTTTACTCCCATTTTTCCCGCATTCTTTGTCGTAAGTATTCACCTTGGTACTTTGCGGCAGGAACTGCGAAAAGCCATAAAGGAGGTCAGCAGCCCTTCTCCACAACCAGAGGACCCTGACCGGTCCCTTGAGTCCGGAGTTGAAGAACATCCAGTTATATTCGTGGAGCTGATAGACCAGCAGTTCTATCAGTCAAGCTGCGATGATGCCATGGTGGCCATTACGGCTGAGTATCTCGGACTGCTTCCTGCATCGCACGTAAGAAAACAAAAAAAACCCAACTCCAAAAACTAGGATCCCCTGTTAGACACTTCACCTACCATATACATATGGCGTTTTTACAGGGAAGGCATTCGGGATGCCCTGCCGAACCCGCAGCAACTTGCCAACAAGAGGCACCGAGGCCGGGCAGGCCAAAAAGGAAGGCGGTCAGGATGGAGACGCCGGCGCAAAGGTATAATAGAAACCCCGCTTCGTGGTTGTCGTCTTTCTCGAAATGTAACGACGCCCGTGTTTCTTTAACAGAAAAAACGCGCGCCGGAATATGTCCGGCGATGTTGCTAATCACGCTTCCACCAGTCGGGCGCCAGGACCGGACATAGAGGCGGAAGCCGATATGGGGCGGGCGCCGGATAATCCCCCTACGGAGGATGTGGATAGATTATCCGCTACAAACTCAGAAGTGGAAAGTGCCATGAATCATAGGCGCCGCCGGGGCGTACTCCATGACGCTTGTTTCTCACCAGAGGCATTTGATGCCTTCAATTCTGGAGAGGCATACCTCCGTGCTGCTCAAGATGGTCTAGCCAGAGCCACGGATCAGTATGTAAAGGATGTACGGGTAAGTAAATCTGACGATTTATATGTATCAATAGCCCCTGAGACTTGAAACAGTTAGCAGAACTGATTTAAGGATCATCTTTAATGTCCAGGTTCTTACAGAGAAGAATACTAGGCTGTCACAGGAGCTGGAGGAATGCAAGACCCAACTGCGGGCCGCTGTTGCCGCATTGAAGGAACCGAAAAATTCTCCCACTAGTAACATTTACTTTAAAGAATGATGGTTACCATATAGTGTGCGGCGTGGCTGCAGATCTAACAATAGATGTTGCAGATGAATCCGGAGAAAATCTGGAGGGCCAGCATGTTGTGCGATAGCTAGAGGCTGGCAAACGCGTGCTGACTGAGGTTAGGCGGGAGAAAAACAATCTCCAAGATGCCAATATCAAGCTGAGCGTGGAACTAAAAGATATTCGAGCCCAGCTTGCAGACTCCGAGAAGGAGAATAAGCGGCTTCTGCGCGGCATTTTCAGTAAGTGCTTGAATGAATCCTTTTGAAGGAATTCGGCGAAGAAGCCCACTAATAGTGTTATGTCTGTAGGTATGCTGACGGGTCATCCCACGGAGAAATTGCCCAGGTCTGCGGGTGATCTTCTATCCGAGCTCTCACATCTGCACGAACAAGTTCGGCAGGTGATGCAAGGTGTTGCCCAGGCCTTGTGGCCATTCGTCTCCCTACCAGAAGGCGTTGCAGAGCTTACGGAGAAGCTCAAGGGAGCACGGCGGTGCTTCCGGTTATGGAAGATATCGGCCTGCCGTCAAGGTGCTAGAGAAGCCTGGGCCATGGTGAAGACGCGGTATACCAAGGCTGACCCAAATCACATGGCCGAAGTCGGACCTGTGGGGCCCGACGGAAAATAGATCCCTGTTAGCCTAGTTTATGGGCAAGTAGAATTAGCCGCAAAGTATTCCCAACAGGATTGTAGGCTAGACCGCCTGTTGGATGGTATAGAAGAGGAATTTAGTTAGTCTGCATGATTATGTAATTAAAGTGACATGTATAATGCCTTCTAGCCAGATTGTAGATCATTTGTCTCGGCGGACCTTTTCGCTTCAACCTCGGGACTCGATAGTCCGGAGTGTATCCGAATACCCGCTCAGTTATATAAGAACCGGGGTATGCGTGGATACCAGGCGTAGGGGTCATTAGTGCTTGAACGGACAAGTGCCCAACTAGTTGTGTTATATTACATGGGTAGTAAGAAACATCTTCCAGGGAGAATAGTTCTATTAAGGGTTCCTTTCCCTGGGTATGCATGCCCTAAGGTGCATGTCCGGACTGCGATAAGAAACGCAGGAAAAAACATCTGGGGGCAGATATGGAAAATAAATAAAAATCATCTTTTGTTCACTGACCAAATATTCCCTTAAGAACGCTAGATTTCGGCTTCACCCAGTCTGAGGTACACATCCGGCTGACCCGGCAGTAACAATCGCAGAGGTGCTCCCCTTATTCCCTAGCCAAATTAACGAGAACATAGGGCATAAATACAAGAGCCAGGCAACCCAGCTTGGCCAAAACTTAAGTCATATTGATGCATATAATGGCGAAAAAAGGTACATGCGGAAGTATAACACATGTGCAGGGCATGAGGCCCATATAAATAATTAAGCTTCTATGAAAGAAGCCCCCGGGTATGATGAGCGCGGCTAGCGCGTCTATAATGTGCAAGCGAGGCACAAGTTGGCCCTTGAAGGCCTAGAGAAAGAATAAAAGAAAGAAAGAAAGAAAAACAAGACAGATAATGTATATGCAAAAAATGGACAAAGGAAGGGGACGAACATAGAGTCCGGCGCTAGGCGTAGAATCTTCGGAGCCTGGCCGCGTTCCATGGGTTTGGCTCGAGTCGATTAGTCGATGCATCCCGCAGTCGGTACGCTCCACCGGTCAGAACTTGGTCAATAATGAAGGGACCTTCCCATTTGGGCTCGAGCTTGTTCTTTTTATTATCCGGCAGGCGTAGAACTAGTTCGCCAACGTTATAAGTTTTGGCCCGTACTTCTCTGCTTTGGTATCTGCGAGCATGTTGCTGATAAAATGCGGAACGGGCTTTTGCTATGTCGCGCTCCTCCTCCAGGGTGTCTAGACTGTCCTGCCGATTGAGCTCGGCTTCCCTTTCTTCATACATGCGCACTCGAGGTGAGTCATGAATTATGTCACAGGGCAAGACTGCCTCTGCGCCGTACACCATAAAGAAGGGTGTATATCCGGTACTACGATTCGGCGTGGTCCGTAGCCCCCAGAGTACGGAGTCGAGCTGCTCTACCCATTGCGTGTTAGACTCCGTTAAGGAACGCACTAATCTGGGTTTAATGCCGCTCATTATAAGACCATTTGCTCGCTCAACTTGGCTGTTGGTTTGTGGGTGATAGACTGAAGCGTAATCGAGCTTGATGCCCATTTTGCTGCACTAGAGTTTTACCTCGTCGGCCGTGAAGTTCGTGCCGTTGTCAGTGATGATGCTGTGGGGGACGCCATAACGGTGTACGACCCCGGATATGAAGTCTATCACTGGTCCGGATTCAGCTGTTTTAACAGGTTTGGCCTCTATCCACTTGGTGAATTTATCCACCATGACCAGTAAGTATTTTTTCTTGTGGGTTGCCCCTTTGAGGGGTCCAACCATGTCAAGCCCCCAGACCGCGAAGGGCCACGTAATGGGAATTGTTTGGAGGGCGGTGGGTGGCATGTGGCTTTGATTTGCAAAGAGCTGGCAACCAGCACAACGTTGGACCAAGTCCTGTGCATCTGCCCGGGCCGTTGGCCAATAGAATCCTATACGGAAGGCCTTGCTTACAAGAGCCCGGGCTGCGGCGTGGTGACCGCCGAGTCCGGCATGAATTTCGGCCAAAAGGTTCCGCCCTTCCTCTTCGGAGATGCATCTTTGAAGGACTCCGGTAGTGCTTTTTTTGTATAATTCTCCCTCATGGACCCTATAGGCCTTGGATCGCCACACTATGCAGCGTGCCTCATTTTGGTCCTCCGGAAGTTCCTGTCTAGTTAGGTAGGCCAGGAATGGTTCTGTCCACGGGGCAATGATGGCCATTATTACGTGGGCTGAAGGTGTTATTTCGGTGGCGGAGCCTCCGATTGTGTCAGAGTGTTCGGTATCGGGTATTTTGGCCGGGTCCGGACTATTGTTACCGGTGTTCGCTTCCCATACTATGGATGGCTTGAACAGCCTCTCCAAAAATATGTTGGGGGGGACCGCATCGCGTTTTGCGCCGATGCAGGCGAGGATATTCGCCGCCTGATTGTTTTCCCGAGCCACATGGTGAAATTCGAGCCCCTCGAACCGAGCTGACATTTTTAGGACGGCGTTTCGATAGGCCGCCATTTTCAGATCCTTGGCGTCAAAGTCTCCATTTATTTGGGATATTGCGAGGTTTGAATCCTCACGCATCTCCAGGCGTTGAATGCCCATGGAGACTGCCATCCGAAGACCATGCAACAGAGCTTCGTATTCGGCTGCGTTGTTGGAGTCTGTATACAATATTTGCAGTACGTACTGAAAGGTATCTCCCGTTGGGGACGTCAGGACGACGCCAGCCCCTAGACCAGCCAGCATTTTAGAACCGTCGAAGTGCATGATCCAATTGGAGTATGCGCCGTACTCTTTAGGGAGTTCGGCCTCCATCCATTCGGCGACAAAGTCGGACAATACTTGCGACTTAATGGCTCGCCGAGGTTTGTATGTTATGTCGAACGGGAGGAGCTCAATGGCCCATTTGGAAATCCGGCCCGTAGCGTCGTGGTTGTTTATAATATCATTAAGTGGCACTTCCAAGGCTACTATAATCGAACACTCTTGAAAGTAGTGTCGCAGCTTCCAGGATGCCATGAATACCGCATAAGCTATCTTTTGATAATGTGGGTATCGTGATTTGCATGGAGTGAGGACAGCAGATACATAGTATACCAGCTTTTGAAGAGGGAATTTATGTCCGTGAACTTCTCGTTCGACGACGAGCACTGCGCTTACAACTTGATGAGTTACCGCAATATACAACAGCATTGGTTCGCCGATGTTCGGCGTGGCCAGGATTGGGTCGGTTGCCAAAATGGCTTTTATTTCTTCCAATTCGGCTGTGGCAGCGTCCGTCCACTCGAAGTGTTCGGTGCACCGAAGGAGGTGATAAAGGGGTAAAGCCTTTTCTACTAAGCGGGAGATAAAGCGGCTTAGAGCCTCCACGCATCCAGTTAACTTCTGGATTTGTTTGAGGTCTGTTGGGGTAGCCAACTGTGACAAAGCTCGGATTTTGGCCGGATTAGCTTCAATACCTCTACTAGAGATAATGAAACCCAGGAGCTTTACGGCTGGTACGCCGAAAACGCATTTTCCGGATTGAGCTTGATGTCGTATATTCGGAGGTTGTCGAATGTGAGCCTCAAGTCGTCTATCAAAGAGTCGACGTGTTTGGTTTTGATGACCACATCGTCTACGTATGCCTCTACTGTTTTGCCGATTTGTTTCTCCAGACATGTCTGAATCATGCGTTGATATGTTGCGCCGGCGTTTTTGAGCCCAAAAGGCATTGTGTTGAAACAGAAGGGACCGTATGGTATGATGAATGCTGTTGCGGCTTGGTCGGACTCCTCCATCTTGATTTGGTGGTAACCGGAGTATGCGTCGAGGAAACACAATGACTCGTGTCCTGTGGTAGCATCAATAATTTGATCGATGTGGGGGAGGGGGAAGGGATCCTTTGGGCAAGCTTTATTGAGGTCCTTGAAATCGACACAAAGGCGCCAGGATTTATCCTTCTTTGGTACCATCACCAGGTTTGCTAGCCATTCCGGGTGTTTTATTTCTCTGATGAATCCGGCCTCCAATAACTTGGCTAGTTCCTCTCCCATGGCCTGTCTCTTAGGTTCAGAGAAACGCCGAAGAGCTTGCTTGACCAGCTTGAATCCCTTTAGGATATTGAGGCTATGCTCGGCCAGCCTGCGTGGGATTCCTGGCATGTCTGAGGGATGCCAGGCGAATATGTCCAAATTCTCGCGCAGGAACTCTCGTAGTGCGGCGTCCACGGCGGGGTTTAACTGTGCCCCGATGGAGGCTGTTTTTATAGGGTCCGTTGGGTGGACTTGGAATTTGACTATTTCATCCGCTGGTTTAAAAGAGGTGGACTTGGATCTCTTGACGAGTATCACGTCGTCCCTGTCCACTATGGAGCGAAGCATGGTTAATTCCTCGGCCGAGAGGGCTTCGGATAATGCCTCGAGGGCCAGTGTGGCTGTTTTGTTTTCGGCGCGGAGTGCTGTGTCTGGATCACTGGAGAGGGTGATGATTCCGTTGGGCCCGGGCATTTTGAGCTTCATGTACCCCTAATGGGGTACGGCTTGGAAGATCGTGAACGCCTCACGTCCTAGAAGGGCGTGGTATCCACTTCTGAATGGGGCCACTTGAAATGTAATTTCTTCGGACCTATAGTTCTCTGGCGTACCGAATCCACATCTAGTGTGATTTTCCCAGCGCATCGTGCCTCCCGACTGGGTATGATTCCCCTGAAGGTTGTGCTACTTTGCTCAATGCAGTTCCAGTCTATTTCCATTTTTTGAAGAGTTTCCTCGTAGATGAGGTTTAATCCGCTACCGCCGTCCATGAGTACTTTGGTGAGTTGAAAGCCGTCCATGATTGGACTGAGGACCAGTGCGGCTAGTGCTCGGGCTGTTCGGAATTTAGGTTCGTCACTGGCATTGAAGGTAATAGCCGTGTCACTCCGTGGATTTATTGCTGCTACGTGGCAGATTTCAGCCATGCTGCGGAGTGTTCGCTTGCGCCTATTATTTGACACAAAGGTCTCAAAGATTGTTAACACCGTATTGTTATCCACGGGATGGTGCTCTGTGGCATTTGGGATAAGAAGATCCTCACCACTTTTGACCACCTGCCGGAGTATCCAACATGCTCTAAGGCTGTGCGTTGGTATTGTATCCGCTGCGCTGTGAATTTTGCGGGGTCCATTAAGCCATCCCTCCAATACGGTTCCGTGCCCTGTAGAAGGTTTTTGCTTCTTTGTAATGAACTCGGGTGTCTTATGATAGTGCACCCTTTTACTTCAGACTGGGTGCGTATACGGAGCCGGATTATCCCAAAATTTTGTTTCGGTTTTCCAGGCACTTTCCATCGCGCAGTACTTTCGTACTATGGGCGCCAAGTTGGCGAAGCGTGATATGTCACGGCGACTTATGGTGTTAAGGATTCCCTTGTCAGTGCAGTTATTGCAGAAAAGTGAGAATGCGTCTTCGTCGCGGCAGTCCTTAACCTTGTTCATCACAAGGAGGAATCTGGCCCAATAATGATGTACTGTTTCATGGGGCTCTTGCCTGATGTGGGAAAGATCGTTTATGTATGGGTGGGTGGGTGGATTTGAGTCCGGACCCCTACCCGATCTGAGACCTAGGGGCCAAGGGGTTTCCGATCTTGGAAGTTCGGATTCCGGTATGTTGCCCGATGAGTCTGGCCCGCTACCTGACTCTAGGTTCAAGGATTGGGTGATGTCCTCCCGTAAACGGGTATCCGACTCAGAGAGCTCAGGGATTCAGACATAGTTGGTCTTCAAGATAGAGGGAGGATCGCCGCATTGTTCCTCCACCACCACAACATGATGGGTGACTGGTGGAGAGTTAATCTCCCTTCGATCGGGTTTAAGCCCAATCCGATCATAGTCCGTAGCGACTCCCAAGGCGGTGATGCAATCCAGGAGTTCATTTAGGGAGGAGAGCTCCATTGGATCCATCTGCTTGGCGAATTCCGAGTCGACGTGGAGGCTGTTTTTGATGACCTGAGAAGTCATCGTCGGTGCAGCGGCCGAACAGGCAGTCATGACGAAACTGCCTAGCCGGAGAGTTTGGCCGACAGCCAGAGCTCCCCCGGTGGTAATGTTGTTTTTAACAACGATATGAGGGATTCTTCCTTACGGCGACGTCACAGAGGAACTCTCAATGAAAGCACCAATGTCGGTGTCAAAACCGGCGGATCTCGGGTAGGGGGTCCCGAACTGTGCGTCTAAGGCGGATGGTAACAGGAGGCAGGGGACACGATGTTTTACCCACGTTCGGGCCCTCTTGATGGAGGTAAAACCCTACATCCTGCTTGATTTATTCTTGATGATATGAGTATTACAAGAGTTGATCTACCACGAGATCGAAGAGGCTAAACCCTAGAAGCTAGCCTATGGTATGATTGTTTGTTGTCCTACGGACTAAAACCCTCCGGTTTATATAGACACCGGAGGGGGCTAGGGTTACACCAGGTCGGTTACAAAGGAGGAGATATACATATCCATATTGCCTAGCTTGCCTTCCATGCCAAGTAGAGTCCCTTCCGGACACGGGACGGAGTCTTCAATCTTGTATCTTCATAGTCCAATAGTCCAGCCAAAGGATATAGTCCAGCTATCCGGAGACCCCCTAATCCAGGACTCCCTCACCCATCTTTTTATCCTCGATGGCACCAATACAATACATGCCTTGATGCCCCTGCTGTCACTGGGAAAGGACACCACAAGATTGAACTCAAAGCTAAGCACTTCTGCCATTGCAAGAAAGATCAATCTAGTAGGCCAAACCAAACTGATAATTCGAAGAGACTTGCAAAGATAAACCAATCATACATAAAACAATTCAGAGAAGATTCAAATATTGTTCATAGATAAACTTGATCATAAACCCACAATTCATCGGATCTCGACAAACACACCGCGAAAGAAGATCACATCAAATAGATCTCCAAGAAGATCGAGGAGAACTTTGTATTGAGATCCAAAGAGAGAGAAGAAGCTATCTAGATAATAACTATGGACCCGAAGGTCTGAAGTAAATTACTCACACATCACCGCAGAGGCAATGGAGTTGATGTAGATGCCCTCCGTGATCAATGCCCCCTCTGGCGGAGCTCCGGAAAAGGCCCCAAGATGGGATCTCTTCGGTACAGAAGGTTGCGGCGGTGGAATTAGGTTTTCGTGGTGCTCCTGGATGTTTCGGGGGTACGTGGATATATATAGGAGGAAGAAGTACGTCGGTGGAGCAACGAGGGGCCCACAAGGGTGGAGGGCATGCCCAGGGGGTAGGCACGCCCCCTGCCTCATGGCCTCCTCGATTGTTTCTTGACGCCCACTCCAAGTCTCCTGGATCATGTTTGTTGAGAAAATCACGTTCCCGAAGGTTTCATTCCGTTTGGAATCCGTTTGATATTCCTTTTCGGCGAAACTCTAAAATAGACAAAAAAACAACAATTTGGGCTGGGCCTCCGGTTAGTAGGTTAGTCCCAAAAATGATATAAAAGTGTAAAATAAAGCCCATTAACATCCAAAATAGATAATATAATAGCATGGAGCAATAAAAAATTATAGATACTGTCGGTGTCAAAACCGGCGGATCTCGGGTAGGGGGGTCCCGAACTGTGCGTCTAAGGCAGATGGTAACAGGAGGCAGGGGACATGATGTTTTACCCAGGTTCGGGCCCTCTTGATGGAGGTAAAACCCTACGTCCTGCTTGATTATTCTTGATAATATGAGTAGTACAAGAGTTGATCTACCACGAGATCAGAGAGGCTAAACCCTAGAAGCTAGCCTATGGTATGATTGTACGTTGTGCTACGGACTTAAACCCTCCGGTTTATATAGACACCGGAGGAGGCTAGGGTTACACAAGGTCTGTTACAAAGGAGGAGAGATGTATATCCGTATTGCCTAGCTTGCCTTCCACGCCAAGTAGAGTCCCATCCGGACACGGGATGAAGTCTTCAATCTCGTATCTTCATAGTCCAACAGTCCGGCTGTCCGGAGACTCCCTAATCCAGGACTCCCTCAGTAGCCCCTGAACCAGGCTTCAATGACGATGAGTCCGGTGCGCGGTGTTGTATTCGGCATTGCAAGGCGGGTTCCTCCTCCGAATACACCACGGAAGAGTTTGAATACAAGGATAGTGTCCGACCCTGCAAAATAAGTTCCATATACCACCGTAGAGAGAATAATATTTCCACAAATCTAATCTGCTGACACGTTTTGGCAGCATGACATCACGCCATGGCCCGGTAATTATTTGAACCGTTTTTCTTTAACCAGCCCCGCACATAACACGAGGCGGTTTCTTGACACGTCTTGTCAAAGCAGAGATCGTGTTCCCCTTATCATGGGATTCTCATCAATACAAACGTGGGTATCCCAACCATGCTTGTTGGTATGACTCCTAGATCTTAGGTAAGTCTCGACCGGCCACGAGGAGGACGCCTGATATTCATCCCCTTTATAAAGGGACAGGGCTTTTTCTTTTTTCCCTCCCGCGCTCAATCGAACCCTTCCCCCGCCTCGAGTTCTAACACCCAAAGCCCAGGTCAGGCGCTTCGGACCTTCAATCATGTCCGGATCCAGCCTTCAAGGCCGGTGGATGCCTTCCTCCGTCATGGAGGAGGACATCAAGAAGTTGAGGGAGGCCGGATATCTGACCGCCAAAATTTCGCATAGGCTGCCCGCCCAAGGGAAGGTCGTTCCTACTGCCGAACCCAACGAGAGTGTTGTGTCCATCTCCCACTTCCTCCGAGGACTAGGCCTCGCTCTCGATCCCTTTGTTAGGGGTCTTATGTTCTATTACGGGCTGGATTTTCACGATCTGGCCCCGGATTCCCTTCTTCACATTTTGTCATTTATTGTTGTTTGTGAGGCCTTCCTCCGCATTACCCCTCACTTCGGCCTGTGGCTTAAGACCTTCAATGTGAAGCCGAAGATGGTCGAGGGGCAGTACGCAGCGTGCGGAGGTGCTCTAATAAGCAAAATTGCTGACGCTCCATGGCCAAAGGGTTCCTTTCCAAAGGTGTCCGGATTGTGGCAACGGGAGTGGTTTTATGTCACAGCTCCCCGAAGTGCCAAGTGGGTAGCTTCCCCCACCTTTCGCTCGGGCCCTCCACCACAACTGATGCCATGGATCAGCAGGGGGCTGAGCTGGGGTCCAGCCAAGAACGTGCTAATACTGCAGAGCCGTATCTGAGATCTCTTCGAGGGAGATTTCAGTCTAGTTATGGTAATGCAAATTATGCTGGTTCGTCGAGTCCAGCCTTGCAAACGCCGGCCCCTCCGCATGTGGGAATTCAACCCGGAAGGACCACGCACTATCCAGAATTTCATCGGCATGACGCACGAGGAAATGTACAAATCGTTCTTCGGACCCCAAATAGAGTGTCCAAACACTACCGAGGACGTGGGCCTGAGCTGCAACTGCCCCGCTGCCCAAGTAAGTAATCCCGTGGCCGAACATACTGTCCTTTTATTTATCATGACATCATTTTGAAGAATCGCTATTTGACTAGGACTGGATAACAAAGGCGAAGATGATCCGGTGTTCGGCCCCCCTTCCTGAAGGCTTGGACAATCCGGTGTTGGAAAAGATCACTACTAAAAAATACACTTCCGTGATGATACGTGTTTGTCACAGTAGGTCGCTTTTTTTGTCATGCATGTACATCCATGACAAATTTATGACAGAATCAAGATAGTCATACCTGTGCTGTCGTAGAAGTGTTCCATGACATTACCAAAATTATCATCATGGAAGTGTCCACTTCCATGACGATAAATTGCGCGTCACAGAAGTGCTTTCGTCAAGGGTGACCGACACGTGGCATCCACCGTGACGGAACGCCGTTAAGCTATCGGGTCGGGTTTTGGATCCGATAACCCATTAACAGCCCTGACCAATGGGGATTTTCCACATGTAAAATCATCATTGGCTGGAGGAAACACGTGTCGGCTCATCATTGGGACAGATGTCAACCACTCATTGGACGGAAGGCGCCTATGATACGTCGACACGTGGCACGGCCCAACAGAGGCCCATTCCTGTGAAAAGGCCGCCCCGTTTGACTTGGTCAAAAGGTGGTGGGCCGGCCCATGGAAAGCCTGTTAATGGCATGTTCGCATATAGCCCATTTACAGCCCGCTAACCCAAGGCCCGTTACGCCCTATCCGAATTAGGCCCAGTAGCGTCATCTGGGCCATCCAATATGATTCCAGCCCGTTTTCACTTCTGGCCCATGACGTCTTTCAGCCCATATGAGGCCCTATGTAACTCTTGGCCTATTAACGCCCCGTGGTGAAACTGGTCCGTAATGAACAGTGTATCACTTTACACCCATTAACAGCCCGTGGTGAAACTGGCCCGTAATGAACAGTGTATCAATTTATACCCATTAACGGCCCGTTATTCCGTTTGGCCGTTTCCAGCCCATGTTATTTTTCGGCCTTCTCAGAGCCCATTTATTCTTGGGCTCATTTCCAGCATTCGTTTACTTACGGCCCTTTACTGTCATTTTCTGCTTGTGGGCAAAATTCAGCCAATGGTTACAGTCGGCCCGTTTGTGGTCCGTTAATACATTGGGCCGTTTTCATAGCGTCATCAAATACGGCCTATTAATGATGCCCCGTTACGGTCGGCCCATGAATGGACGATTCCAACTCTAGCCCGTTTATGGCCATAATGCGACCTGTTATTGGCCCATGTTTGGCCAATCGATCATACGGCCCGTATAAGGCCCATTGATGATACGGCCCGTAGAAGGCCCATTGTGTCTACGGCCCGTAGAAGGCCTACTGTTTCTACGGCCCGTAGAAGGCCCACTGTTTCTACGGCCCGTAGGAGGCCCAGTGTCACTATAGTAAATATTAGCCCATGGTTATTGTGGCCTAGTTTTAAAAAATAGGTTATTGCAGCCACTAGTTAACTGCAGAAAAAGAACTGCAATGACTACAAGCAAACAAATAAACAAGATAACAAGGAAATAAATAAGCAAGCAACTAACTGTTGGTGTATAAAAAGAGGGGTACACTTTTTGTACCCCTATAACTGTGCACGGGCAGTCTGAGCCACGGGCACCACCACACTGAGCAAGGCAAGGGAGGTGAACCAAGGTAAGGCCGAAGCTCAGGAGAAGCAGAACGACGCCAAGACCAAGACCACAAAGAGCAAAGGGGACGAAGCGGACTCCCCCCTGGCAAGATCATTGCCGGGAGGCGGTTTCAGCAAACCCGGCAAGACCCTTGCTGTCGTGGAATTGTCACGACAGATGTCCTTAGTGTCAGGACTTAGTCGCGAGGCCAATGCATCTATGTGGTAGCTTGAGAGGGGTTGACCGGTACAAGAGACGTGATGTTTTTACCCAGGTTCGGCCCCTCACAGTCGAGGTAAAAGCCTACATCCTGCTTCACTG
Organism: Triticum urartu; assembly: GCF_003073215.2. NCBI lineage: Eukaryota > Viridiplantae > Streptophyta > Magnoliopsida > Poales > Poaceae > Triticum > Triticum urartu. Next base: position 611,038,138 of record NC_053026.1, on the reverse strand, counting down.
ATATTGATGATGATGATCACGGTTACAAGAGTGCTCTATCTCGAGAGCTATTGTCTAAACCTAACTTGTCCAACTTGTGGAACTTGTGAATCTTGTCCCCCTTCGAGGAGCCCTGCCCCTCCTTATATATGTTGAAGGGGCGGTTTACATGTGGAGTCCTATTAGGATTAGGATTAGTCTATCTCTAATACAAACCGGATACAAGTCCAGGTCTTAACTCTTTGTAAGACAAATATTCCTCATGCCTTTCCTCTTAAACCGGCCCACCATAGTATGAACCGGCCTTCATGAACCGCCCATTGGGCCACCGGGTCTTGTCGCTCCTCTGACCCGCCTGCCGGATTACCAATGAATCATAAACCGCCAGGTCCAAACGGGTCACCAGTGAATCGTCAAGTCTCAGCCGGGCCTCAAGTAAACCGCCAAGTCCGGCCGGGTTATACTTCCGGCCGGTTCACGCCGCGGGGTATATCCCCGACATTAGCCCCCAAGTTTAGCTTGGATTTATCCATGGTAAACTTATGCTGCAAAATAAACACAAGAACAAATTTGACAGGTTATGCTCCGGGTTAAGAATTCTTTGTAAACCAGCACCTGATCACCCTTAAGTCCTTGTTATTTCCTCCTGGGAAGTCCGGGTCAACAGACCAGCTTCATAATCAATTTGCCGACATTGGTTTGTCACAGAAAAATATTGTGAAGAATAACTCCTTTGACTCAGCTCCCAAAGCGCCGGTTTAAGAAATATGGGTCTTGAAATACTTATCTGATATTCATCCGGTTTGAAGATGTAAAACTTGCCGGTTTAATATTACCAAAATGGCCGGTTTATAAATATTGATGGCACCGGGTCATAATTGTTGTCAACACTGGGTTATGTAATTGATCTTCCTGATTTGCTCAAAACTGATAAAATGAAGATATTCCTCCTTTATATGCATAATACCTGTAGCCCCCAAGTCTTAAGAGGGGAACATAGTGATAACTTAAGACTTGCTCCAATAAGTGTTTCAACCTTGAAGAAATCCGGTTTGTTCATCTCAAAACTGAATACTCCATATATGTAGCCCCCAAGTGCCGGGTTGTCATGTTTGTAGCAACCTGGGACTTGTAATTGCTTGATGCTCATAAAAACTTCAACCAGTGTAGCCCCAACCAGTGTAGCCCCCAAGGGCCGGGTCATTATGCAATAATGAGCAGGGACTTTGTAAATATAATCTTGTAAACTTTGAACAGCAACGTGTAGCCCCCAAGGGCCGGCTCAGTAAGATAATATTGAGCTGGGACTTTGAATATTCTTAATGAAAATAACATCATATGATGTAGACCCCTCATCGGGGCTTGAATTCACGTCCACAAGGTTAAGAGCCTTGTGCTTTACCAACTGAGCAGTGGACCCTTCAATGTAATGGATAAAAAGCTTGTACCTTAAATTGTTGACAGAGGCAATTGGTAGCCCCCAAGGGCCGACTCATTACCATGTGATGAGTCGGGTCTTCAATAAGGTCAGCAAAAAAATGACTTTGCATTAGCCCCCAAGTGTCATGGTGCATGCTTGCAGCGACATGAGACTTGTGTATTTAATGTAATTTCAACTAAATAATGTAGCCCCCAAGTGCGGGTCGTAAGCCTGCAGCACTCGGGACTATTCCTTCAATGTAGAATAAATCATATCCATTGAAAATAATAGCCATTGCGCTAAAGCGACTTTGAAAACTCAATAATACCGGTTATTAATAACCATAAAAATCCAGCCATGTTGGCTATTCAAGATAATATAATCCGGTGAAAACCTTATTCATTCAATATCATAATGAAAATTCAGCCAAGTTTGGCTATTTGAATAATATAACCCAATGATTTATGAGCGCATGATTCCAATTGCGCAATCCAAATATATACTGGCGACTTATAGTCGAAATCCAGACCGTTTTAATAAACACCGGATAATTTATCGTCATACTTTATTCAACCTGTTTCTGCATACAACAAGTTTAAACAACAAGTTTAAAGTGTCCTGGCGGTTTACCGCCGGACGGGTCATAATGCCTGACATATAACCTGGGTTTATAACCGAGGCTGCACTTAAGAATAATCAAATATGAAATACATCATACCTGTGACATTGAATCACATTGTTGGTTTTACCAACTTTTGTAGTAAGAGTGATAACCCCAATCTTGAGTAATGATAACTCCTTTCATATTGTGCTGGTTTATGATAAAACCGTACCGGGTTGTGATAAACACCGGTTTAACCATATATAATACTGGCGACTCGTAGTCAAACCAGACCGGGCTGATAGTCTCCGGATTATAATTTGACCGTGTACTGACAACATGTAAATGACAGTTTGGGCCGGTTTAAAACTTTGTCGGTTTAAAAACGCAACAAAAATAAAAGAAACAGTTATCAAGGAAAATATTGAAGCAAAGGCAATGATAAAACCATTTGCAAAAGGAGGCTTATTTGAGCTGATCAGATGGCGTTACCATGGTCGGACACGACCAAGCTCCCGATAGGTATAGCTATGGTTCGAGTCAGCCAGGTCCCCAAATGAAACCGTGGCATTTATGCCGATCAACAGGCATGGCAATGGTTCGGGTTCGACCAAGCCCCCAAGTGATTCTGTGGCCTTAGGCCGATCAAGAGGCATGACTGGTTCAGACGTGACCAAGTCCCCAAGTGGTCTGGTGGCTCTCGCCTATCAAGAGGTGTTGCATTGGTTCGGACACGACCAAGCCCCCAAGTGATATAACATGATGCTTTTGAAAAGCTAACTCAAGGGGTAAACCGGAGGCCGCTTTAGAATAACTCCGTGTAACCACACACGATGTAAAAGAACAGAGACCCCGCTTTATGAAGCAGAAGCCCCCATGTGATCAATAATATGTCAGGCTAGTAAGGCGGGATACCCATGTTTGAACCGTGCATCATGGCAGCAGGTCCTCTTTGGCAATTTTTAACTTTTTGCAAGAGATAAATTCTTCTTGAACCGGGATCTTGAACCGGATATTGAGAGCTTCAAAGCTTTGTGGGAGACATCTTTCCCTTGAACTGGATTTTAAACCGGAATCTTCATTTTTAGCCGGAAATTTTCTGACGGCCTTTAAACTCGAACTTGCGAGAAGTTAATTCCTTTTTGAACCGGAAATTCTTGAACTGGATTTTCAGAGCTTCAGAGCTTTGTTGGAGAACAAATTTCCCTTGTACCGGATTGTAAACCGGAATCCTTTTCTGATGACCTGAAACTTCTTCATTGAGCCGGGATTTTGTAACTGTCATATACTTTCTAATCCGGAAATCTTCTGATAGCACGATGTGAATCCGGGACCAGGTTATCTTTCCCTCCAACGTATTGGGGTTCTGACTTCATTGAAAAACCGGCAACGTTTGCTAAGTCATATCATTGTAGCCCCCAAGTCTCAAGGTGACTCGAGGAGTTGGCTTGAGATTCTCCATATTTGACCATGATATAAATCGGCATAACTTGTATATCATTGGTGTTGATAGCACGATGTGAATCCACAAAAGGTTGAGGTGACTGCGGCGGGTTGTAAATGATCCCGTATGAGCCATTTCAGCAACTCGGCTAATGGTTCCTTCCAACTGGTGACTTGAAGTTAACCAAACTATAGTGGCGGCGATTTGTGCGCCTGCCCATTGAACCACCCAGTGCAGACGGCGGTTGATAGTATATGATGATTTGCCTCCATTTTGTTCAAAGAAAAACTGGGCTACCCAAGCTGTGACTTGCTCATACTCAATAAACAGCTCATGCAGACAGGTGCGGCCCGGTATGTTGATGTAGACCAGGCCATAAGAGACGGACGACAAGGACGACCGCAACATCAGAGACAGCTCGGACAGATGAGTCGGTCGCGGCATTGTAAGCTGGTGCGGACGGGAAGATCGGCACCGGTGTCGTAAACAGGCTCGGACGGGCGAGTTAATCGCGGGCGCGGTCCCGGCAAGCTGATGTAAACCGGGTGGTAGGACACGGACGAAACGCCAGTGCAGAACGTTGCTAACGCGTGCTCCGTGCCCGTAACATAGCGCCTCATTTGTAATGAACAATTGTCCTGCATAAACAATATTGCAGACCAAGGCAAAGATAAACTGCTCTTTGATAAAAATAATATGTGCTAATAAAATATATTTCATATGGGTATCACCTGATGTGTTTAGGCCGGAAATAACCCGCCATGAAGTTGATGATAACTGTATGAAGCTGAAACTAATCACGGGTGAACCGGCCGCAGTCTGGTAAACCGGTGCGGACGGGTGAGTCGGCCGTGATGTTTGTAAACCGGCGCGGACAATGAGTCGGCCGCATGCGTGGACGGATGTAAACCGAACAGCGGGGGCGGCGATTTGCATGTGTATCCGTCGAGCAACATGGCCTGGAAGAACACCACTGCAAAACTATGCTGGCACGCGCTCCATGTCCGCGGTATAACAATACATTTGCCATAAATAGTTATCCTGCATAAAAACATTGCAGCAAAGATAGATTGTTTTTTGACAAAAAACAATATGTGTTAAAAGTAGACTCGGATGAATATCACCTGATTTATCCGGACGACAAATGATCCGTGCGCAGGCTAGAATTTGATCGGACCAAATATCAGTGTAGATGTGCCATGCATGGCTGTTATTCTGTCTTCCTCTTCCTCTTTCTTTCCAATGATGGACAAGGCAGCTGCTCCTTTTTTTCTTTCTTTAATCAGCCCGAGCAACTTTTGCAACCGATGATAGATCTTGCTGGACGTAGCACATGTTGGTAAAAAGCAAAAGGCTGGACTAGCACTCTGTACTAGCGCAAGTACTAGTGCCTTCACACGTACCAATGGATAATGGAGTAGTAGCTGATGACTTGACTTCGGTTTTCGCACACATCTTTGACTTTGCCTTTTGAACTTGGGCTCAAATCTGACCGGATTAATACTACTAGTAATAGTCATTTCCCCCAGCTGTCTCTGGCATCACGTGCCTCTTGTTTCAGATAGGAAACATTGCTTGTTGCTATTTTGGTTTTGACTATGCAGGACAGACTGCTCCAGCGGCGGATCTATCTCCTGGCGTATCCTTTCCTTTCTTATTTTATTCCGAACTCGGCTGATCTAGCTTGTCCTCTGCCTGGACTTGGTCAATGTATTGATAGTAGAAAAATATATAGGATATTGGAGCCGCAAACTCAGTGATTGGTACGCGTACACAACTCCTGTCGGTTTCGGTCTCTTGCACACGGTATTTCCAACATCGATCTGGCTTCGGATCATTGATGAATTGACGACTTGATGTATCGCTAGATGCCACGCACAACAACCGCCGAGAAAATTTGATCACGTCCCTCCGATTGCATAATGACGCGAGGATTAGATTCATGTTGGCCACATAAATCGGCAGATTACCCGATGACAGCGATGGACAAGTTGTAGCCCTAATTTTCTTGAACCTTAAATCTCACAGATCTAAAATCTGGTTTGATGAACTGAAGTTGATGCACACGCTTCCAAACCGGCTCATCCGGAAAATTGCAAACTTCTCGATCCCTGGAGTGATCCCTCCAAGAACTCAACACCATCGTGCGCAGGCCCCACGGTGGGCGCCAACTGTCGTGGAATTGTCACGGTAGATGTCCTTAATGTCAGGACTTAGTCGCGAGGCCAACACATCTATGTGGTAGCTTGAGAGGGGTTGAGCAGGACGAGAGACGCGATGTTTTTACCCAGGTTCGGCCCCTCACAGTCGAGGTAAAAGCCTACATCCTGCTTCATTGATATTGATGATGATGATCACGGTTACAAGAGTGCTCTATCTCGAGAGCTATTGTCTAAACCTAACTTGTCCAACTTGTGGAACTTGTGAATCTTGTCCCCCTTTGAGGATCCCTGCCCCTCCATATATATGTTGAAGGGGCGGTTTACATGTGGAGTCCTATTAGGATTAGGATTAGTCTATCTCTAATACCAACCGGATACAAGTCCAGGTCTTAACTCTTTGTAAGACAAATATTCCTCATGCCTTTCCTCTTAAACCGGCCCACCATAGTATGAACCAGCCTTCATGAACCGCCCGTTGGGCCACCTGGTCTTGTCGCTCCTCTGACCTGCCTGCCGGATTACCAATGAATCATAAACCGCCAGGTCCAACGGGTCACCAGTGAATCGTCAAGTCTCAGCCGGGCCTCAAGTAAACCGCCAAGTCCGGCCGGGTTATACTTCCGGTCGGTTTACGCCGCGGGGTATATCCCCGACACTTGCCGTGGCAGCTCGCCCCACACCTACGGAGTGAGTCACCCTTGAGTCGACTGCCCCCATGGGGCAAGGATTCGGGAGACATTCCCGTGGTGGCATGCAGATCTTTGTGAAGACATTTTAGATCAGAAACACCCTTCAGAAGATGATGATCCTTGGCGGGATCCCAGCCAAGGAGGACCACAAGGCCCCCGGCAAGAGCCTTGCCGGGGATGACAGCAGGCGCCACGGCAAGACCCTTGCCGGGGCCCCAGCAAGGCCCTTGCCAAGAACACCCGTTGGGCCACCATCAGGCCCATGCCAGTCAAACCTCCACCGCTGTTCGCATGCAGCTGCCGACCCAACCAGCTGGGCAGGCACCTGCGTGGCGGCATGCAGATCTTCGTGGAGACCCACCACTGCGCCACCTCAGCTGCCTGCCTGCCTACATGGCACCACGGGCGCCGCTGGCCAGGGCACATGTCGACGCGAGAGGGAGCGGCGACGGACGAGACAGGGCTCCCCCCCGTCCCCGATAAAGCAAGGACACCTGGGCAAGACGCATTAAATGCGCCTTGTCATGTAATGCGAGGGATAACCTCACATCACTATTCCCCTTTCCACCTCCTGGTGCTACTGTGCCCCCCCCCCTTTCCTATAAAAGGAGGCCCGAGGCGACCAGGAGGAGGATTCGGCTTTTTGGAGCTCCTCACGCACCATAGCTAGCCCAAGAACACAGATATACAATCCACCAAAGCAGGAGTAGGGTTTTACGCATCCCCGCGGCCCGAACCTGGATAAACGAACCGCGTGCTATCTGTTTGATCCGCTCTTCTCATGACCCCGCGCCCCACAACCATAGTAGGGATTCTTGTGATCCCATAGGTGTCGTTCCCACCGACATCTTTGGCGCGCCAGGTAGGGGGCGCAATTGTGAGAATCGGCTTTAGCAGTTAGTCCGACGCTTCTTCATCATCATGGCGCCCAAGAAGAAGACGACGGTGGCGGTTGGCCCGTCGGAAGCCGGACATCCCGTCCCGATGCGGGCGAGCAGCGGATCGGTCGCAGAAAGGACCCAGGGCGCCGTTCGCGAACACCAACACCGTCCCAGCAGCCGGAGTTTGGGAGGCGGCGATGTTCGTGCGCCTGGTAGCGGGCCACACGCTGCCAAATCCAAAGACGGAGCCAGGCCCTCCGCGGGTGGCGCGGGGCCTTCCAAGATCGCTACCGCCCCGCCCGAAGGCGATGCGAGGGCCTCAAAGACTCCCACGCCGGCGCCGACGGCGCGCTCCTCTCAAGCGGCGTGCGACGAACGGCGCAACCATGCTGAAGACCCCGGGCGTCGCCGCGGGAAGAGCCCCGAGCGCCACTCCTGGGAGGTAGAAGACCTGCCCGCTCGCCGAGGCGCTGGTGAAGATGGCATGCGACCGCGGGGTCGTGATAGAGCTCCTTCCAACGTGATCAGAAGTCGAAGCGCGTCGCGATCCGTGCAGGTATCGCTGCCACCAATGCCAGCAGAAGCCCTCCTCGATTTTCCTCCCACTACGGGGAAACTCGACGAATGGAGAGCCACTATCCGAAGCCTTGTTGCGGTGGCCAACAAAGACGAACCGAGTCCGGTGGAGCCCCCGGGTCGATGCTCCGACGGAGTCCCACGCACCAGTGGCAGGAAAGCCGGCGGCGCTGCGACCACGGTGCACTCGCCTCCTCCTCGCCCGGTACCGCGGACGCCAGCCCGTCGCGACGTTGCGGGCGACGAAATCTCCATAGCGTCGTCCGACCCGTGGACCCACTGTGACCAGCGCCATGTCCTTTGGGAACGAGAACATGAAGACGCTCGAACCACTATCGAGCGCCGGCGCGGAGCGCGCCACCAGTCAGACAGGCGAGCAGGGCCTGCTGTGAACCACCCGGCACCGGAGAGCCCTGGAGGCCTACCTTACGAGGTAGGCTGTCCGGCTTTTACCCGTGAGCTGCGGCAGTTCCAGTGGCCCACTCACCGCACCTTCAAACCTGACGTGGGCGAAAAGTACAGCGGCAAGACCCACTCGTCTGAGTTCCTCAGCATCTACACCATTGCGATGCAAGCTGCCGGAGCCCGTGACGATAAGGTGCATGCGAATTACTTCCCATTGGCTCTTAAACCCAATGCCATGTCATGGTTGATGCACTTGCCGGTAGACTCTATTTCCTCCTGGTCGGATTTGTGCCATGAGTTTGTGGGCGCCTTTACTGGAGGCCACCAAGCCCATGGCCAAGCGAGCGACCTGCACGTCATTCCCCAGAAGGGAGGCGAGAGTCTCCGCAAGTATATACAGAGGTTCAGCCGGATACAGTACAATATCCCTGATGTTCACCCTGCCGCCATCATCAGCGCGTTCCATCAGAACGTGCGTAGCCGCAAGATGCGCGAAGAGCTGGCAATGAACAAGGTGAAAGATGTAGAGGAACTCTATGTTCTTGCTGACAGATGTGCCCGGGCTGAAGAGGGAAGGAAGTACCCCGGCAAAGACGCCGGCGTGGAAACCGACTCCTCAGATGAAGATACTACCGCCCCGGCGAAGAAGGGCTGGCACCGCAGCAGGAAGCGCAAAGGTAAAGCTGTGCTTGCCGTCGTGGGATCTGGTGACACCGGCTCCACCAAGAAAACCAAGGCAGATGACCCCGGCAAGGAAATTGCCAGATGTGTCGCCTGCCGGGCCTTGGCGGTTGCCAAGAAGCCAGGGAACTCCGACAAGCGATACGGCAAGATCCATCGCACCAAAGGCCATGCTCTCCAAGACTGCCGACAGGTTGAGCTCCTCGCTGAGAAGCAGAGGGCTGAATATGAGAGGCGGGACAAGGAGAAGGGCCAAGACGGTGCTGAGGGGTCCGGCAAGAAGCGTGACGGCCAGGCGGGCCATCACGGCAAGGATAAACAACAGGAGAGGCCCGCCCGAGGCCATGACAAAAAGCCAGAAGACGACGATCACGAAGAGGATGACGAATCCGGCGACCAAGAGTTTCAGAAAGCTACAGAGGCCATGTGCATCGACGGCGGCGCCTCGCTGCATACTTCTCACCACCAGCTTAAACAGTGGGCGCGAGAGATTACAGCGGCAGAGCCGTTGTTTGATGCCCAAAGGCTGCTGAAATGGTCCAGTACACCTATCATTTTGACACTGAGGATCACCCTGATCGCACTACTATGGTCGGGTGCTTGCCGTTGTTGGTTTCACCAACAATACGCAACCTCAAGGTGACAAAGATGGTAGTCGATGGCGGGGCCGGTCTGAACTTGATCTCGCCTGCCGTGATCGAGAAACTGCAGATTCCTGATGGAGACCTCGAGGAGACGGGCACGTTTCAGGGGGTCAACCCGGGAAGAAGCCAACCTAAGGGAAAGGTCATGCTGCCCGTGACTTTTGGAAGCGATCTGAACTACAGGACGGAGAGGATCATGTTTGATGTTGCCAAGATCCCCTTGCCCTACAACAGGATCCTTGGCCGCCCAGCGCTGGCCAAGTTCATGGCGGCGTCACACTACGCCTACAACACCCTGAAGATGCCAGGACCTGTGACGATCATCACCATCCCCTCCGATAAGAAAGATGCGCTGATATGCGCTGACCAACTATACCAGCAAGCAGTTGCAGCAGCTGCCGCCGCTAGGGCACTTGCTCCTGTCGCTGGGACCCCGAGAGGGAAGAAGAAGAAGAAGAAGACCGGTGAGACCTCGAACACCCACTCCGGCAAGCGCACCTCTTCGGAGTGTAGCGCTCCCGTCGAGGACGTGCCAGAGAGCTCCACCGGCGGAAACAAGAAGCCCAGGGCCATACCGCCGGGAACCAAGAAGGTTTCTGTCAATGAGGATGGCACGGGAGGGGCTTTCACCATAAGCTCCACCCTTTACGACAAATAGGAAGACGCGCTCGTCACCTTCTGCGGGCGAATGTCGATGTGTTTGCATGGCAAGCTTCCGACATCCCCGGCGTTCCCAGGGAGGTGATTGAGCACCACCTTGCTGTCTGTCCTCATGCGCGGCCCGTCAAGCAGAAGGTCAGAAAGCAAGCTTTGGAACGACAAGAGTTCATCACAGAGGAGATCCGGAAACTGGAAGCAGCGGGTTTGGTAAGAGGAGTGCTCCATCCAACGTGGTTGGCCAATCCGGTCATAGTGCACAAGGCTAATGGGAAGTGGAGGCTGTGTATTGATTACACAGATATCAATAAGGCTTGTCCTAAGGACCCCTTCCCGTTGCTGTGCATTGACCAGATTGTTGACTCCACAGCTGGGTGTGATCTGTTGTCATTCCCCGATGCCTACTCCGGCTACCACCAGATCTTCATGACAAGAGAAGACGAAGAGAAAACAGCATCCATCACCCCATGTGGTACGTATTGTTTCATGCGGATGCCTTTCGGGCTAAAGAGTGCTGGTTCGACATTTGCAAGGGCGGTCCAGATTGGTTTTGAACCCCAACTCCATAGAAATATGGAAGCATATATGGATGACATAGTGGTCAAAACCAAGGACAGGGAAACCCTCATACCGGATTTGCAAGAAACATTTGCAAACCTGCACAAGATCAATCTCAAGCTGAACCCTGAGAAGTGCGTCTTTGGCGTCCCGTCCAGCAAGCTTCTCGGGTTCTTTGTGTCACAGCGTGGGATAGAGGCCAATCCGGACAAGATCAAAGCTATAGAGCAGATTGAAGCACCCAAGCGAATCAAGGTTGTGCGTCGGCTTGCTGGTTGCATCACCGCCATGGGCAGATTCATTTCCAAGTCTGCCGAGCACGCCCTTCCCTTTTTCAAGATCCTGAAAAAGGCGAGCCCGATGGAGTGGACGCCAGAAGCCGAAGCAGCATTGCAAGATTTGAAGAAGTACCTCTCCTCCGCACCAATACTAGTTGCGCCTAGGCCACAGGAGCCGTTGCTGCTATACCTGGCGGCAACGAACCAGGTGGTCAGCGCCGCACTAGTGGCGCAGAGAGAGGTTGACGACGAGGTAATGGCAGCGACAGAGCCTGACACCACCAATGCAGAGACGACACAGCCAGTTGAAGTGCCGTTGAAGAAGAAAATGATGCACCTCCCGGTCTACTTTGTTAGTTCCCTCCTGCAGGGAGCTAGATCAAGGTACTCCGGCGTGCAGAAGCTGCTCTTCGGCCTTCTTATGGCCTCGAGGAAGCTGCGTCACTACTCCCAGGCACACGAGATCACTGTCGTCACTCGCCTCCCTCTGCAACAGATATTGCACAATCCAGATGCAACGGAAGAATTGTGGAATGGGCATTGGAGCTGTCCAGCTTTGGCCTCAAGTTTGAAAGTACTTCGACGATTCAGAGCCGAGTCCTGGTGGAGTTCATTGCAGAATGGACCGCAACGCCTGATGAAGAAGCCCAAGAGACCGCTCTCCCTGGCAAGGAGGCAAGTTGCAGTTGGATCATGTACTTTGATAGAGCTTTCTCCTTACATGGCACCGGGGCTGGCGTACTGCTTGTCGCGCCCACCGGAGAGCACCTCAAGTACGTGATCCAGATGCACTTCCCCAGGGAGGTGTCAACAAATAATACGGCAGAGTATGAAGGTTGCTTGCCAGTCTTAGGATTGCGGCAGACCTCGGAATCAAGAAGCTCATTGTCAGGGGTGACTCGCAGCTCGTCGTCAAGCAAGTCAACAAGGACTACCAGAGCCCGTTGATGAAGGCCTACGTCGATGAAGTGAGAAAGCTGGAAGAGCGTTTCGACGGTATACAGGATGAATACGTTCCCCGAGCGGAGAACGATATCGCCGATTACCTGTGAAAACGCGCTGCCCTCAAGCTACCTGTGGAACCAGGTACCTTTGTGCTCCAGCTAACTCAGCCATCTGTTGATCCATCAACAGAGCAGAACAAGAGGAGGAAATCAGGACCCGGCAAGTACTTTCCTGCCGAGCTCCCCAGAGCCGCCGGCAAAGATGTTGCCAGGGACGCTGAGCCCGCCACGGGACGGCTAGCTCCGGCGGAGCATCGAGCTCTTGCCGTCGAGACAGCCGCTCCTATAGTGGAGGAAATGCCTTTAGTCCTCGCCGTCGAGCCCCAGGCTCCAACGTGGGCACAGCATACCGTCCGATTCCTCCAAACAGGGGAACTTCCTGAAGAGCAGGGAGAAGCGGAAAAAGTAGCCCGTCGCTCTACCATGTACCAGTTCGTCGATGATGTCCTGTACAGAAAGAGGCCGAACGGTGTGAAATTGAAGTGTATCCCTCGGGAGGAAGGACTGGAGCTGTTTGTGGAGATACACGGATGCATATGTGGATCCCACATCGGGTCAAGGGCCCTTGCCGGGAAGGCATTTCGGCAAGGTTTCTTCTGGCCCACCGCCCTCCAGGATGCGACGACACTAGTCACCAGGTGTGAAGCGTGTCAGTTCCATTCAAAGAAGCTTCATCAGCCAGCTCAAGCCCTTCAAACCATTCCTCTCTCCTGGCCCTTCTCGGTCTGGGGGCTCGACATACTGGGCCCTTTCCCCCACGCTGTCGGGGGCTTTGAGTACTTGTACGTTGCAATCGACAAGTTCACAAAGTGGCCGGAGGTGGAGGCAGTGAGGAAGGTCACAGCTCAGTCGGCCGTCAAGTTCTTCAAGGGACTAGTGTGCTGTTTTGGTGTACCCAACAGGGTCATCACTGACAATGGCACACAGTTCACAAGTCGCACCTTCATGCAATATATCCAAGACCTTGGCAGCAAAGTCTGTTTCGCTTCCGTTGCTCACCCATGAAGCAATGGTCAAGCTGAGAGGGCAAACGCTGAAGTACTGCGAGGCTTAAGGACCAAGACCTTTGATAGGCTGCACAAGAGTGGAAGGCACTGGATTGATGAGTTGCCAACGGTTCTTTGGTCGATCAGGACGACGCCAAATCGAGCCACCAGCCAGACACCTTTTGCCCTGGTATACGGGGCAGAAGCAGTTCTCCCCACTGAACTCATATACGGGTCACCTCGAGTGCTCGCTTATGATGAGCTTGAGCAAGAGCAACTACGGCAAGATGACGCAATGTCCTTGAGGAAGATCGTCTTCGGGCGGCTGTGAAAGCAGCACGCTACCAGCAAGCCTTGCGCCGCTACCATAGCCGCAAGGTTCATGCCCGAAGCCTTGAGGAAGGCGACCTTGTCCTTTGGCGCGTTCAATCGGCCAAGAATTCCAACAAGTTGACACCAAAGTGGGAAGGCCCTTATCAGGTAATACGAGTCACCAGGCCCGGCGCAGTCCGCCTGGAGACTGAAGATGCCGTTCCGGTGAGTAACTCCTAGAACATTGAGCATCTTCGCAAGTTTTACCCGTGAGGCGCGGCTTGCCGGGCCCCCCGGCAAGCCACCTTTTGTACAAGCATTGCCGATGATGCATGTAACCCTTTGTACAAAGCCAGGTGCAGACCCTGAGCATAAATAAATGAAGCGCTGGCGCCCTAAGTTATAGCATGCATGCTAGGTCAAGTCTCGTCCTTGGTTAGGGTTGATAGTGCTTAGAGACGACTAACCCCTAGCTTAGAGGTCGAGTGTGCATCTCTTTGTCGTTCTTTCGTCTTCTTTGGTTCGCAGGACTCATAGGTATCCTTGCCGGATCACTTGAGGACGAAAAAGAGAAGAGGGACATACCAGCATCTAGACCCCGCCAAGCCAGTATTGCCGGGGGCTACAAGAGCAAAGATTCACCCACGGCAAACCAGAGTTGCCGGGGGCTACAGCTTCAGATAAGTTCTTCATCCCTTATCATGCATTCCCTTATGGACTGAGGTATGTGAAACCTCGTTTTTTCCTAAAAACTACCGTGCTCCCCTAACTCTAGGCCCTAGGGCTCGTTCCTGGGGCCAGGTTTGGTAGTAGTCGCGGCAGTGAGAGGATGAAACAAGGAGCCTGAACCCACCTCATCCCTGCCTCCGCCAAAGGTGTGAGAAAGGTCGAGCGAAGTGGGGAGACGGCAAGGCCTGTTGCCAGGCAAGCAAATGTTTATCTTAAGGATATCAAGGATTTACTCCTTGTCGTGGGTTCTACCCATAAACAAATGACCCGGCAAGCATCCCTTTTTCATTAAAAACATTCCACTCAGGTACAGTCCATAGGGAATGAAAAACATGAATGATGGGATTACAAGTTTTAAATTCAGCTAAGGCCTGAAGGCTTACAAACTAAAAAGAGATAAGGTGCCCGTAATCCCTTTCTTGTCCCTCTCCTCAGGAGGCAGGTCAAGGAGGCGAAAAGGGCAAAAGGGGCGCCTAGGCAAGCTACGGGTGGCAGAAGACACCAAGAGAACATCTCGGTGACCGTCCGAAGGCTGGATGGTGATGGCGGCACCGGAAGCAGAGCTCGAAGACGAGGCGGCAGGACGTCAGCATGCGTCGAAGGCGTCGGTGCCCGCGTACTCCGACTTGACGGCCTTGCCGCCCGCCCTCTTCCTCTTCCGCAGCCTCCCAACGCCAGCCACCCAAGGAGACGACCCCGAGAAGTTCAGGGAGCCGGCGACACGGATGATGGGGTCGCCGGTGCTGCACGGAGCGGCGCCCGACACCTAATCGGACCCATCATCCTGCCGCCTACTACCCTCGTCGTCGCTGCCGCTCTCCTCCTCGTCACTCCCGCCCGAGGGGGAGTCTTCACTATCAGAAGAGCTCTCCACGCAGCACCTTACACGGGTCCCAAAGCACCCGAAGACCTTGACGGAGAGAAGGCCACCCTCCATCAGCTTAAAATGGAGACTGAGCCCCTCCGTCAAGCGGTGGATATGGGAAAACGTCTTCCATCCCCAATGGAGATACATCACGTGAGGGGCGGGGAAATCGACGCAGGCCCGCGTGCCACTGATCGCGCAGCCCCTCATGTGCAGCCACAATGACTCCGGCGGATCCAGCTCCATCTCCCGCGCGAATGGAGTTGGGAGACGAAGGCGACGGCAAGGCGGCCGGCGTAGCCTGACGAAGAACTCGCAAGGGTCATCCCCGACGTGGCCCTCCATGGGGGGAAGAACTACTGGCGGAGGCGAGGCGCGCCGCCCCGTCCTCCTCTTCCCCGAGCGCCTCGGCCTCGCCCACGGCCTCACCCCCTCACCCTTCTCCTCGCGGCTGGCTTTGCCACCGCGGGTGCAGGAGAAGGAGGGACGCATTGTCGAGCGGCGACCCTCGCCGCCACTGTTGAAGGACCGGGATTCCCTCTCTCCATGACGGATGGAAGGGGGGAGCAGAAGCCGAAGGAAGGAGGAGATGAAGGAATGCGGGATGCCATCCCCCCTCCCACTCTTTATAAAGTAACGGGGTGGGGGCTCGACCGCCCCGCTCAGCCAATCAAGATGCGGAAGGCGCAGGGAACTGGGACCGACCCGCCGCCCCAGCCCGCGGCAGCCCAGTTTCCCGCCTCCACCGTTCACCACCCCAAGCGCATGAGAGCCACGTAGCAGGCGTGCAGGACCGAGGCGACAGGTGAGGCAACCTCTCCCCACCCCGTGATCATGGGGAGTGGACGCCTTGAAGACCACGCCTCGGCCCCGTTCAATAAATGGGCCGCGCCTCCACGCCTCCCTCCGTTTATGGGGAAGGCGCAAACCGCCCCGTTTACTACGACGTGACGCATGCATGCAGAGCTCAGGCCCACGCATGCCGCCCACGTCACACACGCCTCCCCACGCGCCGCGCCACGCGCGGGAAGCATGGGAAGCGCAGCGCGTAAAGAGACTTACCGCGGTAAAAACCGCACCGCCTGCCCATGCACCGTTTTTGGGCCTAGCCCAACGACGCGATTGCGCTTACGTGTGGCCCAGGCCCGGGGGCTCCTGTCGGTGTACAAAAAGAGGGTTACACTTTTTGTACCCCTATAACTGTGCACGGGCAGTCTGAGCCACGGGCACCACCACACTGAGCAAGGCAAGGGAGGTGAGCCAAGGTAAGGCCGAAGCTCAGGAGAACCAGAACAACGCCAAGGCCAAGACCACAAAGAGCAAAGGGGACGAAGCGGACTCCCCCCCGGCAAGATCCTTGCCGGGAGGCGGTTTCAGCAAACCCGGCAAGACCCTTGTCATGGCAGCTCGCCCCACACCTACGGAGTGAGTCACCCTTGAGTCCACTGCCCCCATGGGGCAAGGATTCGGGAGACATCCCTGTGGTGGCATGCAGATCTTTGTGAAGACATTCGAGATCAGATACACCCTTCATAAGATGATGATCCTTGGCGGGATCCCAGCCAAGGAGGACCACAAGGTCCCCGGCAAGAGCCTTGCCGGGGATGACAGCAGGCGCCAGGGCCCCAGCAAGGCCCTTGCCAAGAACACCCCTTGGGCCACCATCAGGCCCACGCCAGTCAAACCTCCACCACCGTTCACATGCAGCTACCGACCCAACCAGCTGGGCAGGCACCTGCGTGGCGGCATGCAGATCTTCATGGAGACCCACCACTGCACCACCTCAGCTGCCTGCCTGCCTACATGGCACCACGGGTGCTGCTGGCCAGGGCGCGTGTCGACGCAAGAGGGAGCGGCGACGGACGAGACAGGGCTCTCCCCCGTCCCCGATAAAGCAAGGACACCTGGGCAAGACGCATTAAATGCGCCTTGTCATGTAATGTGAGGGATAACCTCACATCACTGTTCCCCTTTCCACCTCCTGGTGCTACTGTGCCCCCCTTTCCTATAAAAGGAGGCCCGAGGCGACTAGGAGGAGGATTCGGCGTTTTGGAGCTCGTCACGCACCATAGCTAGCCCAAGGACACAGATATACAATCCACCAAAGGAGGAGTAGGGTTTTACGCATACCCGCGGCCCGAACCTGGATAAACGAACTGCATGCTATTTGTTTGATCCGCTCTTCTCACGACCCCGCGCCCCGCAACCGTAGTAGGGATTCTTGTGATCCCATAGGTGTCGTTCCCACCGACACTAACGCTAGGCTATCACGGCTATTGCACATATTACATCCACTAGGCATCAAAGTTCGCCACCAGTGCAAATATAGGGAACAAAGCAGCATATCATATACACTGGCCGTCAAAATTGGCCACCAGTGCAAATAAATGCGGCAGCAAAACAAGAGCATAACTAAAACAACTTCAGAAGAGCTCAAGAAACGTTATCATGGGTATCCACCATGCTGGCAATAGGATTAGCAAGTTGATTAGCTTTGTCCTGTTTGGCGCTAAAATCCTCCAACGCTTGTTGTTGCACCAGAAAGTATGCATCTGAATGCTCTAGGAACTTCCGCAGTCCTTCCGCTTCTTTTCGCAGCACAGCTGATCGATGTCTTTCAGCTTGTAGTTGAGACTCAAGAAACCGGACTGATTCAGACAGTGAGTTTGAATAGCTTGTGCAAGCGGTAGTGGCCAGTAACTCCAACACTAAACCAAGACAGGATGTGTCACTATCCTGAACCTTATCTGCATTACTTCCTTTACTGTTTCTTAATAAGGCACTCTTCCCCAATATTCTGTCAGCATTCTAAAAGAAGAAACAAGCAGACACATAACAAGTTTAGCATGTACTAGTATATGAAACTCATTTCGGTGAACCAGTTCATTAGTAAGGTGGACAGGATTAAACTACCAAGTCTTCTATTACCAAGTACTAGTACATAATAAAAGCATCAAACAAACATATATCTATGTCCTATGGTAGCAATGGAATCTTAAATTAGAACAGTTGTTCTTCAGGTTTAGGCACTTGTTCTACATGAACAGAGTACAGTAAGACGCAAGAATATAATACTTAAAAATAGAAAATGAGCTGATAGACCTTGCCACATTCTTGGTTCGGGACCAGTACAGAACAAGGCATTCCCAGTCATCGTCCAGTAAATGTGTCTCAGGAGAACGTAAGGGAATTTGATGAGTTTCTTTGCCGGTGAAGTACGTTTTCTTCAGGTAATTCCGATACTGCCACCAAGCATCCTTGAAGATAGCAGAGGTATTAGCACAGTTTACCTCATCCTAAGTTTCCAAATTGGTCCTTCTCTATAGAGAAAAATGGGAAAATTTGCTGTATTATAACCATCATGGAGGTAGGATGTATGGGACGAAGCAAAGTAATTGCCATGAATAACATTACTTACACATAACTCCTGGAAAAACACCTGCAACTGGCATTTTCCTTCATCTTCAGTATAATATTTCCAAGATGGGAAGATACGCACATACGATTTAACAACATCAAATGCGATAGATGCTAAACTACGACTAGCTGGTTGTGCTTCCTCCACAGGAATAGGCATACTAACTGGTGGAGTTGGGGTTCGCTGTGATAGTACTGGACCTATGGGCACTGGAGCTGCCTTACAAACTGATCTTGTTTGGGAGCTCTGTGGTGGAGATGGTGCTGTGTCAACAGGAACTGGGTTACTATCGGCTGGGGTTGGGGTTAGATTGGGTGAAGCTGGTTCTCTGTCCATCGTAGTAGGGGTACAATCTGCGAGAGTTTGGGTTATGTGTGGTAGGGCTGGTTCTTGTGCATGTACAACCGGGGTGCTATCTCCACCAAGAGGTAGCACTGTTTTATTTGAAGACCGTGTTTTTAGTCCGCTAGATACTGGCATCACCCGCTCCAATTCAAATGGCTAATAAACAGGAAACATAGTTGAATGTACAGACATTGTATGAGAGACAGATGCAATAGATAGTGTGAAAAAAAGAGGGCATGAAATAGTTGACATGTATATTGTTTAACTAAAACGGATAGCATGACATAATTTCACATATATGATGTCTATCTAAACTGGATAGCATAGCATAACATAATTCAAAGATATGATGAATAACTAAACAGGATCGCATGACATAATTCACCTACATGTTATCTAAGTAATCAGGATCGCATCATTTAATTCACATATGTGATTTATATGCTAAACAGAGGGCATTCGATATGATGTCTGAACTAAGAACATGGTGTTGAATATTGTGTATATGATGTCTAAACTATGCAATGCAAGACACTGTACGCATGATATGAGCAGTATAACCGTGCCAAGTTAGAGCATACACCTCAGTGGGGGAATAGGACCGGTCATCTGTCTCTGAATCCATCTCTGAGGAGCTATCGGGACCCAACAACAGATCTGCTTCGACAGGTAGCACTGTCTGCTCTGAAGGCCTTGTTTTCACTCCAGATTTTTCCATCTCCCACCCAAATGGCTGATTCACAGGAAGAGTAGTTTAATGAAACATTGTCGACAAATGGAAATGTAATGAAGAAAAGGATGGGCAAGATATCATTCAAATATATGATGCCCGGTTAAACAGGATGGCATTGCACATTTCACATATATTATGGCTGGCTAAAAGATATGAGACTGCATAATTCCCATATATGATATAGAAACTAAACAGGTGGCATTACAGAACATGTCTAAACTAAGCAGATGACATATATGATGTGAAAAGTAGGCACTGCAAGGCAACATATGCATGATATGACTAACATCATCATGCCAAGGTAAAGCAAACACATTGGGGGGTAAATTGGAGTGGTCAGCGGTGTCCGAATCCGCCTTAGAACAGATATCTTCCTCTGGATTACAATTTGGAGAGGGGTGGGGAGGGTTTGCCATTGAACCCACCATGGAGCGATGTCTGCATGACATTGTATTGCCGTGCAAAACTCTTCTCTTTTTCTCTACATGTTCAGCATGACTATGTACAATATCTGACATGCATACGAAAAACATATGGTGAGATTATGTAAGGAGAGCATGCAGAAATTTAGAGTGATGGTAACAACCAGTGGATCGATGTTTTTCCATTGAACCAAAATAGCCCTAATGGATCGACGTGAATGTATAGTAATAAGTGATGCAACAAGTGTACAACCTCTTTGCCGTAGCCGTGTCTACCTCAGCATCATTGGGTTGGTCGCTGAAGCAGTTGAGGCAGAGGTGGCTGTCGGAGGTGTGGAGGAAGATCTGAGGAATCTGTAGACGGCGTCCAGGGCACTGCTCTGTTGTGACGGATCGTTCTGTCGTTGGAGCAGCTCCGGTGAGCCGTAAGACATCAAGGCTGAAGCAGCACAAGACAGACATCGTCAATCTCAAGTGGGATTCTAATAGCATCTCCAATAGATGATGTAAAATGGATGTAAAATTAAAATCACCAAAAACCACCTGAATACAACAGATGAGGTAAAAACTGTTGACTCTGAACTTAACTGTCGAAACTAAAATTTACTGTGGATCTGAATGCTACTGTCGAAATTGAACGCAATGGTAGCAGAGAGGCACTTGACATGTAGTTTAGGGAGGGCCTGCAGTTCATCTTCAACCTGCACCCCCCTGAGCCGCCAGCCACCACCGGCCGAACCGCCGGCCCCAGCGCCGCCTCGCCGCCCCGAAACAACTCGCCACCGCCGCCCCGGCCAGCCCTCTAGGCCCCCCGCCCCCACCCTGAACCCTAAGATAGATAGTGGGGTACCTCTCCGGCGAGCCCCCCAACCCTTGAAAATCGACTGACCCAAAAGTTGATTCAGTCGACTGAAGTGTGGCTTAATCGGAGCAGAGAAGCAGCACGAGTGAGGGGAAGAGCAGCAGCAGCAGCTGGGCGAGTGAGCGATCGAGCGAGAGCCGGAGCAGCAGCAGCAGATCCGGCTGGTATGGACGCCGCCGCCGAAGGGGCCTCGCACTGGGGGAGAGCCGCCGTGGAGATGTCGCCCGCGGTGCCGGCTTCAAGGTAGCCGCTCCATGGGGTGCGAGATGGAGCACCGTCGGCGCCGGGAGGTCGAGTTAAGGAGAAGGTGCGATGGGATGAGTGTACAACCTCTTTGGTGGCGCCGAGTAGGCCTCGGTTTCGTCCGAGGAGTCGGTGAGGATGTTGCGGTTCCGGTGGAGCAGGTTAAGGCGGCGCTGTGGGGATGGAGCAGCCGCGATAGACGAGGCGATCGTCGGAGCAGCTCCTTGGAGGTGGAGGACGGGGCGGCCGAACCGGCGGGACGGCGAGATGGACGACGGATCCTCATCCGGGGAGGTGGACGAGGGACGTCGAGCTGTTGCGCTGGACGACGTCGTCGGGGAAGAGGCTGCGGCTGGGCAGCAGTGATGTGGCGGACGGAGGAGGGTGGGGTTTCGCGGCTGGAGCGGAGAGGTTATGGCGGCCTGGGATTTTGAATGGCGAAAAGGAGACGATGGGAGGGGGTGAAGCATGACTTAGGAACGTGCATGTCCAAAATGTAGGGTGTGTTACAAAAGTACCCCCACCGATTTGAACTAGCGGCCCTTTCGGCTCAGGGTTATAAGGGGGATTTCGCGTGTTGGGATTTGGCAGCTGGAGGGAGTTTTCGCGCGCGTTGTAATTTCAGGATAGCAAGGCGCGGGTTGTGAAGGCGCCAGTTTTGGGAGCACAATATTTGAATTTTTGGGATATAACAAGACGCGGGTTGAATTTTAGGGACAAGCCTAACGTGTAGTAATATTGTACTTGTACGTACCAAATCAATTCGCACTTCCCTCAACCAAAAAGAAAACGAAAAAAATAAAACTATTCACACCACACAAAGAGAGAGTCTTGCCCCGTTTTACTAGACAAATGCTATTCAAAGCTACTCCCTCCTTCCATCTATATAGGGCCTAATGCATTTTTCGATGCTAACTTTGACCAAATATTAGAGAAATGATATATGACATGCAACTTACACAAAGCACACCGTTAAATTTGTGTGTGAAAGGTTCTTTCAATGATATAATTTTCACATTATGCATGTTATGTACTATTAATCTTGTTAATAGTAAAAGGCGGTCTTAAAAATCTCATTACGCCCTATATAGATGGAAGGAGGGAGTATGAATCCATGTTATGTCCGATTAGATTTTTTCGCTTGGTGTATAATTCATGTAACCTACTCATACCAACATTTTAGTGCATTCCAAATGTCTATACTACCGCTGCAATTCGAACTAAATTTGAATTCGTTTATCTATTTCAATAAGAATCTACAATCATGATTGTTGCCAACTTCAACCATCATAGTTTCCTTGCTATCCGCCAGATATAAATCAGACGGCCTATAATGCAGGATGGCAGGCACACCATCATCAACAACTCCGTTTTTTATAAGAGTAGAGATAAAACATATTAAATGTAGCATACCATGTTCATAACCACACCATGTTTATCACCATTATATATATTCACACATCTGTCGGTTTGAAACACTGTGATAAATTCTTCAAATATCCTAATTTGCTTTTTATAATGAAGTATATATGATCTCTATTCGTCTTTTACACCCACACAACCCTCTTATCTTTGTAGCTAGCGCTAACTTTCTCTTGTGAGCAGCGTCGAGTGTTTTTTCCTATTCCTGTGTTCAGTTTAGAAGTAAATAGTTACTCTGCTGAGATATTCCTGTGTTAAGAGTTTGTTCTGAATATTGTCTATGTAATGCCAGGCCTTGTGTTTGATTGCAAAGTTGAGCTTGGAATGTTGTGGCATGCGTCATCACGAGCTGTTCACCGTGCCTCCTGAGAATAATGCTTCGTATTGTTTTGCATGTCGATCTAATGCCAGTGATTTGCTTGTTAAGAAGATCATCCTCTTCTATTGTTTCTGTGCTTAAGAAGTTCATCGTCTGATGTCTCATTCATAGCCTATACGACAAGTCGGGTAGGTTAGACGTGAAACCATGTGATCTTCCGACCAACTCATGGTATTAGGTCGTGATTGGATCGTCGTTTTCCAACCAAACCGCTTGTAAAACTGACGCTTGTAAATTAAAGCAGATGATCTCGGGCGAAGGCGCTTGGTTGGTCGATTTCGACTAGTAAAATATTGGAAGTACTTGACACACGATAAAAACGTTGAACGACACTCGGACGATTGCTAATCTAGCCATTAGCTGCTGTTTCAGCCTTGCCCATGGATGGCATGATACGCACGTCGTGCATGTATCGTCTGGTAATGTCGTCCATATAGTAGTGCTCGTAAAATATACACTGGTCTCTCAAATTACACGCGTAACCCGCTGGTTTTACTTACAGACCTCGGGCCCTTGGTTTCATTACGCCTGTATTTTATGCGTTGTTTCCGATGACGAGTAAATTACACTTGTATGTTAATACAGGTTTGAAATAAACCAGAGCTCCTAAGCGCGGCCTTACCGTTTCATGCCGTCTCAGTTTCTCGAAGGTGCTCATAGGTGTCCGAATCCTGGCTTCCTGAATGAGTAGCGGGCACTGTATCAGACCACCCGTAGGGCCCGCGAGGCCCTCTTTGTTGTCCTTCGAGTTGTTGCGCTCGCCGTGGCGCCGAGCATTGTTAACATCGTCAACGAACATGAGGATTCAGGAGATGACTTTATTTTGACTGGATGACACTAGGGACCCACTAGGGCCATAGCCGTACGTATGCAAGTGCCTCCTTATTATGTACAACTATATTTTTTTGCTTTCTCCTGGTTTCATGACATCACGGTCCCACACCATTGTCAACCTATGTAGTCAATATAAACGAGAGAATTGCACAAGGTGCGGCCGACAGCTGGGACCAAGCAGCTCAAGCAGTATTTGTGTTTTTGAGGCGTGAGCACTTCAAAGTTTTTCTTGGTGATGATTTCGTTGTTGTTCAGAGGAGAGCAGGGTATTAACTGGGCGGGCTGTGGCCCGTCTAGCCCAGGCCAGATATCCAGCCCACATACTAATTTTTTCAAGATGAAAATGGCTAGCCCAGCTATACGTCTTTTTCAGGAATACCCAGGCAAGGTCAACTTGTTATTCTCCGCCCCGTTGGGCTGCAAATCTTTTCTAGGAGGGATGCATTAGGCTTAACAGGGAAATGGGCTTTAAAAATAATAAACGGGATGTAATTATAAAAACTAGGCAGTAACTATAAAAAAATGCACCAAACACGAAATTAGTTTATAAAATATTATTTATGGATTTTGAAAATCTTAAATTTTCATTGTTGTGCGCACAATGTTTCGTTGGATTTTTACGTAATGCAAATTTATATTTAATCTGACTAGAAATTTCGTGATAAAAATATTTCGGAGCCCATCAAAATGTGGGAAATTTTATTGAATTCTGTCGTCAACGGTTGGTTGAAATTATTAATCATTGTCCTAGCTAGAAAATGGGCTGTACTTTTAACAAACTGTAAATAGGTTGTTGTAAATTCCATTAGAATTCCAAAATGGGATGTACATTCTTACAAAACGCAAATGGGCTATAAGTTCTCTGCCACACACTTGTGGGCCTACTAAGTGACGCGTCCCCTAAAAAAATAAGTTGACGCGTATGCAAGGCTTTGCCAACTTATTATAGTCAACACACGGTTCTAGCAGTAGTGGTCGTTGGATGTCTATCCAACGGATGTCGTGCTTCTTCTTCAATCTAGGATATTCTTAGCTTCGGCCGCCCAAAAAATGATTCCTCCCCCTGACATCTGGGGCGCACCATTTCGGAGGCTGACCTGTTGGCCTACTAAGTTGGAGCATACCAAGGGCTTTGTCAACTTAGTCAATAATGAACATTTCTAGCTTTAGTGATCGTACGATGTCCATCCAATGGCCGTAGTGCTTCTTCAACCTCTGGTCTTCTTGGTCTAGCCGCCCAAAGCAGCGCCGGTCGTGTCGCCTGCTCCTGCCTCCCGTGGCCGGCTGTGCTGCCGCGGAGGCCTCACCGCCCCCATACTACTCCCACCGCTGGCCAGGCCATCCCTCCACTCACCCACACCCCCTGTTATTCTGCGGCGACGGCAGCCTCACACCGCAGCCGAACCAGTGAACCCTCGAACTCCTCTCCGCGTGGGCTTCCACTGTTGCGTCTTCCGCGGCTCCGCGTCGTCCCCTTCCCAGGCCTTGCCGTCGTCTAGACCACCGCCCTGGTGCTCTCGGCACGGCGTGGTCAACGTGGTCAATGACCGACTTCCATCGGAAGAGTACTGTACGTGGAGAGGCTGACAGCTGGGTCCAGGCGGCCGCAAGGAAGTGCCTCCTTATTACGCGCAAAATAATTATTCCTCCACCTTACAGTAGGGACCCACCGGACAGGCCACCTTATTTCGTGAAAAAAATGTTTCCCCCCTGACTGCTTGGACCCACTGGACGGGCCAGCATATTTCGTGAAAAAAACGTTCCCCCCGCTGTCAACTCGGACCCGCCGGAAGTGCCTCCTTATTACGCACAAAAAAATGAATACTCCCCCTACTAGCTGGGATCCACCATGGTGGGAGGCTGACTTGTGGGCCTACTAAGTTGACTGGGACGGGGGCCTTTGTCAACTTTAGTCAATATGAACGATTCTAGCTCCAGTGACCGTACGATGTCCATCCAACGGCCGTAGTGCTTCTTCAACCTCTGGTCTTCTTGCTCCAGCCGCCCAAAGCAGCGCCGATCGTGCCGCATGCTCCTGCCTCCCGTGGTCGGCTGTGCTGCCGCGGAGGCCTCACCGCCCCCTACTATTCCCACCACTGGCCAGGCCCTGCGGCGACGGCAGCCTCACACCACAACCGAACCAGTGAACCCTCGTACTCCTCTCCGCGCGGGCTTCCACTGTTGCGTCTTCCTCGGCTCCCAGTCGTCCCCTTCCTAGGCCTCGCCGTCGTCCACCGCCCTGGTGCTCTCGGCGCGGCGTGGTCAACGTGGTCAAGGAACGACTTCCATCGGACATGGACTGTACGTGGAGAGGCTGACAGCTGGGTCCACGGCCGCAGCAAGGAAGTGCCTCCTTATTACGTGCAAAATAATTATTCCTCCACCTGACAGCGGGGACCCATCGGACGGGCCACCGTATTTCGTGAAAACAACGTTTCCCCCATGACTGCTGGGACCCACCAGCTACACCTTCGCATGCTATGAAGTGCATCCGGGCAAAAAAACGATTCGCCCCCCTGACTGCTGGGACCCACCAGCTACATCTTCGCATGCAAGGAAGTGCCTGACAGTCAGGACCCACCTGGTCGAAGCGTACGTAGCGTTGTCATTTTGGTCGCGAACGTGTACGTACATATATATACTGGTCGATGTAGAGGCGCGCACGTGTCGTAGTAGAGGCGCGCACGTAGCATGTACACGTACGTACAGCGGTCAGGGTGCAAGAAAGAAAATACGGTCACGTATGTGTACATATGGGCGGGGTCTCGAACGCCTACTCGCGCATACGTACGGCGAGGGCTCGTGTACATGGCTGGGTCGGGACGGAGAAACAACGTCGTCGTCATGTTCATGGGGAGGCAACGGAATGCGTCGTGTTCATGGGGAGGCAATGGAATGCGTCGTGTTCATCGGGAGGGCTTGGACGGAACAGGCGATGGAAACGAGGCCTGGCGTACCGTAGAAGGGAGGAAACGGCCTTGTGTTCTTTCGGCCACGTTCGAAATGGGATCCTGTTGATCGGGAGGGGTCTGGCGTACCGCAAAACGGAGAAAACGG
This sequence comes from Triticum urartu, assembly GCF_003073215.2. NCBI lineage: Eukaryota > Viridiplantae > Streptophyta > Magnoliopsida > Poales > Poaceae > Triticum > Triticum urartu. The sequence goes on along the minus strand of NC_053026.1, from coordinate 611,011,552 downwards.
ACCTCCTACGGTCGAAACGGGGGTCCTGTTGATCGGGAGGGGTGTGCCGTACCGCAAAACGGACGAAACGGACTTGTGTTGGAGCGCTACGGTCGAAACGGAGGTCCTGTTCATCGGGAGGGGTGTGGCGTACCGCAAAACAAGACTCCACGGGATACTGTTGATCTCCACCGTCGACCCCCTCCAGCCTCCACGAGCTACTGTTCATCCACCGTTTACCTCCTCCAGCCTCCACCTGCGACTGTTCATCCACAGGCTCCTGTTCATCCAGCCTCCACCGCGCGCTACTCCACCGGCTACTGTTCAACCAGCCCTCTCCACGGGCTCCTATTCAACCACCCCTCCACAGGCTACTGTTCATCCTGCCCTCCACCGTCTACTGTTCATCCTGCCCTCCACGGGGTGGTCCTGTTCATCCAGCCCTCCACGGGGTCCTGTTCATCCAGCCCCAACCGGCTCGATCGATCGGGGTCCTGTTCATCCAAAGGCATCACCACGGGGTCATGTTCATCCACCCCCACCAGGAACTGTTCATCCCCCCCACCCCCCCCCCCCCCCCACAACGCTCACTGTTCATCCAGAGCCAGCATCGATCGGCTTCAGTTAGCAAAACTAGCGAAGGAATCGCTCGATCGGCTTCAGTTAACAGCCATTGATCGATCACTCGGGTTCAGTAATGCGTAGCCTGCAGTGCAATCGCTCGGGTTCAGTTAGAGCCCAACGCCTCACTCGGGTTCAGTTAGAGCCAACGCCTCACACACACGCGCGTACGTGTACGAGAGAAACACGCATCGCTCGGCCCCCGACCTCCCACCGTAACCGGGAACTCCTCGAAATTTTCCTCCCCCTCGCTTCTACCACGGTTTTCTCCGTCATGGACGGCCCAAAGAATGTCATGCAGCTGCGTCTCCGGCCCGCCCAGGACGAAAAGCCCATTTTCTGTCATGATTTTTTCGCATAGAAGTAGGAGCCCACCACATCTATGATGATACCGGGTTTTGTCACAATTATCGTCATAGAAGTGTCATATGTATGACAAAAAAATTCGTTCGGCCCAAAATGTCACGGATGTGTCTTTTTTTGTAGTGGATGCTCGAGCCAGCACCTTGTCTAGTGCCCTCAAAGGAAGATGAAGGGGGGAATAAAGAGGGCGAAAGCGGGCCTCCATCGCTACCTATTCCTATCGAGGGAATGAGCGCCTCTGCGAGGAAGGATAACCAAGGGGAAGAATCTGACATTCTCTTTCCCCGAGGAAGGAAGAGGACTACCTCTGAAGATCCGGAAACTAAGGTTTCCAAACGGGAGAAGAAATCTCCGCCAGAGGGTCCTGCCTCGGAGCGTATTCTTGTCGCACAATGTCCGCGCGGCGATCAGCCCTCTACCGAGTTGTAAGTAATCAAAAAGTACTTGATAGTGAAGATATCCTACCTTACATCCGAAGACAATAACTGATGCTTGTAAATTGTAATCCGGATCGCAGCCCTTCTCGACAGAGTTCATCTTCGGGGGATC
>NC_053026.1:610996488-611009040 GCF_003073215.2 Triticum urartu | reverse complement strand
AGGGACAAGCCAGTGAGTACTTTGAATGTACTCGCAAACATTAGGAACACAGGTATAATATAATTGATGATCATGCACTGAAATATTCTATGATCACATCATCAGTCACAAATAAAATATCTTTTATGCATGCAAGCAGGTTATTTATATGCAACATGAGTAAGCAATAGAAGAGAGGGAATAAAATGCCACAGTCGGGCGTCTTAGCGACACCACATAAAGGGCTTTAAAAGAAATGCCACAGTCGGCGTCTGAGCGACACCACATAAAGGGCTTTAAAAGAAATGCCACAGTCGGGCGTCTGAGCGACACCACATAAAGGGCTTTAAAAGAAATGCCACAGTCGGGCGTCTGAGCGACACCACATAAAGGGCTTACAAGATAATTAATCACAATGAATAACCAGAGGTAGACCCGTCAAGGGCTTTAAAAGAAATGCCACAGTCGGGCGTCTGAGCGACACCACATAAAGGGCTTTAAAAGAAATGCCACAGTCGGGCGTCTGAGCGACACCACATAAAGGGCTTTAAAAGAAATGCCGCAGTCGGGCGTCTGAGCGACACCACATAAAGGGCTTACAAGATAATTAATCACAATGAATAACCAGGAGGTAGAACCGTCCAGGGATACTCGATATTATAAATAATGCAACGGGTTAGTCCATCACAAGATAATAATCATAATCTTCACAAGTCACAAGTCACGGTCCAAGTTCTGGTTTAACAATTTCTCCTCCGAAGACCGACACTAAGACCAACACTTGACCCATCCCAGACTGTAATCCTTAACCATGGACACGGCTATTCGAATAGGTTTTAATCTCTGCAGAGGGTGTACTCTTTACCCACGAGTAACGGATTCCTTTAGTCCATCGGGACTAATTCCGTTTACGGTCTTTTAGTTGAAAACACGCCTAACTTGCACACACCAGCTTAACTCATCGGTGTCTGGAATCACCCACGACACTTGTTAAGCAAAACTCTAAGTGGGGAGGCTACAACCTCGCGTAGCATGGGATCAAATTTATATCGCGCGCTCTAAGGGGTGGCCTCCCCTCTCGGTCCCAACCGGAAACACCCATGCCCCCGGACCAGGTGGCATGCCTACCGGCTACAACCGATATCTTCCACCATGGCCTCCCTGTATGGTGTGTGCTTGAAAGGGGTTGACGACTTACTGAACCATACCCTACCTATGGCAGGGACAAGTGGTAGTACATAGCAAGTATGGGGGTTACTGGAAACAAGACTCGGTCTGCGGTCGACTCAGGAGTTTTATAAGTTCCCTGCATGACATGTAACAAATATATTTCAATCAACAAAATCACCACTCAATATACCTTACCATGCCATGCCGGACATAACCGTCCCGACGGGGACCGGCGACAAGCTCACGCCTACCCAAGGCCGAGGCTTTCCCGGATTCCTTTCCGGCATGCATGCAAGGCACATGAGGATGATTACCATCACAATTATATTCATTTCCAACAGCAAGGAAGTCACTAATATGCTTCCATGCAAATGATCATGTCACATGAAATAACAAGTCCTCAATAATAAGGTGGTGTTATAAACGTGTCAAATAACACACCAAAAACATTATGCCAGGGTTCAAAATGCTTGCCTTTAAGTTGTGGAGGGGTGAGGTGCTCTCCAAAACTTTTGAAAGTTTCTTCTCTCTCTCCAAAATCCTATTTTAAAATATATTTGAATTAACACACATTTCAAAACAGTACAAAAAAGTTGTTTGAAATTTTTTCAAATAAATCTTAAAATAAACTAGACCAAATTTGAGGAAGGTAGGAAAAAGAATCAACTCATTTGGAGTTATATTTAAAAAGTTATAGCCAGTCAAAGATTTGGTCAAATCTATTTTAAAAAAAAATAGAAAAAGAAAACGTTTCAAACGAGATTACGCTTTCGGTGCAGAGGAGGCGTACTTGAGGCTTTACGCCTCCACTTAACCACGTGGACCGGCACTGGGTCTCTGACGGTGGGCCCGCCTGGCCCACTGGTCAGGTTTGACCAGTCGCCCGCGTCGTCTCCCTCCTCTGCCCGAGTGGAGCGGGGCTCCGGCGATCATCGCCGGCGAACGGTGGCTCCGTTCGGAAAGCTAAGGCCACCAGTGGATTCAGGGGGGCCGAGGTGGTTACTCCGGTAGTCGTAGGGTCGTCGGAGGTGGAGGATATCGCCGCCGGCGAGCTCCACGGCGGAGGGAAGCTTCGGGAGCAAGATGGATTTGGGGCTACGGTGGTTCCCGATCAAAATTGAGTAGGGGGATGGGTTCACGGGAGGATGAGGAAGTTTCTGGCGAAGAGAATGGAGAGGGGGAGGCCCTGGTGGTGCCGGAATGGCCGGGGCAGTGGCGGCGGCAGGAGTTACCGGAGATGGGGAAGAAAGCTCTCCTGGGTCGATTGGCGAGCTGGGGAAGCGTCATTGGGGTGGCCTGAGGTTGCCAGTGTGCGGGAACGGCCCGGGGCGTCCATTTATAAGCGAGGCAAGGCGGTTCCGCGGCGGCCGTGGATAAGCTTCTGGCGAACCGACGTTCTGTAGCAGCAGGGCATCGTGGCGGCGACGAGCGCTAGAGGACATGGCTGGGATGAGCTCGCGCTGCTCCAGGGGCCAGGTGGCGAGCGGGAGGGGTTTGGGCGGCGCTGCCCGTGGCTGGAGCCACTGCGGACGCCGGAGTGCCGCCAAGAATGCCCTGGCGGCGGCGCTGTAGCGTGCCAGGGTGGTTTGGCGCGATGCTGCGAGGCGGGGAGTGCGTGGCGAGGTGCTGCCGTGTGGGCCAAAGCCAGGGGGGCCAGCGTGTCGGCTCGGGCGCGGCATCGTGCAATACGCGCGCTCTGGGCGCGTCCAGTGCACGCACGGGAGATGTTCGACACAATGCCGCGGCATGCTACAGGTCGCAGGTGAGGTTGGGGTTTACCAGATCGAGGTTAGGAGCAACTGGGAGTCTAGTGGACATGCTAGTTTGATCAGAGGTGCAAGCTCACAGTGAAATGCCAAAACTCATGTCAAAACTGGTCATGCCTACAGGGTGCTCGATAGAATGCCACATGCACCTAGGCAACTCTTGGGGTGGCCAAAACTTCCAGATGGTGGTCTCTTTAGATGCAAGAGAGAGTGGTGAGGTTAGTTGGCCAAAAGCAAAAACTTGCTAGTGCAAGTTTTGCAAAACTACAATTCTGGACAGGAAATAAATGACATTATTTCATGAACCAATATTAATCCAATGGGTGCATGCTCCTGGATTTAGGGGTTTGGTAGGGCTGCCTACAAGTGGGAGAAAGCACAAGATCATTGGAGCAAAATTAAATAGGGTTGTAGTAGAAATCACAAGGCTGGACCAGAATGAAGATGAGGTTGATTCACTCAAAATTTTCAAAGAACAACACCAGGTTTTTGCATAAACTTGAATCATATGATACTACCAATATCCCATAATTTTGGTGGAGGCTAGAAAGAATTATTTAAATGGGTTGTAGTGCAAATTGCACTCTGGACCAGAGAAGAAAAATTGAGTGTAGAGCTCAAAATATTTCATAAAATAAAGATGTTTTTGCACAAAAGTTATTGAATAACATCACATGACATCTCCAAATTTTGGTTGGAATTTTAGGTGAATTTATCAACTGGTTGTAGTTCAAATATGGCCATATAACCTTGGAAAACCATTTTTCAAGAAAATAAAGATCAAGCAATTTAATTAGGTAATTAGTTATACTGATAAAAGAAAAGTTTTTCTTGAGAGGTTAAACAAGTCCAATAACATATTTGAAAAGTTTTCTCTTTGGGAAAAACTCATCATAACAAGGAAGGAAATGATTTAAAAAATCAAAATGGAGCTCAAAAATTCAAAGTTTTAATTCCTGGAAATTTTTTTAATTCATAAAACAAGGCCAAAAATTTGGGGTGTCACAACGCCCCTACAGGTTCACTGGAAGGACAACTTCCTTTGAGCCACAAGCCATCCAACTAGCTGCCCGAGAAGCTATAGTTCAACTCCGGCACTTGTCGCCCAGGGTTAACTGTCGCTCATTTTACTACTACCCCAGCTGTGACAGGTATAGTAGACCACCACAAGTTGCCAAAGGAGATCACGAGATGGATCCTGCATTATTGCATCTGGTGCGCTATGTAAGTGCACTAGAGGGACTGTTCGATCAAATCACCCTTGATCTGATCGCAGCTCATGGAGAGCTGGTTCGCCGAGCCCCGGCTAGAAGAGAAGATGAGCCCGACACCGACAACCCAGTCGTGCTGTTCGGACAGCCGATCGAGACCTTGAGGTCAGCACCAGCCATCAACCAAGGTGCTTTGATGACCCCAGAAGTGCTTCGTCGCCTTTTGGGAACGCACTCCAACGGGATCGTGGCCAGCAATCCCCGCGATGGTCATCATCGCTACCCCGACCCTGCAGTTCCTCAACCCCCTCCAGCTAACCCCGACAGTGAAGCCAATGGAGAAGCCTCAACATCCACAAGGCACGCCCGCTTAGATATAAACAAGGTAGACTAAGTCACTCGAGTAGTGCCGAGTCATAGTATGCCCCACGCCCTGTAATTGTGTGATCATATATCGCCATATTGGAATGCTACCTGCTTGTGCATCCCTATTTTGAATAGTGGCCATGCATGAGTGCGTTGGTGTACGGCTACATTTTAATCCCGGGCGTGGCTACCAAAACCAACCCCGACGGCACCCACAGTAACACGTCACTTTTGTGAGATGTGTGTATCTGTGGCTTTGACCCCGACCCCCATGAGAGCAGAACCAGCAAACAAGTGCCCCTCACCGCGGTAAATAACCCAGCCCAGTTGCTATATAAAAGGCCACCTCGTGACCGTGCCAAGTACCCCTCGTCTTGTGCACCACCCTCACAACCATTTCTTGCCATGCCGAGCCCTAGCATTTATCTGAGAACCCCGGATGCAACCCCGGGTAGTTTTGTTAAAATATTGTGGGACTTTACCTGCAGTACCATGGGTTCTACCCAGCCACCCCAGTACGAGCTGCTCAAATCGAGGATCACCTCTTCCACCTTGAAATATTGGGCAGTAGTGCACATCCCTCCCGTAAACTCAAATCAGGACCCAACGGAAGTCTCCTTCCTAGGGAAATCTATGCCAACTCCGCAGATGGCCATAGAAGCGGCTGCACATGAAGCGATTGTTTGCCTTCGATTCGCGGTACCCTATGCCAGCGAACGAGGGTATTATTACTTTCCGAGCCGTGCATCACCTGGGGAAGTGACATCTTTTCCCGGTGGACGAATTGAGAGAGACCCAGTACTGGCCAACCTTGTCCAGTATGTCATCGCTCAAGAGCGTTTGACCCAGCGAGTGATGGGTTATCTCCAGAGCCTCGCTGATTTAAATCCTCAGATCGCCATCGGCAGACCGCTGAGACCCGACTAGGAGAGACGCGTTCATCGACTGGTCAATTCACTTCCACCGATAGAAGAAGAGTGCGCCCCGGTACCAGAGACGTTTTCTCGGGACCCCGTCCAGTTGCCATTTTCATTCTAGACGTCACAGATATGTTCTTTTATTCTCGCATTTAGATAAGTGTTGTAACTCATGCGTGTTATTCTAAATCTTGTGCGATGAGATGAACATTTGGTTTCAATTGTAGTGAGTAATTTTTGCTGCTGTAAATTTTGATTAACTAATTTTTCCTCGCGAGAAATCCTGGAGTGAGATTTCTTTCCCCTGAGTTGCTTCAGCATATATCTCCTCAAGACATGGATTTTTATTCACGCAGCACCATGGCAGCAGGCTCACAACCACGACCACTCGAACACATACACTTCTCACAACACCATGTAGCCGTGTTGCATCTGGTTAATCATCTCCCTAGTACACCACAGTCTCTGAAGGAGAGATTAGTGGGTAATCATCCGGGTGCAAGTTACCCAGCATACCAACAACAGTTAGCACCCGACACCACACCTACTCCTCGTGATCACCACCACCGGGGAGAGCCAACACTCGAGCGGCAGCATCACGACGATCATCGAGGATCATCGCACACAGGAGCACGGAGAGCCCCAGCAATGCCGCCAGCCCTCCGCACATCAGGATCACGTACCAATCCGGCATCGCCTCCGCCATTAAAACCTCGTCTCTAGCTTCTGTAAACGGAAATGGAGGAGGACAAAGGGGAAGGAGAAGCGAGGCCAGGTGTGAGGAAGAAGAGAGAAGCACCTCGGCCGTTTTATAGCTCGAGCTCGGTGTACGATGGGCGAAGTCCACCAGCGCCGCTCGTCGCCCGATCACCGGTGTTCGGAGGCGAATCCGCGAGCAGTGCCGACAGCATGCTGGCCCGCGAGGTGAGTGCACGCTGCACCGACAGCTAGCACGCCGCGCACTACCGCGGTACGGCCTAGATGCCCTACGCGCTAAATGTCGTCGGTGGAGAAAGCGCGGTAAAGCGCGCGGGAGAGAGGAAGAAGACGGAACCGGAGGAAGAAGAAGAGACTGACAGTGGACCCCGGGTCCACCTGTCAGCCAGTGAGAGCACTGTGCTCTCGGGTTTGACCAGCGTATTCTAAATTTAGAATTTATTCAAAATTTACTGTATCCAGCGTAGAAATCTCTCGTTTTCCCCCTAACCATAGATTTTTCCACGCAGCGCCAGTGTTCCACGCTGTGGTTTTACACCACTTATTGCCCTCTCACTGTAGCCACATTCTATTGCATATATTTTCTTAAAACAACTTTTAACAAATCTCGAGGACGAGATTTTTCTTGAGGGGGGTAGTGTTGTGACACCCCAAAATTTTACCCTTGTTTTATTGATTAAAAATTTTGCCAGGAAATTTAAACTTTTATTTTCTGGATTTTCTTTTGGTTTCAGGGCCTTTCTTTACCTTATTATTATGGGGTTTTTACCTCAAGTGAAAAACTTTCCAAATGTATTATTGGACTTGTTTCTCCCCTCAAGAAAAACATTTCTATTATCAGTGGATTTATTTGCATAATTATTCCTTTCTGAGCCTTATTCCTTAAAATGATTTTTCTGAAGTTTCAGGACCCAATTTTGCACAGCAACCTTTTGATATATTTATCTAAAATTCCAACCAAAATTTGGAGATGTCATGTGATGTTTTTAAATCACTTTTATGCAAAAATATATTTCATTCACTGGATATTTTGAGCTCTACACCAATTCTTCAAATCTGGTCCAGTGGGCAATTTTGCACTACAACCCATTTAAATATTTCTCTAAAGCTGCCACCAAAATTATGGGATATTAATAGGAATGTATTATTCAACTTTATGCAAAAACCTTTCTATGTTCTTTGAAACATTTGAGTGAATCAACTTATTTTTCATTCTGGTCCAGCATGGTGATTTGTACAGCAACCATCATTTAACTTGCCCTTTTAGCTATGATTCCTTTTCCTACTTATAGCCCATCCTGCAAAACCCTTAAGTCCAAGAGAGTGGACTCATTGGAGGATTTTTAGAGCATGCATTAGTGCCTTTTTCTTTCTGTCCAGAATCGGTTTTCTCACAAACTTGCACTAACAAGTTTGTGCTTTTGACAAACTAACACTGCCACCCTCTCTATCACCTAAAGAGACACTGGTCTGGAGCTTTTAGGCCACCCCAGGAGTTGCCTAGATGCACTTAGCATTCTGTCGAACACCTTGAGTGCATAAGCAGATTTGGCATGATTATTAGTTTGCTTTGTGAACTTGATCCCCTGACCTAACCAACTTGTCCACTAAACTCCTAGATGGCCCTAGCCTAGACCTGCTAAACCTTAGGTGATTTGGAGCCCTCTGGCATGCCGTGGCATTCTGCCGAACACGCAGCGTGCGTGCTCTGGGCGCGCCCAGAGCGCACGTTTTGCACGCGCGTGCACCGAGTCACCGTGTCCCACTGCCGACGCCCCGGGCTCGTTTAGGCCCTTCCCCTCTCCCAGTCGACGCACCCGACCCCTCCCGTGTCGCAGAGCTACCCCTGGCGCCCTACAGCTCCGCCGTCAGGTCGGCCACGGCGGCTAGCGGGCGGCCACAGTGCGCCCTGCCATGGACGGCGCCGCCCAAGCCACCCCCGCATGCCAGCTGCCCTCTAGAGCAGTCCGAGCTCATCGAAAAGCTTGTTCGCAAGTGCTCATCGCCGCCACGTCCCCCTGCTTCAACAGAAAGACGGTCGCCGGCGTTCTTATCCACGACCATCATTGGAACCGACCCCGACCGCCTATTTAAGGAGCCCCAAGCCTCTCCGAAACCTCAGGCGACCTCAAGCCACCCCACCAAGCACCCCCGTAGCAGTCAATCGACCAGGGAAGGTCTTTTTCCCCATCTCCGGCCAGTACAGCTGCCGCCGCCCTCCGGTCCATTCAGTAGCAACCCGAGCCCCTCCCATCCAACCAGTGCCACCATGCGATTCCCCTTGACCGTGCGGAGCTGCCCGACCCTCAAACGCGATCAAAACCCACCGTAGCCCAATTCCCCAATCATGCCCGAAGCTTCCTTCGCCGCGGAGCTCGCCGCCGATGACTCCCTCCATCCCCGCCGGCCAGTCGACCACCGGTAGGACCGCCCAGGAGTGGCGGATCCATCCCTGCCCTCGGATGCCCTCGAGGGGCCGCCGTTCGCCGGCGAAGATCGCCGGAGCTCCGCCTTCGTTCGGTGAAAGGAGAGGGAAGGCGGGGGACGACTGGTCAAACCTGACCAGGGGGCCCAAGGGACCCACTGTCGGTGACCCAGCCCCGCCTCCACGTGTTTTAAGTGGAAGCACAAAACCTAGAGTACGTTTTCTCTACCCGAAAGCATATGCGTATTCGAAACGTTTTCTTTTTCTGTTTTATTTTAAAAACAGAGTTTGACTGGCTATATCTTTTTAAATAAAACTCCAAATGAATTGATTCTTTTTCCTACCTCCCTCAAATTTCACCTAGATTATTTTAAGATTTATTTCAAAAATAATTAGGGCAATTTTTTGTACTGTTTTTGAAGTATGTGTTATTTGAATATTTTTGAAAATAGGAATTTGGAACGGAGATATAACTTTCAAAAGTTTTGGAGGGCACCTCACCTCTCCACACCTTGAAGGCAAGCATTTCTGAACTCAGGCATAATATTATCGTGTGTTGTTTGATAGAGTTGCAACACCACCGTGACACGGAGTATCCGTTATGTGTTTGTGATGATATGATCATACGCTTTGAGTGCAAAAATGGAAATTTTTGCTGTTGGAAATGGACATACTAGTGGTAGCAATCACCCTCATATGCCTCTCATGCCTACCGAGAAGGATCCGGGAAAGTCTCTGTCTTGGGTAGACACGAGCTTGTCCCTCGTCGAGACGGTTATGACCGGTGGGGCAGGGGGAGGTATGATGAGTGGTGGTTGTGTCTGATGGATGTGAAATATTATCCTTGAGCTAATCATGTAGGAAATACTTAAGCCTCCTGAGTCGGCCGTAGATCGAGTCTTGTTCCAGTAACCCCCATACTTGTTTCGTGCTACCACTTGTCTCTGCCGTAGGTAAGGTACGGTTCAGTAAGTTGTCAACCCCTGTCTAGCACACACCATACAGAGAGGCCATGGTGGAAGATACCGGCTGCATCCGGTAGGCATGCCACCTGGTCCGGGGGCATGGGTGTTTTCGGTTGTAGCCGAAGGGGGTAGCTCCCCCAGTTTGCGCGCGGTATAAATTTTGTGATCCCATGCTAAGTCGAGGTTGTAGCCTCCCCACTTAGAGTTTTTCTTAACGGGTGTCAAGGGTGATTTCAGACATCGTTGAGTTTGGCTGGTGTGTGCGGTTAGGTGGGTTTTCAATTAAAAGACCGTAGACAGAATTAGTTCCGATGGGCTAAGGAAATCCGTTACTCGTGGGTAAAGAGTACACCCTCTGCAGAGATGTTATACCTATTCGAATAGCCGTGTCCATGGTTAAGGACTACAGTCTGGGATGGGTCAAGTGTCGGTCTTAGTGTCGGTCTTCGGAGGAAAAACTACTGAACCAGAACATTAGTTATGATCTGTGACATATGATGATTATGATTATTATTATTGTGGACTAATCATTTTTATTATTTGAATTTTATGAGTATCCCTAAGACGGTTCTACCTCCTGGATATTCACTGTGATTATTCTTATATAAGCCCTTTATGTGGTGTCGCTCAGACGCCCGACTGTGGCATGTTTGTCATTTCATTTACTTATAAGCCCTTTATGTGGTGTCGCTCAGACGCCCGACTGTGGCATGTTTGTCATTTCATTTACTTATAAGCCCTTTATGCGGTGTCGCTTAGACGCCCGACTGTGGCATGTTTTTCATTTCATTTACTTATAAGCCCTTTATGTGGTGTCGCTTAGACGCCCGACTGAGGCATACTTTATATTGTTATCCTTTCGAGGCGTCGCTTCAGACACCCGATCGGTGCATTCTGTTTCTACTCGCTGATTGCATAGTCATATATGACATGATTAACCTGCTTGCATGCATCATGAGCTTCATTTATGACTGACGAAGTAATCATAGAATATTTCAAAGCAGGATTATCAATGGCTATATTATACATGTGTTCTTAATGTTTGCGAGTACATTCAAAGTACTCACTGGCTTGTCCCTGGCTATTGTCTTGGCCAGATTTCTTGCGTGGAAAGGAACGTTGCGATGACAGCCCCAGAACCTACGCAATGGAGATAGCAGCCTCGCGAAGATAGGAGTTATCCTGGTCAGCTGTTCCTGTGGGAAATGGAGTCCCATAGACGCAGATGACCCGCAAACCGCTTCTGCCATCAACCACTAGAAACCAATTGTTGTACCCATAGGCCAGAATGGTCTTGTACCACAAATATTGTAGTTTTCTTGGAGTTTCTGTAACAAGTTGGTGTCTCATCAGCTAACAGTAATCCTGGGGCTGGTGAGCACAAGGACCGCTTTTGGGAAATTAATATCCCGAAAAAACCGGTCCTGACAAACTTGGTATCAGAGCCAGGCTGACCATTGGCTAATCCTATCTTAGCCAGGTCGAAAAACCTAGGTAAACCAACCCACCATACCTTAACCAAAACCCCGGCCAAGCTTCTCGTGTAAGATAGCCACATAGTGACCCGACACCTTTTGGCAGTCGGTGCCCAACCTATCAGCCTAGCATGTCGATCATGCGCCAGTGACCGGCCCCTGAATAGTCTTTTTTGCAAGCGTGCGAAGGAAGACTCCGCCCCCTTTTTCTATAAAAAGGGCACGCTAGCCTCGACCTAGCACAGCACAGCCTCTAACCCCAAACCAAGCTAAAATGCCAGGACCCATTGTTCACAATGAGACCACAGCAACCAACCTTGGAGGTTTTGTGACCGTGCTAGCAAACCTTACCCGACGTGCCTTTGCATTAGAAGAGCCCCCAGAATATGTTGTGTACCAAGGGTCCATGAGCGGTGAGAGCCGTCAATTTTGGGCCACTGTGCACGTCTACGGTAGGGGTCTATCGCCAGAACGCCTGTCACGACCGGGTTTTCTGGGTATAAATTTCCAGAAAAGACCGTCGTGCTCATCAGCCCCAGGATTACTGTTAACTGATGAGGCTCCAACTTGATACAGAAATCTCAAGCAAAATACAAAATATGTAGTACAAGACCATTCTGGCCTGTGAGTACAACAATTGGGTTTCTAGTGGTTGATGGCGGAAGCGGTTTGTGAGACATCAGTGTCTATGGGACTCCATTCCCCACAGGAACAGCTGACCAGGATAACTCCCATCTTCGCGAGGCTGCTATCACCGTTGCTTAGGTCTCGAGGCTGACATCGCCACGCTCCTCTCCAAGCAAAAATCTGGCCAAGACAATAGCCAGGGACAAGCCAGTGAGTACTTTGAATGTACTCGCAAACGTTAAGAACACAGGTATAATATAATTGATAATCATGCACGGAAAAAATTTATGATCACATCGTCAGTCATAAATAAAATATATTTTATGCATGCAAGCAGGTTATTATCATGCAACGTGAATAAGCAGTAATAGAGAGGGAATAAAATGCCGCAGTCGGGCGTCTGAGCGACACCACATAAAGGGCTTTTAAAAGAAATGCCACAGTCGGGCGTCTGGGCGACACCACAAAAAGGGCTTTAAAAGAAATGCCACAGTCGGGCGTCTGAGCGACACCACATAAAGGGCTTTAAAAGAAATGCCGCAGTCGGGCGTCTGAGCGACACCACATAAAGGGCTTACAAGATAATTAATCACAATGAATAACCAGGAGGTAGAACCGTCCAGGGATACTCGATATTATAAATAATGCAACGGGTTAGTCCATCACAAGATAATAATCATAATCTTCACAAGTCACAAGTCACGGTCCAAGTTCTGGTTTAACAATTTCTCCTCCGAAGACCGACACTAAGACCAACACTTGACCCATCCCAGACTGTAATCCTTAACCATGGACACGGCTATTCGAATAGGTTTTAATCTCTGCAGAGGGTGTACTCTTTACCCACGAGTAACGGATTCCTTTAGTCCATCGGGACTAATTCCGTTTACGGTCTTTTAGTTGAAAACACGCCTAACTTGCACACACCAGCTTA
>NC_053026.1:610945372-610995488 GCF_003073215.2 Triticum urartu | reverse complement strand
TGCTTTCGAGGATCCAGTCAACTCTGACAACTTTGCAGGCAAGATGATCATACCCTCGAAATCACTACTATCTTTGCTTTGCTAGATGCTCGCTCTTTTGCTATTCCTATGCTACGATGCCTACCACTTGCTTATCATGCCTCCCAAATTGCCATGTTCAGTCTCTAATCCACCATGTCCTAGCAAACCGTTGATTGGCTATGTTACCGCTTTGCTTCGCCCCTCTTATAGCGTTGCTAGTTGCAGGTGAAGATTGGAGACCGTTCCTTGTTGGAACATTATTTACTTGTTGGGATATCATTATATTGCCTTGTTATCTTAATGCATCTATATACTTGGTAAAGGGTGGAAGGCTCGACCTCTCGCCTAGTGTTTTGTTCCACTCTTGCCACCCTAGTTTCCGTCATATGGGTGTTATGTTCCCGGATTTTGCGTTCCTTACGCGGTTGGGTTATAATGGGAACCCCTTGATAGTTCGCCTTGATTAAAGCTTTTCCAGCAATGCCCAACCTTGGTTTTACCATTTGCCACCTAGCCTCTTTTTCCCTTGGGTTTCCGGAGCCCGAGAGTCATCTTATTTAAACCCCCTGGGCCAGTGCTCCTCTGAGTGTTGGTCCAACCTAGAGCCCCTTGCAGTGCCACCTTGGGGAAACTCGAGGGCTGGTTTTAGTTGTACAGATTAATTATCCGATTGTGCCCTGAGAACAAGATATGTGCAGCTCCTATCAGGATTTGTCGGCACATTTGGGCGGTGTTGCTGGATTTGTTTTAACCTGTCAAAGTGTCTTGAAGAACCGAGATACCGAGTCTGATCGGACGTCTCGGGAGGAGGTCTATTCCTTCGTTGACTGTGAGAGCTTGTCATGGGCTAAGTTGGGACTCCCCTGCAGGGATTTGAACTTTGGAAAGTCGTGCCCGTGGTTATGGGCAGATGGGAATTTGTTAATGTCCGGTTGTAGATAACTTGAACCTTAACTTAATTAAAATGAATCAACAGTGTGAGTTACCGTGATGGTCTCTTCTCGGCGGAGTCCGGGAAGTGGACACGGTGTTAGAGTAATGCTTGCGCAGGTTGCTCTCTAGTTTCTCGCTCGCGCTTTGCCTCCTCTTCTCGCTCTCTTTTGCGAACAGGATAGCCACCATATATGCTAGTCGCTTGCTGCAGCTCCACACATTTACCTTGCCTTTCCTATTGAGCTTAAATAGTCTTGATCGCGAGGGTGCGAGATTGCTGAGTCCCTGTGGCTCACAGATTACTATTAAACCAGATGCAGGGCCTGATGATTCCGCTCCAGGTGACGCGCTTGAGCTCAAGTGGGAGTTTGACGAGGACTCTCAACGATACTACGTGTCTTTCCCTGATGATTAGTAGTGGTGCCCAGTTGGGGTGATCGGGACCGTGTCGCATGCTGGGTTATCTTTTATTTTGGCGCCGTAGTCGGGCCATGAGTGTTTGGATGTTGTAATGCTATTTATGTACTTGATTGACGTGGCGAGTGTAAGCCAACTATGTTTCTCCCCTTTATTATTTATATTACATGGGATGTTGTGAAGATTGCCTAACTTGCGACATTGCTTTCAATGCGGTTATGTCTCTAAGTTGTGCCTCGACACGTCGGAGCTATAGCCGCATCGAGGGCGTTACAAGTTGGTATCAGAGCCTTCCCTGACCTTAGGAGCCCGATTGCTTGATCGTTATTAGCGGCCGAGTTGTGTCTAGAAAAATGTTTTGAGTCATTTAGGAATCATATATATCAGAGAGTTTAGGAATTCTTTTTACTTCCCAGTCTCCTCATCGCTCTGGTAAGGCATCCTGACGTAGAGTTTTGACTCTTCTCTTCTCAAATTTCACTAAAAAATTTAGGATCACGCGGGTATCTTGGAATCGTTCCGATGGTTTTATGACGAGAACATTGTCTTGGTGCCTCCTATCAGGGGTTTTGTGGAAGTGTCCCGGGGAGTTGAGCTCTGAGGTGTTGTCGTCATAATTTTATCGTTGCAGTTCTGGAATACCTGAGTTTAGTACGCCGACATCGAAAATCTTTTTAATGCAGTTCGTTGGTGAGATAACCTCGACGCCACCCAGTACTGGGGCGGGAGTTCGGGAGGATCGCCATAACTTGTATAACGGATGCTTTTCGAAGGTTGAGGTAGATGGTTTCCAAAGTTTTTCTCGGTTATGTGTTGAAGGATGGATATAGCTGGATGTAGGATTTGCTAGATTTGGGTGAGATATTATGCTTCCCCTGTATCCCCAACACCTGATTGCATAACCGGAAAGGTTCGGGAGTTTCATAGGTGGGAATTCTCGTAGCTCTAGTTCTTCTTCCATGGATATTTGGTTTGAGATTGGGATTTCTTACCGAGTATTCGTTCTTGATCCGTACCTTGTTGATTTATTTCTCTACCTAATTCTAAGTGGCTTCTCAATTTATGGATATGTGACCATTTCAAGAGGAATGCATTCGTTCATTTTGTTCGGATGTGAAGACTTTATGTTGCAATTTTCATTACGTTGGATTCCGCTTCATTTTATCTGTCTATGTGCTAATGGTGGTCAACCTCTTCAGGATGGCTCCCGCTAAGAGCACCAATCAGAATCAGAATCAGGATCCGCCACCACCTCCACCTCCTCCGGAGGCATGGCAAGCTGTGATGGCCGCAACCAATGCAAACACACAGTTGATCATGCAAATTCTTCAAGAGCGCAATCAAGGCAACCAAGGGAACCAAGGCAACAATCAGAATCACTTTGCTACACTCAACCAGTTCCTTGCTAACGGGCCAAAGACTTTCAGCAATTGTGTTGAGGCTACTGATGCTGACGATTGGCTTGTGGATCTGGGCAAGCATTTCGAGTGCAGTAACGTCAGGCCTAAGGACTTCGTCAAGTTCGCTTCCTTCCAACTCAAAGATCAAGCTGCAGAATGGTTCCAGCAGTACAAGGACTCCAGAGGTGGACATGTGATCACTTGGGATGAATTCCGTCAAGATTTCAAAGCTCATCATATTCCCCAGAGCGTGGTTGAAAGCAAGCGTGAGGAATTCCGCAACCTGAAGCAAGGCTCTTTGTCTGTCTATGACTACAACAAGTTGTTTTAGAAGCTCGCCCGCTTTGCCAAGCAGGACGTCCCTGATGAGAAGAGCATGATATACCAGTTCAGGGGTGGTCTCAGAGAAGAAATTCAGCTAGCTCTTGTTCTCTTTGAACCCTTGAGATACGATGAGTTCTACAACATGGCATTGAAGCAAGAGGCTGCTCAACTGAGGGGTGATGCTTCCAAGAAGCGAGTCAGAGATGTTACTCCTTCTTCCTCTACTCAAGTGGCCAAGCAGCAGAAGTATTGGCTTCCTCCTCCTCCATTCTGTCAGCCGTATCAGCAGAAGATCAAAGGTGGCAGTGGATCTTCCCACCCACCCAACCCTGGCTTTCAGAACAAGACTTTGTCTCAAGCTCCAAGATCGAGTGCTCCGTACCACCGTCCGCTTTCAGAGGTCACATGGAACAAGTGCCAACAGAAGGGTCACTATGCCAACAAGTGTTTCAACCAGAGGCCTCTTCCTCCTCCTCCTCCTGTGAGATCGGCAAGTACAGTTGTGGTCAAGCATAACCCCAAGCACGCCAAGGTCAACTTGATGAACGCAGCTCAGGCAGAGGATTCGTCAGATGTCATCATGGGTAACCTTCCTGTTAACGATATTCCTGCAAGAGTTCTTTTTGACACTGTTGCATCGCATTGTTTCATGTCGAGACCTTTTGCATCTAAGCATGATTTTTTTACTCAAGTGTTGTCGAAACCGTTGGCTATTGTCTCTCCGGCCCGTCAAATGACATCTCGTGTATGCGTTCCGGATGTTACAATCACTTTGGGTGACTATAAGTTCTTGGCCTCTCCAAATGTTCTTGGTGACTCGGATATTAATCTTATTCTCGGAATGGATTGGCTTTCTAAGCACAAGGCTCAGCTTGATTGTGCAGCCAGGCGGATTCAATTGACTCATTCGTCTGAGGATGTAATTGTCTTTGCCGCTCGTGATGATACCATCCGTCTATTTTCTCTCAATGAGAAGGGTGAACTGGATGCTATCTCGCAAATTCCAGTCGTTTGCGAATATCAAGACGTCTTTCCAGAAGAGCTTCCAGGAATGCCTCCGCACCGGCCAGTTGAATTCGTCATTGATCTTGAGCCTAGCACGGAACCAGTGTGCAAGCGTCCTTACAAGCTCGGACCTGAAGAGTTGAAGGAGCTGAAGAAGCAACTCGATATTCAAGAGAGAATGGCCCTCATCCGGCCTAGTTCTTCTCCGTGGGGTTGTGGTGTTCTTTTTGTGAAGAAGAAGGATGGAACGGACCGACTTTGTGTTGATTACCGTCCATTGAAAAAGAAGACCATGAAGAACAAATACCCACTTCCCAACATCAATGAGCTGTTCGAACAACTCAAAGGTGCCCAAGTATTCTCCAAGCTTGATCTCCGTATGGGTTATCATCAGATTCGAATCCGTGAGCAAGATATTCCCAAGACGGCCTTCAGGACAAGCTATGGTTCATATGAATACACTGTCATGTCTTTTGGCCTCGTCAATGCTCCTCCGACTTTCTCTCGCATGATGAACTTCATCTTCAACGCCTACACCAATGACTTCATTTTGGTCTATCTCGACGACATTCTGGTTTTCTCGAAGAATAAGGAAGATCATGCCAAGCACTTGCGTTTGGTACTGGATAAGCTGAGGGAACACAAGTTCTACGCCAAGTGCTCCAAGTGTGAATTTTGGCTCGATGAGGTTCTTTATCTTGGTCATATCATCTCTGCCAAGGGCATTGCCATGAATCCTGAGAAGATGTCTGCAATTATGAATTGGGAACCTCCTCGAAACATGAAGCAACTCCGTAGCTTCATCGGTCTCGCAAGCTACTGTCGAAGGTTCGTTGAAAACTTTTCTAAGATCGTGAAGCCTCTCTCAAATCTTCTCCAGAAGCATGTCAAGTACGTTTGGTCTCCAGAGTGTGACATTGCTTTCAACACTTTGAAAGAGAAATTGGTCACTGCTCCAGTTCTGACTCCGCCTGATGAATCCAAGCCGTACGAGGTCTTTTGTGGTGCCTCTCTCCAAGGTCTTGGCGCAGTGTTGATGCAAGAGAAGAAAGTTGTTGCTTACACCTCTCGCCAGTTGAAGACCAACGAGAAGAACTACCCCACTCATGATCTCGAGTTGGCGGCAGTTGTGCATGCTCTTTTGACTTGGAGACATCTCTTATTAGGAAGAAAAGTGGACATCTTCACTGACCACAAGAGTCTCAAGTACATCTTCACTCAGCCTAATCTCAACCTCAGGCAAACTCGATGGGTCGAAATGATTCAAGAGTATAATCCGAGTATCGAGTATACTCCAGGCAAGGCCAATGTGATTGCTGACGCATTAAGAAGGAAGGCTTATTGCAACAGTCTGATTCTCAAGCCTTATCAACCTGAGCTTTGTGAAGCTTTCCGCAAACTTAATCTGCAAGTTGTTCCTCAAGGTTTCCTCGCCAACCTTCAAGTCTCTCCTACCTTGGAAGACCAGATTCGCCAAGCTCAGCTTCTTCATGCTATGGTGAAAAAGGTGAAGATTGGGATCGCCAAGAGTCAACCCAAGTACAAGTGCTACCGCCTTGATGACAAGGATACTCTCTTCTTCGAGGATTGTATTGTTGTGCCCAAAGGTGACCTCCGTAAAGTGATCATGAACGAGGCTCACAATTCTCTCCTCTCCATCCACCCTGGGAGCACGAAGAGGTATCAGGACCTCAAGAAGGCTTATTGGTGGACTCAAATGAAGCGCGAGATTGCTCAATTCATGAATGAATGTGATGTTTGCAGAAGAGTGAAGGCAGAACACCAAAGGCCAGCTGGTCTCCTCCAACCTCTTGCCATTCCAGAATGGAAGTTTGACCACATTGAAATGGACTTCATGACTGGGTTTCCAAAGTCCAAACGTGGCAATGATGCTATATTCGTTGTTATCGACAAACTCACTAAAGTGGCTCACTTTCTGCCTATCAAAGAGTCAATCACTGCAGCTCAATTGGCAGAACTCTATACCTCTCGAATTGTCTCTCTGCACGGTAATCCACAGGTGATCTCTTCAGACCGTGGCAGCATCTTTACCTCCAAGTTTTGGGATTCTTTTCAGAAGGCCATGGGCACCAACATCCGCTTCAGCACAGCTTTCCATCCTCAAACTAGCGGTCAAGTCGAGCGTGTCAACCAGATTCTTGAAGATATGCTCAGGGCTTGTGTGATCTCCTTCGGCATGAAGTGGGAGGATTGTCTTCCTTATGCTGAATTCTCCTACAACAACAGTTTTCAAGTGAGTTCAGGCAAGGCCCCATTTGAAATTCTGTATGGCAGGAAGTGCCGTACACCTCTCAACTGGTCTGAAACTGGTGAACGTCAGCTTTTGGGTAATGACTTAATCACAGAGGCAGAGGAAATGTGCAAAGTCATTCGAGATAACCTCAAAGCAGCCCAATCCCGCCAGAAGAGCTCCTATGATAGTAAGCACCGTGATTTGGCTTTCGAGATCGGAGATCATGTTTACCTCCGCGTCTCTCCTATGAAAAGTACTCGTCGCTTCGGTATCAAAGGGAAGTTTGCCCCCAGATACGTGGGACCTTTCAAGATTGTCAGCAAGAGAGGCGATCTCGCCTATCAACTCGAGCTTCCTTCAAACTTTGCAAATGTTCATGACGTGTTCCATGTCTCTCAGCTTCGAAAGTGCTTCAAGACTCCTAACCGCACCGTCAACTTCGAGGACATTGAGCTCCAAGAAGATCTCTCTTATCGTGAGCACCCAGTTGCTATTCTCGAAGAGACTGAACGCAAGACTCGCAACAAGTCAATCAAATTCCTCAAAGTCAAGTGGTCACACCATTCCGACCGTGAAGCTACCTGGGAACACGAGGATCACCTCCGTTCTGAGTACCCGGCGTTTTTTCAGTCCTAGATCTCGGGACGAGATCCTTTCGTAGTGGTGGAGTGTTGTAACACCTCGGATGTGTTTTACCCAATATGTATTCCAACTCTTGCCGTTTCCGGCCTTAAGTTATTTTATTTTCTCGGGTTCGGGTCTTTGTCTCCGTGTGTTGTTGTCTTTGTCATGCATCTCATATCATGTCATCATGTGCATTGCATTTGCATACATGTTCATCTCATGCATTCGAGCATTTTCCCCGTTGTCCGTTTTGCATTCCGACGCTTCGTTCTCCTCCGGTGGTCATTTCTACCATTCTTTCATGTGTGGGGATTAAACATTTCCGGATTGGACCGAGACTTGCCAAGCAGCCTGGGTTTACTACCGGTAGACCGCCTGTCAAGTTTCGTACCATTTGGACTTCGTTTGATACTCCAACAGTTAACCGAGGGACCGAAAAGGCCTCGTGTGTGTTGCAGCCCAACACCCCTCCAATTTGGCCCAAAACCCACCAAAACCTCCTCCATCATCTAGAGCGTTCGATCATGATCGCGTGGCCAAAAACCGCACCTCATTTGGACTCTCCTATCTCCCTCTATGCCTATATATAGAACCCCCCTCCGAAATTCACGGGCAAAACCCTAACTCTCTTCCTCTCCTCGCGACCGGACAAAAATTCCGTCGCCGGACACGTCCGTAATCCGGCCGGACACGTCTGCCGCCGTCCCCGTCGCCTCTCCTGTCGCGCCACGTGGCTCCCCGCCGACCCGCCGCCGTCGAGGCCCGTGGGGCCCAGATCCGGCCCCCGCGGCCCGAAGCCGTCCGCCGCCCGCGCCCCGAGGCGCCGCCCGACCGCGCTCGTCGGCCCCGCCGCCTTCGCCGCGCGCCCTGCCGCCGACCTCGCCGCTCCGGCGACCTTCGCATCCGGTCGGCCGCCGCCGCCTTTCGCCCACCGCCGCCTCGACGACCGTCCAAGCCCGCGCCGCCGTGCCCCAAGTCCGGCGAGCCGCCCCGGTCTCTTCTTCCCCGACAGCTCCGGCCACCGCCCCTCTTCTCCGGAGCGAGAGGATCCGCCATCCTCGTGAAACGTGCCCCGGATCTTCACAGATCTGATTCAAAACCCCTAGGGTTGACCTTTTTTCTCCTAAGTCTGCAGATTATTTGCTCTGTTCATCCGTGCTATAACTTTGCATCCGTAACTCCGCATTGACTCGTTTGGGCATATATGCAATATCGAAAAAGATCATGTCTCAGAGAGCACATCATCTCTCATATCATTTCATTTGAGTTCAATCTTGGATGCCACGAAATGCAGTTCGAGAAAGAGTGCTATCTTGATCTGAAATTCCAGACAAGTGTTAATTTCACTAAGTCTGAGATCTGTTTGCCATATGCATTTTTGCCATGCTTGTTTGAACCTGTTAATGGATGATTGGCCGTAGCTCAGTGCTAGACTTTTGTTAAGCATCTTGAATGGATCCCTGCCATGTATTTTGTTGCCATGTTTGGGTGCTGTAGCATGTTCATCTCTTGTTGCATTTAGATGGCTACTTGCTGTAAATCGCAGACCGGTGTCATATTTGAATTGCTTGCCATTTCCAAACCGTAACTCCGATTCCGGCGTTCTTTATATCGTTTTCAAGCGATTTCATCTCATCTTTCAGTGGCACACTTGGAATTCCAAGTTGAGGCCAGGTTCATGCATCCCTTGTCAAATCTTGCATATGCATCCCGCATCGCATCCCGCATAGCATACCATCTTATCATATTGTTTGAGCTTGCACGTGGTTGATTGTGTTCCGTTTGCTTGTTTGTCTTGTTTGGGTAGAGCCGGAGACGAGTTTGCTAACGAGGAGCCCGTTGAGTTTGCTTTCGAGGATCCAGTCAACTCTGACAACTTTGCAGGCAAGATGATCATACCCTCGAAATCACTACTATCTTTGCTTTGCTAGATGCTCGCTCTTTTGCTATGCCTATGCTACGATGCCTACCACTTGCTTATCATGCCTCCCAAATTGCCATGTTCAGCCTCTAACCCACCATGTCCTAGCAAACCGTTGATTGGCTATGTTACTGCTTTGCTCAGCCCCTCTTATAGCGTTGCTAGTTGCAGGTGAAGATTGGAGACCGTTCCTTGTTGGAACATTATTTACTTGTTGGGATATCATTATATTGCCATGTTATCTTAATGCATCTATATACTTGGTAAAGGGTGGAAGGCTCGGCCTCTCGCCTAGTGTTTTGTTCCACTCTTGCCGCCCTAGTTTCCGTCATATCGGTGTTATGTTCCCGGATTTTGCGTTCCTTACGCGGTTGGGTTACAATGGGAACCCCTTGATAGTTCTCCTTGATTAAAGCTTTTCCAGCAATGCCCAACCTTGGTTTTACCATTTGCCACCTAGCCTCTTTTTCCCTTGGGTTTCCGAGCCCGAGGGTCATCTTATTTAAACCCCCCCGCCCAGGCTAGTGCTCCTCTGAGTGTTGGTCCAACCTAGAGCCCCTTGCAGCGCCACCTGGGGAAACTCGAGGGCTGGTTTTAGTTGTACGGATTGCTTATCCGATTGTGCCCTGAGAACGAGATATGTGCAGCTCCTATCGGGATTTGTCGGCACATTCGGGCGGTGTTGCTGGATTTGTTTTAACCTGTCGAAGTGTCTTGAGAGAACCGAGATACCGAGTCTGATCGGATGTGGACGTCTCGGGAGGAGGTCTATTCCTTCGTTGACCGTGAGAGCTTGTCATGGGCTAAGTTGGGACTCCCCTGCAGGGATTTGAACTTTCGAAAGCCGTGCCCGCGGTTATGGGCAGATGGGAATTTGTTAATGTTCGGTGTAGATAACTTGAACCTTTAACTTAATTAAAATGAATCAACAGTGTGAGTTACCGTGATGGTCTTTTCTCGGCGGAGTCCGGGAAGTGAACACGGTGTTGGAGTAATGCTTGCGTAGGTTGTCCTCTAGTTATTCGTTCGTGCTTTGCCTCCTCTTATCGCTCTGTTTTGCGAACAGGATAGCCACCATATATGCTAGTCGCTTGCTGCAGCTCCACATAATTACCTTGCCTTACCTATAAGCTTAAATAGTCTTGATCGCGAGGGTGCGAGATTGCTGAGTCCCTGTGGCTCACATATTACTTCCAAACCAGATGCAGGGCCTGATGATTCCGCTCCAGGTGATGCGGCTGAGCTCAAGTGGGAGTTTGACGAGGACTCTCAACATTACTACGTGTCTTTCCCTGATGATCAGTAGTGGTGCCCAGTTGGGGGTGATCGGGACCGTGTCGCATGTTGGGTTATCTTTTATTTTGGCGCCGTAGTCGGGCCATGAGTGTTTGGATGATGTAATGTTATTTTATGTACTTGATTGACGTGGCGAGTGTAAGCCAACTATGTTATCTCCCCTTTTATTATCTATATTACATGAGATGTTGTGATGATTGCCTAACTTGCGACATATGCCTTCAATGCGATTATGTCTCTAAGTCGAGCCTCGACACGTGGGAGCTAGTCGCATCGAGGGTGTTCACCACTGCGGCGGCATGCACAGAAGGACGCACTCGCGCACACCCAGCACACAACACACACCAGCACACGTGTACACATCTAGGAGTAGAAGGCCGTGGAAAAATCTGGCGCGATGGCCGCTGCCGGAGCCGTCCACCCCCAATCTTGGTGTTCCGTGCAATGCACGGGCATCTACGCACGGGAAATTATGTCGAACAGGGCTAGTTGTAAGCAGGCTAGCTCTACAGCCATGATGATAGTGACTGCAGACGGTGAGGCTGACTATGGTATGCCGAACACGGCGCCTATACTCAGGTGTCATCTCCGGCGCAGGGTCTTGTCACTTCACTGTGAGGAGCAGCACGTAATAATTTGACCAACGGTAGTATAGTGCAGTGACTACTCAGTACATTGGTAGTACTACTACTAGTACTTAGCACCACCGTCTGGATTTAGTAGTACTACCACGTCCATCTGGATTTAGTATTTGACTAGCAATATCTAGTAATGCATGTCACCAAAAAATGTACTACTCTCTTAATTTCGTCAAATCTATGTAGTGGTATTGATATTCCTACAGTAATTATCTACCTTTGCATCCAAACTTCTAATTTTCGTACGTACTCCATGCATGAACGGTGCCAGAACCAAACTCTCATTACTCTAGGAAAAATCGTTATTTTCTATTATTCGTCGCGCCATGGAAGCCGCAGAACCAAAATTTTACAAGTTACGAGTTCAAAAAAAACAAAAGCCTGCCGTGTTCGCGTCGCACCCCCACACGGTTGGTCGGCACGCCGCTCAAGGGGAATGCGTGCGTGTTGCATTTTCACTTACAAGTGGGACCGCAGTTGAGCAAACCGACTATCGGCAAACCCCCACCCCGCCCACGCGCGATGGCTGAGAAAACAGGAGGGAGAAGAGATGGCTGTAGCACGGACTCCAAGAAAATTGGTGTCGGATGGGACTCGTGTGGGTGGCGTGTGCCGTACTGCTAGACGTGAATGCTACTAAGTTATGGCCCATGCCACCCCACTATATCGAGCCTATATCGAGGTACGTAGGACAAATTTTCTGTAGTCTGTGCTCAGCCCTCCTCTATCTCTCTTCTCAGCCAGCCAGCGGACGCGCGGAGCCCATCGTCTGTTTGCTCACATGCGGCCCCACATGTCAGTGAAAACGCAAGAGGACCCACTGAACCTGCACATCTTTCACCTCGACGTGCTGGTGATGAAAAACAAATCCAATAAAGATCTTCGGTGGACCGCTTTTGGAGTTACTCAAGAGTAGTAAGATTCTATTTACAGTTTAACCCAAGATGCACATCTCGTGGCTTCAACTACCACTCTATTTTCTTTCATGACACGACCTGGATGCTGGATGTCCCACGTGTCGGCAAAAGGAGGAAACAACCCGACCAAATCTTCGGTTCTGCTCTCGGATTAGACTAGTTGTGCTAACTTAAAAATTTATTGTGTACTCCCTCCATTCCAAAATACTTTACTAGATACTAAGACATGTCTAGATACATATATATTTTGACAAATAGAAGGCATGTATTGTGCAACAAAGGGAGTAGAATGATGCAGTTTTGTATTGGGAGAAGAGTACATCCATATATTGATAGAGCGCAATTTAGTAGATGTTCTATCACTTTTAGCTAGCACAGACGCAAGATCGAGCCTCCGCAGATCAACAATGAATGCATCGAGAAGGCACTAATCCAACTTACAGGAGTAGTAAAATGTATTCTTGTGGTTCTTGTTTTCTTTGGTCTTGCTTTTCTAGTCAAAATTATTGTTGGAGTTCGTGCAAAACGGAGGTGCATTTGGGGTCGTGCGTTGGAGTTGGCCTTACAAGTGGGACCGTAGTTAAGGAAACCGACTATCGGCAAACCCCCACCTCGCCTGCCGCGCGATGGCTGAAGTTAGAGAAACGACGAGGTTGAAGAGATTGCTCTAGCACGGACTCCAAGAAATAATATGGTGTCAGATGGATGTCGTGGTGGTGGCGTGTGCCGTACTCCTGGACGTGAATGCTTGTTCTGGCCCATGCCACGCTACTACTCCTACTACTTACTCCTACTATATACTAGTAGTATCGAGGATTCGAGGTGCTGGTTACGTACAGCGAACACATTAACATATGGCTACAGTAAAAACACCCGCCCGACGCGCGAAGCATGTGAAGCTAGTACAAATAGTGTACTACTATTGTTGATTGGCCTCATCCGATAACCTGTTGCAATGCACGTACATGTTGGGGAAATATGCCCTAGAGGCAATAATAAATTAGTTATTATTATATTTCCTTGTTCATGATAATCGTTTATTATCCATACTAGAATTGTATTGATAGGAAACTCAGATACATGTGTGGATACATAGACAACACCATGTCCCTACTAAGCCTCTGGTTGACTAGCTCGTTGATCAATAGATGGTTACGGTTTCCTGACCATGGACATTGGATGTCATTGATAACGGGATCACATCATTGGGAGAATGATGTGATGGACAAGACCCAATCCTAAGCCTAGCACAAAGATCGTGTAGTTCGTATGCTAAAGCTTTTCTAATGTCAAGTATCATTTCCTTAGACCATGAGATTGTGCAACTCCCGGATACCGTAGGAATACTTTGGGTGTGCCAAACATCACAACGTAACTGGGTGGCTATAAAGGTACACTACAAGTATCTCCAAAAGTGTCTGTTGGGTTGGCACGTATCGAGACTGGGATTTGTCACTCCATGTGACGGAGAGGTATCTCTGGGCCCACTCGGTAGGACATCATCATAATGTGCACAATGTGATCAAGGAGTTGATCACAGGATGATGTGTTATGGAATGAGTAAAAGAGACTTGCCGGTAACGAGATTGAACAAGGTATCGGGATACCAACGATCGAATCTCGGGCAAGTACAATACTGCTAGACAAAGGGAATTGTATACGGGATTGATCGAATCCTCGACATCGTGGTTCATCCGATGAGATCATCGTGGAACATGTGGGAACCAACATGGGTATCCAGATCCCGCTGTTGGTTATTGACCGGTGAACGTCTCGGTCATGTCTGCATGGTTCCCAAACCCGTAGGGTCTACACACTTAAGGTTCGATGACGATAGGGTTATAAAGGAAGTTTGTATGTGGTTACCGAATGTTGTTCGGAGTCCCGGATGAGATCCCGGACATCACGAGGAGTTCTGGAATGGTCCGGAGGTAAAGATTTATATATGGGAAGTCCTGTTTTGGTCACCGGAAAAGTTTCGGGTTTTATCGGTAACGTACCGGGACCACCGGGAGGGTCCCAGAGGTCCACCAAGTGGGGCCACCAGCCCCGAAGGGCTGCATGGGCCAAGTGTGGGAGGGGACCAGCCCCAGGTGGGCTGGTGCGCCCCCCACCAAGGCCCAAGGCGCAAGGAAGAGTGGAAGTGGGCAAACCCTAGGCTCAGATGGGCCTAAGGCCCACCTAGTGGTGCGCCCCCCTCTCTCCCCCCTTGGCCGCCCCCCCTAGATGGGATCTAGGGCTGGCCGCCACCCCTAGGGGTGGAAACCTAGGTGGGGGCGCAGCCCCTCCCCTCCCCTATATATACTTGAGGTTTTGGGCTGCCAGAGATACGATTCAATCTCCCTGGCGCAGCCCTACCCCTCTCCCTCCTCGTCTCTTGCGATGCTTGGCGAAGCCCTGCTGGAGTACCACGCTCCTCCACCACCACCACGCCGTTGTGCTGCTGCTGGATGGAGTCTTCCTCAACCTCTCCCTCTCTCCTTGCTGGATCAAGGCATGGGAGACGTCACCGGGCTGTATGTGTGTTGAACGTGGAGGTGCCGTCCGTTCGGCACTAGGATCTCCGGTGATTTGGATCACGACAAGTACGACTCCTTCAACCCCGTTCTCTTGAACGCTTCCGCTTAGCGATCTACAAGGGTATGTAGATGCACTCTCCTTCCCCTCGTTGCTAGTTTCTCCATAGATAGACCTTGGTGACACGTAAGAAAATTTTGAATTTCTGCTACGTTACCCAACAGTGGCATCATGAGCTAGGTCTATTGCGTAGATTCTATGCACGAGTAGAACACAAAGTAGTTGTGGGCGTTGATTTTGTTCAATATGCTTACCGTTACTAGTCCAATCTTGTTTCGACGGTATTGTGGGATGAAGCGGCCCGGACCGATCTTACACGTACTCTTACGTGAGACTGGTTCCACCGACTGACATGCACTAGTTGCATAAGGTGGCTAGCGGGTGTCTGTCTCTCCCACTTTAGTCGGAACGGATTCGATGAAAAGGGTCCTTATGAAGGGTAAATAGCAATTGGCATATCACGTTGTGGTTTTTGCGTATGTAAGAAACGTTCTTTCTAGAAACCCATAGCAGCCACGTAAAACATGCAAACAACAATTAGAGGACGTCTAACTTGTTTTTGCAGGGTATGCTATGTGATGTGATATGGCCAAGAAGAATGTGATGAATGATATGTGATGTATGAGATTGATCATGTTCTTGTAATAGGACTCACGACTTGCATGTCGATGAGTATGACAACCGGCAGGAGCCATAGGAGTTGTCTTTATTTTTTGTATGACCTGCGTGTCATTGAGAAACGCCATGTAAATTACTTTACTTTATTGCTAAACGTGTTAGCCATAGTAGTAGAAGTAATAGTTGGCGAGCAACTTCACGGAGACACGATGATGGAGATCATGGTGTCATGCCGGTGACAAGATGATCATGGAGCCCCAAGATGGAGATCAAAGGAGCTATATGATATTGGCCATATCATGTCACTATTATTTGATTGCATGTGATGTTTATCATGTTTTTGCATCTTGTTTACTTAGAACGACGGTAGTAAATAAGATGATCCCTCATAATAATTTCAAGAAAGTGTTCCCCCTAACTGTGCACCGTTGCGACAGTTCGTTGTTTCGAAGCACCACGTGATGATCGGGTGTGATAGATTCTAACGTTCGAATACAACGGGTGTTGACGAGCCTAGCATGTACAGACATGGCCTCGGAACACATGCAAAACACTTAGGTTGACTTGACGAGCCTAGCATGTACAGACATGGCCTCGGAACACAAGAGACCGAAAGGTCGAGCATGAGTCATATGGTAGATACGATCAACATGAAGATGTTCACCGATGTTGACTAGTCCGTCTCACGTGATGATCGGACACGGCCTAGTTGACTCGGATCATGTAATCACTTAGATGACTAGAGGGATGTCTATCTAAGTGGGAGTTCATAAGATGAACATAATTATCCTGAACATAGTCAAAAGGTCTTTGCAAATTATGTCGTAGCTCGTGCTTCAGTTCTACTGTTTAGATATGTTCCTAGAGAAAATTTAGTTGAAAGTTGGTAGTAGCAATTATGCGGACTAGGTCCGTAAACTGAGGATTGTCCTCATTGCTTCATAGAAGGCTTATGTCCTTAATGCACCGCTCAGTGTGCTGAACCTCGAACGTCGTCTATGGATGTTGCGAACATCTGACATACACATTTTGATAACTACGTGATAGTTCAGTTAAACGGTTTAGAGTTGAGGCACCGAAGACGTTTTTGAAACGTTGCGAAACATATGAGATGTTTCGAGGGCTGAAATTGGAATTTCAGGCTCGTGCCCACGTCAAGAGGTATAAGACCTCTGACAATTTTCTTAGCCTGCAAACTAAGGGAGAAAAGCTCAATTGTTGAGCTTGTGCTCAGATTGTCTGAGTACAATAATCATTTGAATCGAGTGTGAGTTGATCTTCCAGATGAGATAGTGATGTTTCTCCGAAGTCATTACCACCAAGCTGCTAGAGCTTCATGATGAACTATAATATATCGGGGACATATATGATGATCCTTGAGATATTCACGATGTTTGACACCACAAAAGTAGAGATCAAGAAGGAGCATCAATTGTTGATGGTTGGTGAAACCACTAGTTTCAAGAAGGGCAAGGGCAAGAAGGGACACTTCATGAAACGGCAAATCAGCTGCTGCTCTAGTGAAGAAACCCAAGGTTGAATCCAAACCTGAGACTAAGTGCTTCTGTAATAAGGGGAACAGTCACTGAAGCAGAACCACCCTAGATACTTGGTAGATGAGAAGGCTGGCAAGGTCGACAGAAGTATATTGGATATGCATTATAATGTGTACTTTACTAGTACTCCTAGTAGCACCAGGGTATTAGATACCGGTTCGGTTGCTAAGTGTTAGTAACTCGAAACAAAAGGCTACGGAATAAACAGAGACTAGCTAAAAGGTGAGATGACGATATGTGTTGGAAGTATTTCCAAGGTTGATCAAATATCGTACGCTCCCTCTACCATCGAGATTGGTATTAAAACCTAAATAATTGTTATTTGGTGTTTGCATTGAGCATAGACATGATTGGATTATGTCTATCGCGATACGGTTATTCATTTAAGGAGAATAATGGTTACTCTGTTTATTTGAATAATACCATCCCGATCGTAGTGATACACATTTTCATGCCAAAGGTATAAGATAGTAATGATAGTACCACACAAATGTGGCACTGTAATTTGAGTCATATTGGTATAAAACGCATGAAGAAGCTCCATGTTGATGGATCTTTGGACTCACTCATTTTTGAAAGGATTGAGACATGTGAACCATGTTTGTTGGTAGATATGCATGAAGAAACTCTATACAGATGGATCGTTTGGACTCACTTGATTTTGAATCACTTGAGACATGCAAATCATACCACATGGGCAAGATGACTGAAAGCCTCGTTTTCAGTAAAATGGAACTAGAAAGCAACTTGTTGGAAGTAATACATTTTGATGTGTGCAGTCCAATGAGTGCTGAGGCGTGTAGTGGATATCGTTATGTTCTTACTTCACAAATGATTTGAGTAGATGTTGAGTATATTTACTTGATGAATCACGAGTCTGAATTATTGAAAGGTTCAAGTAACTTCAAGGTGAAGTTGAAAGATCGTCGTGACAAGAGGATAAAATATCTATGATATGATCATAGAGATGAATATCTGAATTACGAGTTTGGCACAGAATTAAGAAATTGTGGAAATTGTTTCACAACTAATACAGCCTGGAACACCATAGTGTGATGGTGTGTCCGAACATCATAACTACACCCTATTGGATATGATGCATACCATGATGTCTCTTATCGAATTACCATGATAGTTTATGGGTTAGGCATTAGAGACAACCACATTCACTTTAAATAGGGCACCACGTAATTCCGATGAGATGACACCATATGAACTATGGTTTAGAGAAACCTAAGCTGTCATTTCTTAAAAGTTTGGGGCTGCGACGCTTATGTGAAAAAGTTTCAGGCTGATAAGCTCGAACCCAAAGCGGATAAATGCATCTTCATAGGACACCCAAAACAGTTGGGTATACCTCCTGTCTCAGATCCGAAAGCAATAAGGGATTGTTTCTAGAATCGGGTCCTTTCTCGAGGAAAAGTTTCTCTCGAAAGAATTGAGTGGGAGGATGGTGGAGACTTGATGAGGTTATTGAACCGTCTCTTCAACTAGTGTGTGGCAGGGCACAGGGAGTTGTTCCTATGGCACCTACACCAATTGAAGTAGAAGCTTATGATAGTGATCATGAAACTTCAGATCAAGTCACTACCAAACCTCGTGGGATGACAAGGATGTGTACTACTTCAGAGTGGTATGTAATCCTATCTTGGAAGTCATGTTGCTAGACAACAATGAACCTACGAGCTATGGAGAAGTGATGGTGGGCCTGAATTCTGACAAATGGTTAGAAGCCATGAAATCCGAGATAGGATCCATGTATCAGAACAAAGCATGGACTTTGGTGGACTTGCCCAATGATCGGCAAGCCATTGAGATAAATGGATCTTTAAGAAGAAGACGGACGTAGACGGTAATGTCACCGTCTATGAAGCTCGACTTGTGGCGAAGAGTTTTTCACAAGTTCAAGGAGTTGACTACGATGAGATCTTCTCATCCATAGCAATGCTTAAGTCCGTCGGAATCATGTTAGCATTAGCTGCATTTATGTAATCTGGCAGATGGATGTCAAAACGAGTTTCCTTACCAGTTTTCGTAGGAAAGGTTGTATGCGATACAATCAGAAAGGTTTTGTCGATCCTAAGGATTGCTAAAAGGTATGCTAACTCCAGCGATCCTTCTAAAGGACTGGAGTAAGCATCTCGGAGTTGGAATGTACGCTGATGAGATGATCAAAGATTTTGGGTTTATACAAAGTTTATGAGAAACTTGTATTTCCAAAGAAGTGAGTGGGAGCACTATAGAATTTCTGATGAGTATATGTTGTTGACATATTGTGGATCAGAAATGATGTAGAATTTCTGGAAAGCATATAGGGTTATTTGAAAAGTGTTTTTCAACAGAAAACCTGGATTAGGCTACTTGAACATTAAGCATCAAGATCTATGAGGATAGACCAAAAACGCTAAATGGTACTTTCAAATGAGCACATACCTTGACATGATCTTGAAGGTGTTCAAGATGGATCAGTCAAGGAAGGAGTTCTTGCTTGAGTTGTAAGGTATGATGTTAAGACTTAAAGCTCGACCACGGCAGAAGAAAGAGAAAGGACGAATGTCGTCCCCTATGCTTTTGTCATAGGCTCTATACGGTATGCCATGCTGAGTACCGCACCTGATGTGTGCCTTGCCACATGTCTGGCAAGAGGGTACAAAGGTGATCCAGGAGTGGATCACTAGATAGCGGTCAAAATTATCCTTGGAGTAATAAGGACATGTTTCTCGATTATGGAGGTGATAAAGAGTTCGGCGTAAAGGGTTACATCGATGCAAGCTTTAACACCTATCCGAATGAATCTGAGTAGCAAACCGGATACGTATAGTGGAGCAACCATTTGGAATAGCTCCAAGTGGAGCGTGGAAGCAACATTTATAATATGACCTAGAGATTTGCAAAGTACATACGGATCTGATTGTTGCAGACCCGTTGACTAAAACCTCTCTCACAAGCAAAACATGATCAAACCCCAGAACTCATTGAGTCTTAATGACATGATGATGTGAACTAGTTTAGTGACACTAGTAAACTCTTTGGATGTTGGTCACATGGCGATGTGACCTGTGAGTGTTAATCACATGGCGATGTGAACTAGATTATTGACTCTAGTGCAAGTGGGAGACTGTTGGAGATATGCCCTAGAGGCAATAATAAATTATTTATTATTATATTTCCTTGTTCATGATAATCGTTTATTATCCATACTAGAATTGTATTGATAGGAAACTCAGATACATGTGTGGATACATAGACAACACCATGTCCCTAGTAAGCCTCTGGTTGACTAGCTCGTTGATCAATAGATGGTTACGGTTTCCTGACCATGGACATTGGATGTCATTGATAACGGGATCACATCAATGGGAGAATGATGTGATGGACAAGACCCAATCCTAAGTCTAGCACAAAGATCGTGTAGTTCGTATGCTAAAGCTTTTCTAATGTCAAGTATCATTTCCTTAGAACATGAGATTGTGCAACTCCCGGATACCGTAGGAATACTTTGGGTGTGCCAAACGTCACAACGTAACTGGGTGGCTATAAAGATACACTACAGGTATCTCCGAAAGTGCCTATTGGGTTGGCACGAATCGAGACTGGGATTTGTCACTCCATGTGACGGAGAGGTATCTCTGGGCCCACTCGGTAGGACATCATCATAATGTGCACAACGTGATCAAGGAGTTGATCATGGGATGATGTGTTACGGAACGAGTAAAAGAGACTTGCTGGTAACGAGATTGAACAAGGTATCGGGATACCGACGATCGAATCTCGGGCAAGTACAATACCGCTAGACAAAGGGAATTGTATGCGGGATTGATCGAATCCTCGACATCGTGGTTCATCCGATGAGATCATCGTGGAACATGTGGGAACCAACATGGGTATCCAGATCCCGCTGTTGGTTATTGACTGGAGAACGTCTCGGTCATGTCTGCATGGTTCCCGAACCCGTAGGGTATACACACTTAAGGTTCGATGACGCTAGGGTTATAAAGGAAGTTTGTATGTGGTTACTGAATGTTGTTCGGAGTCCCGGATGAGATCCCGAACGTCACGAGGAGTTCCGGAATTGTCCGGAGGTAAAGATTTATATATGGGAAGTCCTGTTTTGGTCACCGAAAAAGTTTCGGGTTTTATCGGTAACGTACAGGGACCACCGGGAGGGTCCCGGAGGTCCACCAAGTGGGGCCACCAGCCCCGGAGGGCTTCATGGGCCAAGTGTGGGAGGGGACCAGCCCCAGGTGGGCTGGTGCGCCCCCCCACCAAGGCCCAAGGCGCAAGGGAGAGTGGAAGGGGGCAAACCCTAGGCTCAGATGGGCCTAAGGCCCACCTAGTGGTGCGCCCCCCTCTTTCCCCCCTTGGCCACCCCCCTAGATGGGATCTAGGGCTGGCCGCCACCCCTAGGGGTGGAAACCTAGGTGGGGGCGCAGCCCCTCCCCTCCCCTATATATACTTGAGGTTTTGGGCTACCAGAGATACGATTCAATATCCCTGGCGCAGCCCTACCCCTCTCCCTCCTCATCTCTTGCGATGCTTGGCGAAGCCCTGCTGGAGTACCATGCTCCTCCACCACCACCACGCCGTTGTGCTGCTGCTGGATGGAGTCTTCCTCAACCTCTCCCTCTCTCCTTGCTAGATCAAGGCATGGGAGACGTCACCGGGTTGTACGTGTGTTGAACGCGGAGGTGCCGTCCGTTTGGCACTAGGATCTCCGGTGATTTGGATCACGACGAGTACGACTCCTTCAACCCCATTCTCTTGAACGCTTCCGCTTAGCGATCTACAAGGGTATGTAGATGCACTCTCCTTCCCCTCGTTGCTGGTTTCTCCATAGATAGATCTTGGTGACACGTAAGAAAATTTTGAATTTCTGCTACGTTACCCAACATGCACTTACCCACGCGGGCGGGGCGGCGGAGGAGAAGCGGGTGGTGAGCGAAGCGCACGCTATCGACCTCCTCAACATCGCCGAAGCGGGTGGGGGAGCGGAATTGGTGCATCCGCACCTGCTCGCCTGCCTGACTACCTGCGCATGGCTGAGACGTTAGCGAGGGGAGGGAGGAGGAAGCGGGGGGAGTGCACGAGCAAGGCGGGACTGACCAACGACGCAGCAGCCACCGCCGATGGTCGTTGGCGGCAGTAGTGGTGCCGCGCCCGTGGGTCTTCCTCCATGGCTCCGCGACACGAAGCAAGCGGAAGGAGAAGCCCGCATCTGGAACGCGTGCACGCGCTCAGAAGGAGTGGTGGTGGCGGCGGCGCGAGGGAGGGGAAGGGGGAGGGGAGGGCGTGGGGGAGGCCATGGATGGGGGGAGATCCATCGGAGGGAGGTGGCGGCCGTGATCTGGAAGGGAGGAGGTGGCGGCTGCGATCTGGAAGGGACGAGCGCGGATCCCACCGCGGCCGTGGGAGAGAAGGGGAGGGGTGGGGAATCGCCGCGGCGCTTCCCATCGACGAGATCGAGGGAAGGATCAGTGGAGCTGGCGGGGAGGAAGGGGACGGGATCGAGAGGAGCTAGGGTTTGCGCTGGTGAGGAAGGGGACGGAATTGAGAGGAGCGAGGGAAAGAAAGGAGGCGGGGGGTGGATAGAAATTGACCCGGAGGACATAGCTAGGGTTTCGGGGTTGTGTGGATGGGTCGAGGACAGCCGTTGGATCCCCGAGCATCCGATTGTGTTGGATGCACGATCCGCGTGATATGTCCACGGACCAATCAGAATGCAGTACGATTTTATGACCATCTAAATTGGTCGTAGTTGACTTAAAATAATGTGTTAAAATTATTTAAGCTACTTTATGATCTGAGAAATTATAAAACAAATGGAAAACCTTCTCATTGTGTCACCAAAATTTGAACAAGTTTTCAGAAAAAACAACAACATGGAATAAGATAAATATCTTTAAAAAGGTGTCGTCGGAAATGAGTTTTTTACAAAAAAACATTTTCCCTTTTTCGAGTGCCCAAAATGAGTTTTTTTTGTGAAGGACCTACAATATATTTATTGCAAAATTGGATGAAATCAATTTTATAAACTATTAGGCCATATTTAATGCACAAATGACCAAATATTTGGGTGTCAAAAGATTTTATCCACCTCCGATAAAAAAGACAAATTTCCGCTGATCCAGTTGGAAGCGGGTCAAATTTGAACTGTAGCTGCCTCATAGTTTGCTATTTATTTTTTCCAAAAATCATTTCTAGGTACATAAGTATCTATTTAATAAGAGAAACATCAAATGTTTTCCAAGATTCAACCACTAGCTAGGAACGGTCAAGCCCGCTGTTTTGACCGCATTTTGAAACAGGCATAAAAAATTCAAAAAAATCAAAAAATTGGAAAACCTTCGCATTGTGTCATTATATGTGACCAAGTTTCCAGGAAAAATAATAAACTTGTAATAGGGAAATTATTTTAGAAAAGTGTTCTCAGAAATGAGCTGTCATGCGTGAAGATTCATGGCTTTCAAGCCAAATGATCAAACTTATGGCCACATTCATGGCATAGTTTGTTCAAATGATCTCATATTGTGCACAAGAGTGCATCTTGGAATTCCAAACAATGTTGATTTGGGAGGTTTTCATTTTCTTTGCTCAAAAGAACCATTTTTCATTTTCTGAGTGACCAAAATGTGTTTTTTTGTGAAGGACCAACCATATGTTTCTTAAAAAATTAGACCAAATCATTTTTCTAAAATACTAGGCTATATTTAATGCACAATTGACCAAATGGTTGGGTGTAAAAAGTTTTGATCGACCTCTGGTAAAAAGACAAATTTCCGCTGATTCAGCTCGAAGCGGGTCAAATTTGAACTGCAGCTACCTCATAGTTTCCTATTTTGTCCAAAAATCATTTCTAGGTACATAAGTATCTATTGAATAAGAGAAACATCAAATGTTTTCCAAGATTCAACCACTAGCTAGGAACGGTCAAGCCCGCTGTTTTGACCGCATTTTGAAACGGGCATAAAAAATTCAAAAAAATAAAAAAATTGGAAAACCTTCGCATTGTGTCATTTTATGTGACCAAGTTTACAGGAAAAATAATAAACTTGTAATACGGAAATTATTTTTAAAAAGTGTTCTCAGAAATGAGCTGTCATGCGTGAAGATTCATGGCTTTCAAGCCAAATGATCAATCTTATGGCCACATTCATGGCATAGTTTGTTCAAATGATCTCATATTGTGCACAGGGGTGCATCTTGGAATTCCAAACAATGTTGATTTGGGAGGTTTTCATTTTCTTTGCTCAAAAGAACCATTTTCCATTTTTCGAGTGCCCAAAAGGAGGTTTTTTTGTGAAGGACCTCCCAAATAATTGTTGCAAAATTGGACCAAATCATTTTTCCAAAATACTAGGCCATATTTAATGCACAATTGACAAAATGGTTGGGGTGTAAAAAGTTTTGATCCACCTCTCGTGAAAAAGACAAATTTCCGCCAATTTAGCTGGAAGCGGGTCAAATTTGAACTGCAGCTGCCTCATAGTTTGCTATTTATTTTTTTCCAAAAAACATTTCTAGGTACATAAGTATCTATTTAATCATAGAAACACCAAAAAAAATTCCAAGATTCAACCACCTGCTAGGAACGGTCATTCCCGCCGTTTTGACCGCATTTTGAAACGGGCATAAAAAATTCAAAAAAAATAAAAAAATTGGGAAACCTTCGCATTGTGTCATTATATGTGGCCAAGTTCCCAGGAAAAATAACAAACTTGTAATACGGCAATTATTTTAAAAAAGTGTTCTCAGAAACGAGCTATCACGTGTGAAGATCAATGGCTTTCAAGCCAAATGATCAATCTTATGGCCACATTCATGGCATAGTTTGTTCAAATGATCTCATATTGTGCACAAGGGTGCATATTGGAATGACAAACAATGTTGCCTAAGGAAGTTTTCATTTTCTTTGGACGAAAAAACCATTTTCCATTTTTCGAGTGCCCAAAAGGAGTTTTTTTTGCGAAGGACCTCCAAAATAATTGTTGCAAAATTGGACCAAATCATTTTTCTAAAATACTAGGACATATTTAATGCACAATTGACAAAATGGTTGGGTGTAAAAATTTTTGATCCACCTCTCATGAAAAAGACAAATTTCCGCCGATTCAGTTGGAAGCGGGTCAAATTTGAACTGCAGCTGCCTCATAGTTTGCTATTTATTTTTTCCAAAAATCATTTATAGTTACATAAGCACCTATTTAATCATAAATACATGGTTTGGTGGCGATACGTCGAGGTTTGGACGGTGGCCGAGGGATCCAACTCTAGAGCGCGTAAACTCGCAAGCCCGCCGCATGGTTAACGCGTGACCGTGGCGTTGCCATGTGTTCTGGGTGGCCTAGGCATGTCTAGTGGGTTGGGCAGTCCCCAGGTAGGTGCTAGGAAGAAAACTACAACATAAGATTCTCACGAGGAGACCGATCGATGCTCAAACATGAATTAGCAGCCAAGTGTTTGATTAGCGATACAGGAAATGTACATGGCTAATGGGCGTGTGTTTTGGCTGAGTATGATCATTTACTAAGAAGACCGTCTTCACAAATTTTCAGCTCAAAAGGAGGAGCCTAGGTGGTACTTGCTTTGCAAACTACCACATTGGACATAAATACGAATGTTGAAGCTTGGCTCAAAATAATGAATGGATTGAGCTGGCATTTGGTGGAGGATGGTTATTTGGGCATAGGAAAGCACTATAGAAAATGGATACTATTTGGACATGTCAAAGTTGTACTTCCTTCACAAACTGTTGTTGTGAACAGAATAGGAAAATGAATATTGTTAAATTATTTTTGAACTAGGCAAGGAAGGTTTTTACATATTTGACGAAGATATGACCCAAAGAATTTATGAGATTTTTTTGGTAATTTTGGGAATGACAGAAATATAGGTTGCTTCACAACCTAGGGCAAAAACTACCACATGGACATGACACATAGGCAAAACTGATGAGGTGGCGCCTAGTCATAGCAACCCACCACAATTTACAAGGCTATGACCATCTATATTGGTCGTTAACAACTAGAAATAAGGCAGCGGACTAGCGCTATTTGCTTTATGACCATTTTCTCTAATGAAATTATGACCTTTCTGACCAAAATGGTCATTATGGTTTAGGGTTTAGAGCCCCCCAGATAGCTTTTGACCAATTGGTCTAAAATGTTCATAAATTTATGACCAATTCTTCGAGGGTCACTGACAGAAGGTCATAAGTTGACATATTTCTTGTAGTGAACTACCAAGCAACACATCCCGCACGAGGTCAGCACGCTGTCCACCACTAGTGGAGCACCACTCGTGCCATCGACCAACTCACCTTCGTCGATGTCGGCCGCACCAGGCACCTGCCCGCTCTATGTTGGCTGCCCTACGGATGGCTGTTTCTCGCAAGGGTCCATGCGCTGGCCTGGCCATGGCCTGCGGGGGCACCTGAACCTGAACTTCAGTAGTGCCTCTCTGACATCGTCGTTGAGTGCCATTGTCGGCCAGCGAGTAGCCACACCCGTGCTCCCAATTTATAGGGCCATCTCCATCACTCTGCTTTCCCTGTTGGGTGCTTGGAATGGAACGAACTAGATTTGGGGAAAAAGCAATCACTGTTCAACTTTCCCCAAGCATGCTTCAGTTAAAGCAAAAAGCTACAGGAAAGTTCAGAGTCGGGATTAGTTTGACTTCAAGTTACCTCCTTGGTTTAATTAGCCATACTTGGACTGCTAGTCTCGATTGAGATTCTTCCATTTGTGTGCTTCAATCCAGCAACTGATGCATCTCCTGCGACCGGCTAGTCCCCTGGTCCCTGCTTCTTCAGAGATAATTTGCATACACGTTTTGTGGAAGCTATGCACTATGGATATGTACACAAACGTATACTATTGCGCTGCCACTCCTCAGTCTCCCAAATCACAAAATAAAGCAGACGTTCGGGTTCTATCGAGCTACAAGTTCAGAGTTTCTCCCTTCTGAATAATTCAGATTTCTGCACCTGCATAAGCGGGGTAGTAATTTCCCTTATACAAGTATGATGTCCAGCTCAGTTGCAAAACATTAGCTTTTTTGTTTTTATTGTCGTATACTTCTGCTACCTGAGAGATGGATAACACTAGGTAAGCTGTCAACTTCTGCATGTGCACTATGCTTTGAAAGCTTCAGTATACAGTGGAGAGAACTCTAGAGAGAGACAGATGGCATTGTGTGATGAGGATAGGGTGTGAGAGTAGTAATGAAAAGAGTGGTGGAGACGTCTACTTCAATTTGACCACTAGTTAGTGCCTTTTTATAAGTACTAAAGCTACATGCGTTTCTAACAATTTGAGTGTGCCCTCTACCTGTTTGTTTTAATGCTTGGGGGAGCTTATTCTAGTATTATTTGTGGAAAAGAACGTACAACAGAAGTGCCGTTCTAGGTGAAGTTTTTTCTAATTTTACATATGACCATTGCGAACATAACTTCTAGGTTGGTATTCCAGGAATTTTACATTTGTCTGCCTTGGTAATTTCTTTCCTATAAATGTCTACACAGGGTCACAGGGAGCAGACTGACAGTATAATTACTAGATATAAATGTGAAGTTCATGTTTTAGAAATTCATAAGTTCACGTGTACCACATACTGAAAAAATCCATCAATGGAAAAAAGGACTGCCTAGACCATTTCACGGACAGCAAAAAAATGCCTTAAAATGTCGGGAGACAAAAAACAAATCATAGAAAGTAATTTTTTTGTAAGTTTAACCATTTCTAAAAAAATACCTTGAAGTTCAAATTTAAACAATATGGTGCTTCAATGCTTATTACAAACATGTCGTTTTCCCCGTTACCATAGAATAAACCAAGAAGTTCAAAATAAAAAATGAAGCAGTTCGAAAACTTTATAAACTCTAATTCCAGATGCTTATATGGTCGTCCTGTGACACTGAAATCTTTTTCATTTTAGGTGAGCCAAACTTTTGTGTGGATGTGTTGTGCATCTGCTTATGCGTAGTACATTGAATAAAACAAAAAAAACTATTATGGGTGCCCTCTAAATGTTTGTACTATTGCTTATGAGAATTGACCAAAATTTTCCTATTGTTTTTGCATATCTAGGATTCAAGGGGAAAATGTGTATAAAAAGGTGTGATTTCGAAAATTCAGGTGTAACGAACTTCGAAGTTCAAACAAAAAAATGTAACAAAAATCATGGAATTCAAAGAATAAAAACTATGGAGTTTCCTGAAAAAACATTAATAGCACGCGAACTTCATGTTTCAGAAATTCCGAAGTTCATGTGTACCACGCACAGAAGAAAAATCATCGAATGAAAAAAGGGACCGCCTAGGCCATTTCACCAAAAAGCAAAAACTGCATAAAATGTTGCGACAAAATTCTATAAGAAATTAAAATTCAAAAACCAAAGGAGGTAAACATTAAAAAAAGAAGTTTTTAATATCTAAAAGAAAATTTGGAAGTTCAAAAAATTTGAGCAAGAAGTTAAAAAAAGTAGTTCAAAAATCTTTATAACGGATTTTCCCCATTTGTAAAAAAACCCGAGAGAAGTTCAAATTAAAAAGAGGAGCATTTCAAAAGATTGTATGAAAACTGGTTTTCCCCATTCTATAAAAACTAGAAGTTCAAATTAAAAATAACAGCACAATATCATTATTTATATAAAAAATCATTTTCCCCGTTACTAACCAATAAAACTAAGAAGTTCAAATTTAAAAAATGGTGAAGTTCGATGTCTATAAAAATTCGGATATTTCACACTATTAAAAAATAAAAACAAGAAGTTCAAAATTTTAAATCAAAGTGGTTCAAAAACTCGATTTTCCTCATTACTAAAGAATAAAACTAAGAAGTTCAAATTAAAATAACAGAGAAGTTCAAAGTTGATAAAAACCTCACATTCTCGTTCTAAAGAATAATGAATATGTTCAAACTAAAAAAAGGGGACAACAAAAAAAGTTTTAGAAAGATTTTTCCTGTTTTTAATTCGGATTTTCCCCGATACTAAAGATTAAACCAAGAAGTTCAATTTAAAAAACAGAGTAAATCAATGTACATTAAAAACTCAGTTTTTCTCTTTACTGAAGAATAAAACCAAGAAATTCAATCTAAAAACATGGAGAAGTTTGATATTTAATTAAAAACTCGAATTTTTTGGTTACTGAACAATTAAACAAGTAAGTTCAATTCCAAATAACGAAGAAGTTTGAAGTTTCTAACAAAATTACAATTTTCATATTTCTAAAAATACATAAAATAAATTCAAATAAAAAAGTAAGAGCGGTTCGATATAAAAGTTTGATGAATATAGAAAACTCAGATTTTCCTTGTTATTAAAGAATGAAAACAAGAAGTTCAAAACTAAAAAATAATAAGTTCAACTTTTAAAAATAGAACACTTCAAAATTTCATAAAAAAGATTAAATTATAAAAACAGGAAGTCCATATTAAAAAGAT
Organism: Triticum urartu; assembly: GCF_003073215.2. NCBI lineage: Eukaryota > Viridiplantae > Streptophyta > Magnoliopsida > Poales > Poaceae > Triticum > Triticum urartu. The sequence continues at coordinate 610,966,547 of NC_053026.1, read as the reverse complement.
GGAGAAGTTCGATGATTATAGAAAACTCAGATTTTCCTCGTTATTAAAGATTGGAAACAAGAAGTTCAATAATAAAAAACAAGAAGTTCAACTTTTAAAAATAGAGCGCTTCGAAATTTTATAAAAAAGGATTAAGAAATTCAAATAAATATTTATAAAAAACTCACATATTTTCATGTAACCGAGAGAAGTTCGATTGACAACTGCCAGAAGTTCACGTACTACACGGTGTGCATTTTGTATTAAAAAAGAATAAAAAAGCAAAGACTAAAAGTTTTGTTGTTATAAGTGCAACTCCTCGGTCGAAGAAAGTTAAAAAATATTGTGAGAGGGGTTTGTACAAAAGGAGTATCATTTGTGTAACACTAACGAATGGATAAAGAAAATTACAAACAAAAATACATCACAGAAGTTCAACGTGAAAACAACACGAAGTTCAACTACTACACTGAATGAATTTGAGATGAATTTTTTTTAAAATCATCACGAGTATGAAAAAATGATCAACACGGGAAAGTTATGTGCTTACAATAGCTTTCCACCGGTATATCACTTGCTCAATTCCGGTGAGTGGATGGAGAGCTACGAGCAAAAAAATCATGTGAAAAATAGAGTGAAGTTGAAGCACACACGCTGAGAAGTTCAAGTTCTTCACGTGGTACATTTTTGAAGAATCTGTTTCGTGATAAAGGCAGAACGCATGATCTCGCCGTTTTCGAAATTATTTGAAAACAACCAGGATTCAGAGAAAATCATTAACATGAAAAAGTTTTGAATTTTCCGTAGCTTTTTAGCGGTATATTATTTGCCCCATTCCGATAAAGTTTGTAGAAATTACGACAAAAATACGTTTTTAGACATTTTCAAAACTGACATAAAATCGTAATGAATTAGGAGAAATAATATATACAAAAAAGTTTCGCATTTCTTCAAGCTTTCCAACGCCATATCATTTGCTGCATTTGGACGTATGGTTAAAAAATTATCTTGAAAATACGAACTCGATGGAACTTGTATCGTTTTCTAAATTACTTTTAAACCGTTCAAAATTAGAAAAAAACTTTTAACATTAAAAAGTAGCGCATTTTCATAAGCTTTCCAACGACATATTATTTGGCTCAATTGGATTAGCCGTTTAGAAATGACATCGAAAATACGAACTCGGGTGTTCCGTTTGCGAAATTCTACGATTTTCCGAATTACTCTATAACCGTAGGGAATTAGAGAAAAATTTCAACATGTGGAAGGAGCGGTTTTGCAGCAGCTTTCCAACGCCATATTATTTGCCTCATTCCAATAACTGGTTTAAAAATGCGATCAAAAATATGATTCACATTTTTTGTATGAAGAAAAAACGGGTTTCAAAACTGCTCTTAAACCGCTTACATTTTGCCAAAAATTTAACTTGGGTCATGATACTGGTGTCCATAGCTTTCCAACGGTATATAGCAAGCCCCATTTGGGCAATGTTGGCGGAAGTTCAACTTAGCACACGGGGAAGTTCAGGTCGAATAACTCAGGCAGTAAAATTGCAAAAAAACACAATTTCATCATGACCCGAGAGCAAAATCCGCCAACGAGCGAGATTCCTATTTAAAACCGGTATTTAGTTGCTAAAAAATGATTCTAGATTACACTAACATCATATAGAACACAACTAACAAGAATAATTCGCGAGGGAAGCCATGGTTGGAAAGATAGCCCGAAGGTCGGGTTCGTACACATGGAAGCTCAGGCGCGTTACTCAGGAAGTTCGGGTTGTGATTAGAATATTATTCTGATCCCATGATTAGAATAGTGTTTATGTATATATATATATAAGGGTCGCGCTATTCGTCACCCTGGGTGAGGAATAGTTATTCTTCACCCCCTCTATTTTACTATCAATGCACCGTAATTTTACGTTCCGTAAGTTTTGTCTTATTTCCGACCCAAAAAGGGACTTTAAGAAAATATATAATCACCGTAAAAATATTTTATGTTATGTAAAATTACAAACATAAAAACATAGTCTAAAGTACACATAAACTTCAAATTTTCTTGTCTTATGACCTATATTTTTATTTTCTTATGTTAAATTTTACCTAGTGAATCAATAGGAATGTAACCATTTGAATTCCAAACGTAATTTAATTATGAAATGATCGTAAGATTTCCTTGGGTGAAGAATAACTTATGTTGCACCCTGGGTGATGAATAGTAACACTATATAGACACACACACACACACACATAAATTTATCAATGGCACATCGCTCCGTTCTCAGTAAGTCTCATCTGAACCGATCTTTCATACTCTTTCAAACAATAAGTACGGCCTTAACGGCTGCTCTGTAGATACACCTCGGCATACCCTGCCAGGGGCTCGGCATGGGAACGAATGAGCTGCCAGTAAAAGTCCGAACTACTCTATAGCATACTTCGGTATTGCAAGTTTGGCCTTATATGCATCAGCTCCGAATCATTGTCTTGGGTCAATAGTTGGGTTGCCCGGCTCCTCTGTTTGCTACCCTGTCAGAGTAATCGACCACGGGTACCCCGAGGACGGCAAGACGATATTTCAAGACATCGGGGCTAGCAAAGCCCCTCAGTCCGACTGCCCGGCTGCTCCTGCCGGCTCCCCATCCGACTACTCTACCCGGCCGGCTGCCGACTACGCCAACCAGCCGGCTGCCGACTCCGCCAACCAGCCGGCTGCCGACTGCTGCCCAACCCGACACCGACAAGACACCGATGAGACGGCCATACAGCGGACAAGACAACCGTACCGCGACGACATCATGTATAGTGTCACTTGTCCCCTGGCACTATTTATGAAGTGACCCAGGGGACAAGGATGACATGCACCATGCCTTACCCATGCCCACTACCAAGCTTACATCCTAAGCTACCCTCTCCTATATAAAGGGGCAACATCCATCCATCCAGGGATGGACTCTCACGCACACACACAAGCTAGCAAGCAAGCTAGCTATCCATCCATCCATCCATCCATCCACATGAGCACACATGCTCACGGCCATGAGCATGGCCGGCCACTAGCATGCCTCATATAGGCATACACAAAGCCAGATGCCGATGGCACTGATCTCAGATACAGCTCTAGGAGCGACTCTGTACCAGATATATCATATACACTCAGATATGCAGCAATAGGAGTATTATCTCTACGGAGAGCTCCGAAGCTGGGTAAACTAGAGCGTGCTACTCGCATACCCGCTCCCAGTCCTATCAGCAGCAGTCTTACCCTCACACTAAGCCCTTGTGGCATCTGTCGACTCGCAAGCCCCCCGTGAGAATACCACGACAGTTGGCGCCCACCGTGGGGCGGTACTACTACTACGCTACCACGCTGCTGCTGGTTTCGCAGTCTGGGCAGGACCATCTTCGCCATCACCGCCGCGGCGTCGCGCCGTTTCTCTGGTAGCGCTCGGGGGCTCGACTTCGACCCGCCCCCGGAGCGGCCGTGCGGGACGGCGCGTCCTCGTCGTCGGCCTCGCCGCCTTCGTCATCACCACCGTTGCAACGCCGGCCGTCTGGCCGCGCACACGCCACGCGCACGTTGCCTCGCTTCGGTCGGCCGCGGCCGTGCGTGTCGTGCCGCGTCGCTCGCGTCTACTCCCCTCCGCATTGTGCCTTGCTCCGGCCGAAGCACGCGTTTTCTTCTTCATATATCGTCTATACAAGCTAGCTAGTTGCTAAGTCAAACAGTCAAACCATTGGCCATACACTACGAAGATACTACCAAGACAATCCTCATACACTAGTAAGATAATAGCCAGACATCAGTTGGACAATGCCTGTACGCAAGTCACACACAAGTCGTATAATCCCCATACACTGCCTGGACACTACTCAGACCACATCGCCACGCGTCTCCTCCGCTGGTAGCCCCGCCGCCAAGCACCTCCTCTGCATGGCTTGTGCGCCTCCCTCCCGGCCACCGGCTGTAGCCGCGCTCCCTCGTCGTGCAGCGCCCGCCTGCCGGCGGCTGACCCCTCTGGTGCTGCTCCGGGGTGCACGTCGCCCTCGACTCCTGCGATGGAGCCATCCAAGGCTCCCTGCCCGCTGCTCCTCTCCACCAATCACACTGTGTCCCAGCACCAGCACCCCGCCGTCGTCGCTCCTCCAACTACGAGGGCCGGCTCCTGCTACGCCGCGCCTCACTCCGTCCTCCTGCGCCGGCCGGCTCCCACTCAGCCTCCTACGTTCGCCCGCGGTGCCGCTTCATCCGGCTTCCGGGCTCCGCGCGTGGCCGCGTCCACGTGGCCTCCGGCCCGTCCGGGTTGGCTCCCACGCGTCCGCCCGCGCCCCGTCCGACTCCACGCATCGCGCTGGGTCCGGCTGCGCCCGCGCCTCGCTCTGACTCCACCCAGCTCCAGCCGCGTCCGGCCTCTACTCCCGCCGGCTTGCCGCTCCAGTCGGCGGCCGGCTTCATGTGTCGGGTCCGCCTCCTCCCCGCACCCATGCCGGCTCGTTGCTCTGACTGCCTGCGCCACCACCCGGACGGCCCGGTCGTCTCCGGCTCCGCCCTCTTGCTCCCCAGCCGCGTCTGCCGGCATCCGAACGCTAGCTCCGCCTGCTCCCTCCGCGCGTGCGTCAGGCTTGTGCAGTTCTGCGTGTGCCGGCTCGCGCCGACTCCGTGGTGGACGAGCTCGCCTCACCGGCTTGCTGCTTTGGCTGACTGACGCACTCTGGGAAGCCACGTGCACCCTCACCGGCTCCCCGCGCCTCAAGTGCCTTCGGCCGACAGCCTCTGCTGGAGAAAGAAAAAGGGGCCAGCTGGAAACAAAAAGAAAAAAGAAAAAGAAGAGGCCGATTGCGTAGTGGCCGGCTGGAAAAAGTGGAACGGCTGCTCGTCTGGCCGGGTGCTATAAAAAAGAAAGAGAGAGAGAGAAAAAAGTGGGCGTATGAGAAATGAAGCAGAAGAAGAAGAGTCCGTCCAGCTGTACGGGCAGATAAAAAGAGGAAGACAAAGTAGTTGCCGGGAGATCCGGCCCGACTGCTCAGCAGCCGGCCCGAATCTCGGGGACTACACCTAGCGGGTGCGCTGACGCGCCCCGCGAAGAAGAAGACAAAGTAGTTGCCGGGAGATCCGGCCCGACTGCTCAGCAGTCGGCCCGAATCTCAGGGGCTACACCCAGCGGGTGCGCTGACGCGCCCCCGCGAAGAAGAAGACAAAGTAGTTGCCGGGAGATCCGGCCCGACTGCTCAGCAGTCGGCCCGAATCTCGGGGGCTACACCCAGCGGGTGCGTTGACGCGCCCCCGCGAAGAAAAAGACAAAGTAGTTGCCGGGAGATCCGGCCCGACTGCTGAGCAGTCGGGCCGGATCTCGGGGGCTACACCCAGCGGGTGCGCTGGCGCGCCCCTGCGAAGATTGAAGACAAGAGAAAAGTTTTGTCCAGCTCCCAGTAGCCGGCAGAAGAGAAGAATAAAGGGCGTTGCAAGATGCCTCGCCGCCTGGCCGGTCGAGCCTGACCGGCCGGGACCCCCCTTCGAGAACCCGGGGGCTCGAAGGCTACACCCAGCGGGTGCGCCGACGCGCTCCGCGAGCGCCGAGTCGCGCCGACTATTTTCGACGACCGCGACTACACAAAAATCAATGTGAGCTCCTCGCCCGCATATTTTTGCATCACGCAAACACGGATAACCCCGAGCGATGCTCGGGTGCTATCTCCGCATTTTTTATTACAGTTGCATCACTGTTTGCCCCGGCGCCAGCCAGAGTTGGCCCGGGGGCTGGCCGCTTGGCCTGAGACGTTAGTTCCCGCAGATGGCTTAGTAGCATGCGTAGTACCAAAGGCTCACTCTTAGTCACAGACCGCAGAGCGGCTGTCCGACTAGCAAGAGTGAATGCTGGAGGCCACCCACGCGAAAAACGTCTGGGAAGAAAAAACGGTTCGGGCGACCCGGCCGTTTTCCTTTACAAGTATCTACTCGGTTGAATCTGCTCCTAGACTCTGAGTACTGTACACTCCACTTCGCGGCCCACTCTTAGCCACAGACCACAGAGCGGCTGTCCGGCAAGCAAGAGCACAAGCCAAAAAGCGGAGGGAACACGAAAAAGATTAAGGGGGCTCGGACGAAACCGAGTCGGCACCCTCCGCATAAAACTTGCAATGCTAAAAGCAAACATTTGATATATCTGCATGGACTAACTTTGTCTTTTTTCTTGACAATTTCCATGAACACTCGCCAAAAAACCTCCGCCCAACTTTGCCAAGTTGCCCGGAGGCTTGGGGGCTACTGTCGGAGTAATCGACCACTGGTACCCCGAGGACGGCAAGACGATATTTCAAGACATCGGGGCTAGCAAAGCCCCTCAGTCCGACTGCCCGGCTGCTCCTGCCGACTCCCCGTCCGACTGCTCTACCCGGCCGGCTGCCGACTACGCCAACCAGCCGGCTGCCGACTCCGCCAACCAGCCGGCTGCCGACTGCAGCCCAACCCGACACCGACAAGACACCGACGAGACGACCATACCACGGACAAGACAACCGTACCGCGACGACATCATGTACAGTGTCACTTGTCCCTGGGCACTATTTATGAAGTGACCCAGGGGACAAGCATGACATGCACCATGCCTTACCCATGCCCACTACCAAGCTTACATCCTAAGCTACCCTCTCCTATATAAAGAGGCAACATCCATCCATCCAGGGATGGACTCTCACGCACACACACAAGCTAGGAAGCAAGCTAGCTATCCATCCATCCATCCACATGAGCACACATGCTCACGTCCATGAGCATGGCCGGCCACTAGCATGCCTCATATAGGCATACACAAAACCAGATGCCGATGGCACTGATCTCAGATACAGCTCTAGGAGCGACTCTGTACCAGATATATCAGATACACTCAGACATGCAGCAGTAGGAGTATTATCTTACGGAGAGCTCCGAAGCTGGGTAAACTAGAGCGTGCTACTCGCATACCCGCTCCCGGTCCTATCAGCAGCAGTCTTACCCTCACACTAAGCCCTTGTGGCATCTGTCGACTCGCAAGCCCCCCGTGAGAATACCACGGCATACCCTATGTTCCGCTCTATCGGCTAGGGTAGTAAAGGGAGAACTACTGCGATTGTGCCCTGGCCTAGACCGGATGAGCACCTCAGTAGAGAAAGCCGAAAACTGACTGTCATGATGCGGCGAGAGCTGGTCAACCACTTGACGACTTATTGGAATCTTTAGCGATTCTCCATGTAACACGAAGGATCTTTTTCAGATCAGATATGTAAGGCACCACACGCCGCATACACACTAGGGGCTATGTCGTAGCCCCACCATAAAACTCCTATGGTTAAGTGAAATTGTTAACGCCTTATAGTCCGATTGACTGGTTCACCGCATTATCACCTCCTTCATGGACCAAGACGTTGGATAAAGAGTGATTAAATGCTTTTTCCCACACCCCCGTACTTCCTACGAGGGGGCTGAAGCCGACGATTGGAAAACTTTCAGATTATATTAAAACGACCGCACAGGAGGAATTCAAGCTTTTCAAGCAAAACATAAATAGATTAACTATAAAGTTGTCTTTTACAATCATCATACACCTCACTCAAACATTATGTTTTTTGAGCATTGGCTCTCTATCAAGCGGGCGGCCTCCAGGAAGTCTTCAAAATAACTCTCTGGTTCCGGATGGCCCCTGCCTTCGGGCGAACCCTTCGTGGCGATGTCGATGGCCTTCATCTTTCCCCAGAATGTCTTGACTCGGGCAAGGGCCATCCATGCACCTTCAATGCACGCCCATCACTTCGCAGCATCGATTTGCGGCACCACGTCGACAAGCTTCTGCACCAAACTGAAATAGCTACTCGACACAGGCTCGGTTGGCCACAGCCGGATTATAACATCCTTCATGGCAGCGCCAGATACCCTATGAAGTTTGGCCCATTGGGACATCTGTTCATTGAGCAGGAGCGGTCGCTTCGACGCTCCAAACTATGACCACAAAAGCTTATCCGTTGCATATCCAACTCGCGCTTGGTAATACCACGCTGCATCAGAAGAACTCTTCGGCAAGTCCAAATACTCGTCCAAAGAACTCCACACTTGGTTCAGCTGAGCATAGTCCGGGTCGCCGAACTTAGTCTTCAGCAGAAAAGGCTTTCCAGCCACTATCTCTTTCGCCTGCCGAACCACCTCACGGAGTGCTCTGGACTCTGATCGCACTTCTCTTGCCTCCTGTCGGGCCTTGTCCAATTCAGCCGCTAAGGCTTTATTCTCCTTCTCAAGAAATTCGCAGCGTCCAGTAGCATTCTCCAAAGCGAGTGTCATCATAGATACCTTCTCCTCGCCCTGGCATCGCGCAGCTTGTTCAGCCTTCAGTTCAACTGATGCCCCTTCAGCAGCAGCATCACTAAGTCGGGCCCGCTCCTTGGCCCGAACTAGCTCCACCCGGAGAGCCTCCACGGCGGCAGCACCATCTGCATTTCATGTGCATTTCATATAAAGCACTTTCCCATGTCAAGCACATTGGTGTAAAGAATGCTCGAAATACATACCTTGCGAGTCGTCAAGACGCCTGTTGATCAATGCCATGTCATCCTCCGCAATATCCAGCTTTCGCTGCAGTTCGGCCACTTCCGTATTCCGGGCAGCCATAGGAGGGGAAGTAGCCTGTATTTCAAATCAAACCAAGGTTAATACCTGAGCATATCTCTTTGATCCTCCGATCGCTTCCTCTGGAAGACAATCCGAGTCTCAGGGGCTACTGCATATACAACAGGTGCATTCTGTCAATAAAATTCAATTGACAAAAACTACGTCACAAACCTCAAAACCTCTTAGAAGGCTCGTGAAGGCCTCGTTCAATCCACTCTTCGCGAATAGAACCCTTTTGACCACCGTAGCCATCAAGGTACGATGCTCTTCTGAAATGGATGCTCGTCGTAGCAAGCCCGTCCAGCGCTCCGGGGTCTTCGGAAACCACCGCAGGAGTATGGCATTCCTATGAAGGAACCCGCTTACTTGCCTCCAGAATCGTCTCCGGCTGTAAACCAGATGGTTCGGGGACGCCAGTCTTGATCCCGGAACCCCGAGTGACAAAGGCACCGCCTTCGGGTAACACCTTCTTCGCTTCCAGTACTACTTGGTGTTCAGGAGGAGCCCTTCGGGACGATACCTCGGTATCATCTCCCCTATTGGGCGATGTGGCCGGAGAAGGCGTGTCACTCTCCATCATCTCCGGAAGAAGATCTCCCGAGGAGGAGGACGATTGAGAAGCACCAGGTGTTAACCTGCGTGGATGAACATATATTGGATGATTACTTCACTAATAAGAAAAGAATGAGGTGCGTTAAAAGTACCCCAGCCTCGCTTACAGTCTGCCTCGAGGTTCGTCCTCGTCATCAAACTCTATGGAAGCCTCGCTCGCCCGATCCAAGCCGCTCGACGACAGCGTTTTTCCTCTCTTGGAAGGTTTCCCCTCCTGATCTTCGGAGGCGACCCTCTTCTTCCCCTGGAGGGCTCCCTCTGCACTCTTGCCCTTGGGCAAAAGGATTTCGGTTTCCCCAAACGCAGCCACCTGGTACGGTGTCGGAATCAGCATTCTCGTCAGCAGGTCGGTTGCAGGGCCTTCGGGAAGAGGCGCCAGACACCAGATTAACACCGCTTTCTTTATCCAGTCCTGTACGGGGACGGATTGTTCAGTATCTTGTTAAGAGATGCCTGAATGGAAGGTGCTCGGATATCGAGTACTTACCGAAGTGTCCGGATGATTGCAGTCAAGGCCAACGTCTTCGGTGGTGTACGGCCATTGCTCTCGTTCCCGAAATATAATTTCCACATTCCTTCATGCGTAGTGCCGAAGAAGTGTTGTAGAGTCCGCCGCCCTTCTGGGTTAAACTCCCACATACGAAGAGACCGCCGCTGACATGGTAGGATCCGGCGGACTAGCATTACCTGAACGACGTTCACAAGATCGATTCCCTTCTCGGTAAGGTTTCAGATGCGACTTTGCAATGTTTGCACTTCATTGACGGATCCCCAGTCCAATCCCTTATTGACCCATGAAGCAAGCTGAATTGGAGGGTCGGGTCGGAACGCAGGTGTGGCCGCCCACTTGGGGCCCCATGGCTCGTTGATATAAAACCACCCCTGCTGCCATAGGTCGGAAGATTTGGTGAAAGATCCCTCGGGCTAAACCGCGCTGGCCAGCTTGCCTATTATGACGCTGCCGCACACTGCCTGCTCCTCCTCTGCCACCTGCGGCCTCACATCAATGGTCTTGAGCCACAAACCAAAGTGCGGAGGAGTCCGGAGTAAGGCCTCACACGTGACGATAAATGTCGAGATGAGGAGAATAGAGTCCAGTGCCAGATCGTGAAAATCTAGTCCATTGTAGAACATGAGCCCCCGGACAAAGGGGTTAAGCGCGAACCCTAGCCCGTGAAGAAAGTGGGATACAAATACTACCCTCTCTCCAGATCCGAGGGTCGGTGTCGGTGTCAAAACCGGCGGATCTCGGGTAGGGGGTCCTGAACTGTGCGTCTAGGCGGATGGTAACAGGAGACAAGGGACACGATGTTTTTACCCAGGTTCGGGACCTCTCGATGGAGGTAAAACCCTACTCTTGCTTGATTAATATTGATGATATGGGTAGTACAAGAGTAGATCTACCACGAGATCAAGGAGGCTAAACCCTAGAAGCTAGCCTATGGTATGGTTGTTGTTCGTCCTACGGACTAAAACCCTCCGGTTTATATAGACACCGGAGAGGGCTAGGGTTACACAGAGTCGGTTACAATGGTAGGAGATCTACATATCCGTATCGCCAAGCTTGCCTTCCACGCCAAGGAAAGTCTCTTCCGGACACGGGATGAAGTCTTCAATCTTGTATCTTCATAGTCCAGGAGTCCGGCCGAAGGTATAGTCCGGCTATCCGGACACCCCGTAATCTAGGACTCCCTCAGTAGCCCCTGAACCAGGCTTCAATGACGATGAGTCCGGGGCACAGATTGTCTTCGGCATTGCAAGGCGGGTTCCTCCTCCATGTACTTCATAGAAGATTTTGAACACAAAGGTAGTGTCTGGCTCTGCAAAATAAGTTTCCCCATATTGCCATAGAGAGAATAATATTTACACAAATCTAATCTGCCGACGTATTCCGTAGTGTGACATCACACCACGGCCAAGTCTTTATTCGAATCGTTTTACTGTCCCACCTCAGCGCGTTTAGCGAGGCGGTTTCCTTGGCACGTCTTGTCAAAGCAGAAATCGTGTCCCCTTATTTCGGGATTCTCATCAATATGGCGTGGGTAACCCAACCGCGCCATTGATTACGGCGCTGGGGAGATAAGTGAGTTTTACCAGGCTGGTGGGGACACATAGTCGCGTACGCCCATATTAGGGGATAAGGATCCACCTTTTCATCCACGCCTTCTTCCTCCTTTGCCTATCCATTTCTGCGCACTCGAGCTCCAGCGCCCAAGTCCGCACACCCCACCTCAACCTTCTCCAGCCATGTCCGGAGCGGGAGGCAAGTGGATGGTCTCCTCCGTCACGGAGGGACACATCAAAAAACTGAGGAAGGCCGACTACTTGTCTAACGACATTGCGCACCGGCTTCCCAAAGAGGGGCAGCTCATCCCCACCCCTAGGCCCCATGAGAGGGTGGTATTCCTCCCCCATTTCCTCCGTGGACTGGGCTTCCCTCTCCACCCATTTGTCCGAGGGCTCATGTTCTACTATGGCCTGGATTTCCACGATCTGGCCCCGAACTTTGTCCTCAACATCTCGGTGTTTATCGTCGTGTGCGAGGCTTTCCTCTGCATCCGCCCCCATTTCGGCCTATGGCTCAAGACTTTCAATGTCAAGCCGAAGGTGGTGCGTGGCACCCAGGCGGAGTGCGGAGGCGCCATGGTGGGCAAGATGCCCAACGTCCTATGGCTCGAGGGCTCCTTCGTGGAGACCCTAAAGGGGTGGAAATCGGGGTAGTTTTACATCACCGAGCCGCGCGACCCTGAATGGGTCGCAGCCCCCGAGTTCCGATCCAGACCCCCTACGCGGCTCACCTCCTGGAAAGAGACGGGCCTGTCGTGGGGTAAAAAAGGAGAGCTGACCGGACTCCAAACATGCGTCCAAACCCTAGTGGACAAGAAGCTCAAACTTGTCAACGTAGTCCAGGTTATGCTCATCCGTCGGATCCTCCCGTGTCAACAACGGGCTTTCAACCTGTGGGGGTTCGACCCGGCGCAGCATCGAACTCTGAGCAGGCTCTTCGACACGACGTACGAAGATGCCTGGAAGGTGCTTTTCAAGGGCGCCGAGGCCCCCGCATCCGCTACCAAGGATCGCGGATACAGCACGCAGCGTCACGCTAGTGCGGTAAGCTATTTTTACCTTTTACAGGGTATTAGTTTTCCACAGTTTGACTCCATGCGGGATCTAAGCTCCCTTACCTTTGACAGGATTGGCAGGAGACGTCCAGAAAGATCAACTGTCCGGCTCCTTTGCCCGAAGGCCCAACGGACGCTCGCTTGGCGAAGCTGCTGGTTCCGGCACCCTATGTGGTGTCGGAGAAGAAGGCCAAGAAGGCCACGGGGACTCGAAAGAGTGCCCAGTGCTAGGAGGTATCGGATTCATCATCCGACGACTCCAAGACGCACTCCTCCCATGAAGACGAGAAGGAGGAAGAAGGGACCTCTCCCCCTCCAGTGGGGGGAGGGAATAAAAGGAAGGCCGCCCCAACTGGGGAGGCCGAAGGGTCCAAGAAGGGGAAGACCCTTCCTCCGGACTACTCCACCAACGCCGACCACGGCGAAGAGGAGTGGCCGCACAGGGCCAAGCCCCTGGCAAGACCGTAAGTATTCGGACACCAGAGCAATTCATAGTGTTCCTTTCTTGCACAGCTCCTCCTTACTCCGAATATGACTATGCAGTCCACCCAAGGCCGGGCTCGACGAGTCGTCGAGCGGCTCCCTGGATTCGTCGGACGTGAATTCACTTCCGCCCGCCACCTCCCCCACCCTACGGACGACGCCGAGGTGCTGTCCCAACAGGTTCCAACCAGGAGGAGGTGGTCCTGGAGGCGCCGCAAGGCGACCTCCCGGACTCCAGGCGCAAAGGGGATAAAACCCCCAAGGGCTCCGAGTTCGGCCTTGAGCCGGACACCGTGCCGGAACATTCAACGGTTCCGGACTCCGGTAGGCAGCGTCCTTCCAAGAGAAGCAAGCCTACCGAGCCGGTGACCTCCGTCCAACCGGAGGCACCAGACAATTTGCTGGAGGTGCTTAACGGCGCCTCCATCGACGAGGAGCACCACACTATTATGAGTGCGGTGATCCAGAAGGTTCAGTCCGCCAAGAGCGGACTGACTGAAGACTGTGCCAGCCTTCTAACAGGCTTTGAGGTAAGTAAAGAATATGTAAAAATATTACCGCATAGACAGTAGCCCCTGATGCTCTGTTCGGCGTTCGGAAAGAAAAGCCGAATAGAGGATCTAATAACATTCGCAGGAGTCTAACATAATCAAGTCAATATGCGTATGCAGGCTTCGCTGCTGGCCTCCGCCGCACTGACTGCGGAGGTGGATACGCTGAAGCAAAACCTCGCGCGGTCCGAGAACGAGCTCGGCCATGCCAAGAGGCAACTCGAGGAGAAGGAAGGTAAGTAATACCTTGCGCAAGTATATAGAGAAGATGTGGTTGCAAAAAATGACACGATCAACGTGTTATTATAGGGGCCACGACCGAGGTGGCATCCCTTAAGAAAGCGCTGTCCGAGGCCGAAAATAGAGCGGCCACAGAGCTCACAGAGAGAGGGAAGCAGGAGGCGTGGGTGGAGGAGGTTCAGAAAGAGCTCCAGGCTCTCGTGAAAAAACACAAGAGTTTGGAGCTTGACTCAAAGACGCAAGTGTCCAAGCTTGCGGCAGCCCTCGAAAGCGCGAAGTCTGCCAAGGCCGAAGGCCAGAAAGCCCTCCAAGAAATTGAAGCGATGAAGAAGATAGCGGTGGGTAAGGCATTCATTATGCAAAGCAAGCACGTGAAAGTGAATTACTTGTTACTTACCCGAGTTCGGAGCTCTGCAGGAGCATTGCAGGTTTGCCCCGCAGTGCGTCTGATGACGCCGCCTAGTATCGAGCCAAGGAGGGGAGCTCGACGGAGAAGGTGTTCTGGTCTCAGTATGCTGAGGCCGGACACCTGGTGCCTTTGAGCGACTAGCTGAAGCAAATGGTCAAGCTCCACAAGGTGGACGAACAGGCTATAAAGGGCCTCATAGTTCGGCTTTGGCCTGGAGAGGCTCTGCCTGGGAGCTACTTCAGGCTGGTGAGGTGGCTAGTGGATGCCTATCCACGGCTTGAAGTAATTAAGCGCTCCATCTGCATCGAAGGTGCCCGTAGGGCGCTTGCCCGTGCTAAAGTGCACTGGGGCAAGATGTATGCGGAGAAGCTGGTGAAGGATGGGCCGCCGACGGGCAAGGAGCATCGCGTCCCGGAAGCATATTATGAGGGCGCCCTGAAGGGTGCCCGCCTTATAGCGGATGAATGCTCCAAAGATGTAATTTTTGAGTAAACTCGCATTTGTGATCCTGTACGCTGAAAACGTGTTCATATGCGCTAAGCAATGCTTTTGAATTTAAAATATTACCTTCTGTGCGGCCATTTATCAAATTTCAGAGATGGCGAGTCGTCGGCTTCTGCCCCCATGCCACGAGTGCTGGGGTGTTCGGGATAAACATGAGCGCTCTTTTTCCCATTCTTGGGTCCTTTGAGGGAAGCGCTCAACACAACGAACAAGGCAATCAGACTTTAATGGTTGAACACTCTCACTTAGCCATAGAATTCTATAATTTTAAATTTCAGCGAAGCCCCTAGTGTTCGGAAGACCGAGTTCGGGGCGCTATCCACGCCTAGGCCGGACAAAGCTGACTCCTCGCTCTAAGTGGCATAAGTCTTTAGCGACTCGAAAACCTCTTGAACAGCGACCAACTCTCGTCTCATCATGACGGTCAGTTTTAGCTTTCTCTACTGAGGTGCTTAGCCCAGCTCAACTGGGGCACAATCACAGTAGTTCTCCTAGTGCTACCTTAGCCGATATAACGGAATGTAAGGTACCAAAACATAGGAGCCGAGCAATCCCAACTATTGACCCAAGACATGATTCGGAGCCAATGCATATAATGCTATAATTCGGGGTGCCGCACTTCTGAAAGTGTTCGGACTTCTCACAACGTATTGTGGGGTACTTAAGCCCCTGGCGTATTGGCCGTACCAAAGTGTATGGGTGCAACATGTCATTAATGAACATATATTCGTAAAAAGAGTAATGCAATAATAGACAGAAGCTATGCATTGTTTATTTAAAAAAGCTGCGATCAAAGCAGAATGATACAAATAGTGCAATAAGCAAAAGATGGGACTATTTAACATGTCCTTTCCAGGGGCGAGCTGCGGAATGGTATGTGAAATAGGTATACTGCTTGTTATAGAGACCACCTTAGAGTTCCATAATGCGGCATAGCTTTCTGCTTCCCTAGTTGTATCGTTTGTGAGGCAATTGTACTGCTGGACAAGCCTTCCGAAGAATGGAGTCCTGAATATAAGAGAAAATTAAGAAATCGGCAGCCCCTAGTGCGGTTTAAGCCGCGTTTCGGGCATGCCGTGATGGTGCCCCTCCCCCTGTGCCCATGGTATTTCCAGAGCGTAGTTATGTACGCGCAACACTGGTTTCGCGAGTTCGCGAGGGCTGGGGTTGGGGCCGCATTGCTACGCTTTCTCGGAACGTGCCACGCGGTCTTGTTGTAGGTTACTCTGGGCGCACTTGATGGTGTCCAGACGTTTAATGGCCGGACTGGAGAATTGCCTTGAGAGGTTGCTTTGTACTTTCGTTGCGATAGCCGCCGTAGGCTCCTCCATTCGGAGAGAGCGTTCGGTGTTTCCATTGACCGCGATGACTCCTCGAGGGCCTGGCATCTTGAGCTTGAGGTATGCGTAGTGCGGCACCGCATTGAACTTAGCAAATGCGGTTCGCCCGAGCAGTGCGTGATAGCCACTGCGGAATGGGACTATGTCGAAGATTAACTCCTCGCTTCGGAAATTATCCGGAGATCCAAAGACCACTTCAAGTGTAACTAAGCCTGTACAGTTGGGCCCTACACCTGGTGACGCCTTTAAAGGTCGTTTTAGTGGGTTTAATCCTCGAGGGATCGATGCCCATTTTTCGCACTGTATCCTGGTAATGCAGGTTCAGGCTGCTGCTGTCGTCCATAAGGACTCTAGTGAGGTGAAATCCGTCAATAATTGGGTCTAGAACCAATGCGGCGAATCTGCCATGACGGATGCTAGTGGGGTGGTCCCTTCGATCAAAAGTGATCGGGCAGGAAGACCATGGGTTGAACTTTGGGGCGACTGGCTCCATCGCGTATACCTCCCTTAGCGCATGCTTCCGCTCCCTCTTGGTGACGTGGGTTGCGTATATCATGTTCACCGTCCGTACTTGTGGGGAAAAACCTTTCTGTCCACTGTTGTTCGGTGGCCGGGGCTCCTCCTCGTCATCGCTATGCAGCCCCTTGTCTCTGCTTTCGGCATTTAACTTACCTGCCTGCTTGAACACCCAACAATCACTGTTGGTGTGATTGGCTGGTTTTTCGGGGGTGCCATGTATCTGGCATGAGCGGTCGAGTATTCGGTCCAAACTGGACGGGCCTGGAGTATTTGAATGGCTTTTTCCGCTGACCGGGTTTAGAGCCTCTGAATCCGGCATTAACTGACGTATCCTCAGTATTGTCGCCGTTAATGCGGCACTTTTGCTTGTTGCGACGCGACCTGCCACTACTGTCCGTGGTATCCAAATTACCAGGGCTCTTGGTCATGTTATTGCTGCGAGCTAGCCAGCTGTCTTTTCCCGCGCAAAAGCGGGTCATAAGTGTCGTGAGGGCTTCCATAGATTTCGGCTTTTCCTGTCCTAGGTGCCGTGCAAGCCACTCATCGTGGATGTTATGCTTGAAGGCTGCTAGGGCCTCTGCGTCCGGACAGTTGACGATTTGATTTTTCTTGGTTAGGAACCGTGTCCAGAATTGTCTGGCCGATTCCTCTGGCTGCTGAATTATGTGGCTAAGGTCATCGGCGCCTGGTGGTCGCACATAAGTGCCCTGGAAATTGTCGAGGAATGCGGTTTCCAGGTCCTCCCAACAACCAATTGATTGTGATGGCAAGCTGTTAAGCCAATGCCGACCTGGTCCTTTAAGCTTGAGTGGGAGGTATTTGATGGCGTGTAGGTCATCACCGCGGGCCATGTGGATATGAAGGAGATAGTCCTCGATCCATACCGTAGGATCTGTTGTGCCATCGTATGATTCGATGTTCATGGGTTTGAAACCCTCGGGGATTTGATGATCCATTACTTCATCTGTGAAGCATAGTGGGTGTGCGGCGCCTCTGTATTGGGCTATATCACGACGCAGCTCAAACGAGCTTGGTCTACTATGTTCCGCCTGGCCGGATTGACTGTATCCGGAGTGACGATTACCGTCTTGTGCCGTGGGGTGCCCACGCGATCCGTAGATCGATCTTGTTTGCCTTGCCTTGTCCTCCAATATATCTCGCAAGTCTGGCGCATTTTCCCGTGCCTTGGTATTTTTTGAGCGGCGCCGGGGTGCGGCTTGAGTGGAGGGCCGAGAGGCCTCTCTGTCACGGCCACGGGGTGGCCGGTCGGCCGCATCATGCACTGGTGATGTAGGTTTAGGTGCTTCCTCCTCTAATCGGGGTAGCAACCTGCGCTTTGGGTAGCTCTTGGAGGGGCGTTCGAGTTCATACTCTTCGGCCACAAGGACTTCAGTCCATCTGTCGGCTAGCAAATCTTGATCAGCTCTAAGCTGTTGATGTTTTTTCTTGAGGCTGCTCGCCGTGGCCATAAGCCTGCGTTTGAAACGCTCTTGTTCGACGGGATCCTCCGGCACGACAAATTCGTCGTCGTCGAGGCTTGCCTCGTCTTCGGAGGGAGGCATATAATTATCGTCCTCGACCTCTCTGTCTGCCACTCTCTCATGAGGGTTGGCTTCTCCATCCTCCCATGCTGAATCTTGCTGGAGGTGGTTGTCTTCAGCACTGTCCGGGGTGTTATTATCTCCCGTGCCGGAATCACCGTTTTTGCTTTGGCGGGATTTAGAGCGGCGCCACTGACGCCGGCGCTTAGGCTGCTTCTTGGAGGGGTCATCCTCCGCTGTTCCATCGCCATTGCCTTCTTTTGGGGTGTCCACCATGTATATATCATACGACGAGGTGTCTTTCCAGTGCCCTATAGGCGCTGGTTCTTGATCGTCTCCTGCATCGGCGTCCATACCGTCGATGTCTTCGGAGTCGAAGTCGAGCATGTCGGTTAAATCATCGACAGTGGCTACGAAGTGGGTGGTGGGTGGGCTTTGAATTTCTTCATCATCCGCATCCCAACCTTGTTGACCATAGCCCGGCCAGGCTCTCCTGATAAAGAGAGAGACTTTAGTGAATTCAGAATATCACCGAAGGGCGAGTGCTGAAAGATGTCCGCGGCGGTGAACTCCATGATCAGCGCCCAATCGGGTTCGATCGGTAGGGGCGCGGAGGGCTCGGAGTCTGGAGAGGAGTCCGGCTCCTTGGAGTCACGGGCTTTGCAGAGAATAGGGCTGGTGTTCGGCTCGATCGCCGTAGAGATTGCAGCCCCCGAGGCGGTGTCCAACCACGCATCCTCGATTGGCGCAGTTGGCTCCGAATTAAGGGTCGGAGCTGATGCGGGTGCGGCCTCCAGGGCACTGTTCGGCGGTAGAGCTAGATCATGCCCATCATGACAGTGCGGCGCGCTCGGCTGCGGCTCGAATCCATCGAAGATCATGTCTCCGCGGATGTCGGCCGTGTAGCTCAAACTTCCAAATCTGACCTGATGGCCAGGGGCGTAGCTTTCGATTTGCTCCAGATGGCCAAGCGAATTGGCCCGCAATGCAAAGCCGCCAAATACGAAGATCTGTCCAGGGAGAAAAGTCTCACCCTGGATCGCATCGTCGTTGATGATCGGAGGAGCCATCGGGCCTAAAAGTGACGACACAGAGGAACTCTCAATGAAGGCACCAATGTCGGTGTCAAAACCGGCGGATCTCGGGTAGGGGGTCCCGAACTGTGCATCTAGGCAGATGGTAACAGGAGACAAGGGACACGATGTTTTTACCCAGGTTCGGGCCCTCTCGATGGAGGTAAAACCCTACTCCTGCTTGATTAATATTGATGATATGGGTAGTACAAGAGTAGATCTACCACGAGATCAAGGAGGCTAAACCCTAGAAGCTAGCCTATGGTATGATTGTTGTTCGTCCTATGGACTAAAACCCTCTGGTTTATATAGACACCGGAGAGGGTTAGGGTTACACAGAGTCGGTTACAATGGTAGGAGATCTACATATCCGTATCGCCAAGCTTGCCTTCCACGCCAAGGAAAGTCCCTTTCGGGCACGGGACGAAGTCTTCAATCCTGTATCTTCATAGTCCAGGAGTCCGGCCGAAGGTATAGTCCGGCTATCCGGACACCCCCTGTCGGTGTCAAAACCGGCAGATCTCGGGTAGGGGGTCCCGAACTGTGCGTCTAGGCCGGATGGTAACAGGAGGCAAGGGACACGAAGTTTTACCCAGGTTTGGGCCCTCTCGATGGAGGTAAAACCCTACGTCCTGCTTGATTAA
Source organism: Triticum urartu (assembly GCF_003073215.2). Taxonomy (NCBI): domain Eukaryota; kingdom Viridiplantae; phylum Streptophyta; class Magnoliopsida; order Poales; family Poaceae; genus Triticum; species Triticum urartu. The sequence continues at coordinate 610,946,893 of NC_053026.1, read as the reverse complement.
TATTGATGATATGGGTAGTACAAGAGTAGATCTACCGCGAGATCAGAAAGGCTAAACCCTAGAAGCTAGCCTATGGTATGATTGTTGTCCTGTATGTTGTCCTACGGACTAAAACCCTCCGGTTTATATAGACACCGGAGAGGGTTAGGGTTACACAAAGTCGGTTACAATAGTAGGAGATCTGCATATCCGTATCGCCAAGCTTGCCTTCCATGCCAAGGAAAGTCCCTTCCAGACACGGGACGGAGTCTTCAATCTTGTATCTTCACAGTCCAACAGTCAGGCCAAAGGATATAGTCCGGCTGTCCGGACACCCCCTAATCCAGGACTCCCTCAGTAGCCCCTGAACCAGGCTTCAATGACGACGAGTCCGGCGCGCAGTTTGTCTTCGGCATTGCAAGGCGGGTTCCTCCTCCAAGTACTTCACAGAAGATTTTGAACACAAAGATAGTGTCCGGCTCTTCAAAATAAGTTTCCACATATTGCCATAGAGAGAATAATATTTACACAAATCTAATCTGCTGACGTATTCCGTAGCGTGACACACCATGGCCAAGCCTTTATCCAAGTCATTTCAGTATCCCAGCTCAGTGCATTATGCGAGGCGGTTTCCTTGGCACGTCTTGTCAAATCAGATTTCATGTCCCCTTATTCCGGGATTCTCATCAATACGGGCGTGCGTAACCCAACCGCGCCTTTGATTACGGCGCTTGGAGATAAGCGAGTTTTACCAGGCTGGTGGGGACATGTAGTTGCGTCCACCCATATAAGGGGATAAGGATCCATCTTTTCACCCACGCCTTCTTCCTCCTTTGCCTATCCATTCTTGCGCACTCGAGCTCCAGCGCCCAAGTCCGCACTACCACCTCAACCTTCTCCAGTCATGTCCGGAGCGGGAGGCAGGTGGATGGTCTCCTCCGTCACGGAGGGACACATCAAAAAGCTGAGGAAGGCCGGATATCTGGCTAGCGACATCGCGCACCGGCTTCCCGAAAAGGGGCAGCTCATCCCCACTCCTAGGCCCCATGAGAGGGAGGTATTCCTCCCCCATTTCCTCCACAGACTAGGATTCCCTCTGCATCCATTTGTCCGGGGGCTCATGTTCTACTACGGCCTGGATTTCCACGATCTGGCCCCGAACTTCATCCTCAACATCTTGGCATTTATCGTCATGTGCGAGGCGTTCCTCCGCATCCACCCCCATTTCGGCCTATGGCTTAAGACTTTCAACGTCAAGCCAAAGGTGGTGCGCGGCAGCCAGGCGGAGTGCGGCGGTGCCATGGTTGGCAAGATGGCCAACGTCCTGTGGCTCGAGGGCTCCTTTGTGGAGACCCTGAAGGGGTGGCAATCAGGGTGGTTTTATGTCACCGAGCTGCGCAACGCCGAATGGGTCGCATCCCCTGAGTTTCGATCCGGCCCCCCTACGCGGCTCACCTCCTGGAAGGAGACAGGCCTGTCTTGGCGTAAAAAAGGAGAGCCGACCAGACTCCAAACATGCATCCAAACCCTGGTGGACAAGAA